>NC_132926.1:24139985-24445285 GCF_047675955.1 Chlorocebus sabaeus
GTCCTAAAATAAATTAAGAATTTTTAAATTAATCAGTTTCAAAGTTATTAAGTAAAAGATGGTTTTTGATGTCCAAAAACATAAAGATGATAGTTTCCACCAAGTAAGGTTAAAATCATGACTCATACACATATAAAATAACAACATTAAATCTTTTATTTATTATTTAATACATTACTGAAGTTAGCGAAACAGGCAGATAGCATAACCAGTTCAAAGTAGGTGCCAAAGACACTCAAATGTATATGGAGTAAAATAACGTTGAAGTGAATGTGGAAATTGATGTAAAACTGACTTTTCCACAGGAGAGAAGCATTGTCTCTTCACTGAACAGAACTGTTTCACTTTGCTATTTGTTACCTGTAAGTTACAGAGCAATAAAATAATTCAATGGCAGTAAAAATCTCAAATCAAACAACCTGCAAAGTTGTGCTCTGAACAATGCATAGTCTTCCATGGAAGCACTGGTCCAAGTCAATTATAACCGAAATGCTAGGGAGGAAGCACTGAAGAGATGAAAAGGTACATAGTGGAAGGCTTTTCGGCCTCAAATTACTTATCTGTAAATGAAGGACCTGGACAAGATACTTTCTACAATCCTGTAAGTTAGGAAATTCTCATATTCATACTTAAACTCCCAGGACTTTAGCTGCAAAAGAGTGGCATTTTGACAGACTACTTTTTATTTGTGAAGCTCTCAGCATGGAATTAGACTGCTCACCCGTCTTCCCAAAGAAGACGACAGGAAGCTGTCTCCATTTACTCAGACTAGAAGTGTAGTCAATCAGTGATCACCATTCATACACCAGTGGCTTTGTTTGAAAGAGGATGTCTTCCTGTGTGTTCACATTGTAATTAGGACCTTGTTGAAATCTCACAAATATACTTCATTTATCATCATCCTTCTTACTACCATTAATAATCTGAGTAGAAGTCCCAGCTTCCACCGGCTACCATAGTACATCATTAACTTCCTTCTCCCTGAGCTAGCTGCAGGTCCCACTCCTGCTCCAAAAGTTCCTGTGCCAGGGGAGGCATTAACATAGTTATTTTAAAAGTAATTTGATATGAGAATTTCAGAGATGCACAGTTCAATTTTTGTAGCCCCTTCTGAGTTTTTTTGGACAGCCATTTTGAGGAAGCTGGATTAATATAATTTTCATTAAGTTCAATTCGCTCCCTCCTTGAGTGACAGAGGATGGGGGATAGGGACAGGAGTAAAGGTTACCAAGACTGTACTTGATGACCTTACACAAGAAAGAGCCCAGGAAGGAGAAAATACTGCCTCTTTCTCTTCCAACACTACTCCTCTAATATCTTGGTTCCTTCTATGAGAGCTGGAGTCAGAATCCAAGAGAGTGGGCTTTGCTGCCAGAAAGTCTGGGATCTGCCACTTACCTCAAGCAAGTTCATTCATTTCTCTGCAGCTTTCTGATCTGCTAAATAATATAATAGTAGCCGGGGCCGGGCGTGGTGGCTCATACCTGTAATCCCAGCCCTTTGGGAGGCCAAGGTGGGTGGATCACGCTGTCAGGAGTTCGAGACAGCCTGGCCAACATGGTGAAACCCCATCTCTACTAAAAAATACAAAAATTAGCCAGGCATGGTGGCAGGCGTCTGTAATCTCAGCTACTTGGGAGGCTGAGGCAGGAGAATCACTTGAACCCGGAAGGCAGAGGTTGCAGTGAGCCGAGATCACACCACTGCACTCTAGCCTGGGCGAAAGAGTGAAACTCCATCTCAAAAAATAAATAAATTAATTAATTAATTAATAATAATAATAGAATCAGAGTTCTCGCAAGGCTTAAAGCTAGGCAAGCAAAATACTTAGCATGATGGCAGTAAGCACTTTAATGTTAACTGTGGTGCAGTTGTAGTTCTATGTCACTGCCTGACTGTAGTCGGTATTGAAAAACACAAGTAACCACAAAAATAAGCATTATTTCATTGTCATTCAACAGGCATATCTGTCTCATCCCTTTTTATTATTTTCCACTATAAAAATAATGAATAGGCCCAGCATAGTGGCTCATGCCTGTAATCCCAGAACTTTGAGAGGCCGAGGCAGGCAGATCATGTGAGGTCAGGAGTTCGAGACGAGCCTGGCCAACATGGTGAAACTCCATCTCTACTAAAAATACACACACAAAAAAAAATTAGCTGGGCATGATAATGCATGCCTGTAATCCCAGCTACTCTGGAGGCTGAGGCAGGAGAATCACTTGAACCTGCGAGGCAGAAGTTGCATTGAGCCAAGAATGTGCCACTGCACTCCAGTCTGGGTGACAGAGGGAGACCCCATCTCAAAAAATTATTATTATTATAATGAATAATACAAGTTTATTATTTTTGCAGTTGATGTTAGAAAGTTTGTATACCAGAGTATTAGGACTAATTTCTGCAGCATGGAAATAAAAGGATAATTTTACTTTAAACTTGCAATGTTATAGGTTTGTTGTTTCTTAACCTATGTGTGTTGTATATGTGTTTGTGTGTAATTATTATACATTTTTTAAGTAGGGTTGGACATGGGAGCTCACACCTATAATCTCAGCACTTTGGGAGGCCACGGCAGGAGGATCACTTGAGCTCAGCTGTTTATGAGACCAGCCTGGGTAAACTAGTGAGACTCCATCTCTACAAAAAATAGAAAAACTTAGCTAGGCATGGTGGCAAACACCTGTAGTCCCACCTACTCGGGGACTAAGGTGGGAGGATCACTTGAACCTGGGAGATTGAGGTTGCAGTGAGCCATAATTGTACCACTGTACTCCAGTCTTGGTGACAGAGCAAGACCTTAAGAATAAAAAAATTAAGTTTCTATTTTGAAAACAACTTGCAGGAACACAAAAAATGGGGACAAGAAGACTCATCCACCTACCGCACCAGCTATCATTGTTCTAATGCCTTTGAAAACCCAGGGAGGTGTGACTCCTAAGGAAAATTAAAGATCCTGGATACAAGTGTAACTGAGGGCTGGAGTTCTTAAAATCTGGAAGGTCATGGAGCCCAAAAGAATCTGATAAAAGCTGTGGATCTTTCTTCAAGGAATGTGAATACACAAAATAGCTGCCTACAGCTGCAGGGTATCCTAACCTCTTGAGGTTCATGTAGGTACAACAAACACTAACATCAATCCAGGTATACCACTAACAAGGTCCTTCCGCTACCTGCCTATTTTTGATGAAAGGTTTACCAAGAAGGTCCCATGACCAAAAATATCTTCCCCATGGTCCTGATACCAGTGCCTAATATCTCACTATTAGAAATTCTTTGGAGTCATAAATCATTCTATTACAAAAATACATGCACATGTATGACTATTGCAGCACTATTCACAATAACAAAGACATGGATCAACCCAAATGCCCATCAATGACAGACTGGATAAAGAAAATGTGGTACATATAAACCATGGAATACTATATAGCCATAAAAAGGAACGAGTTCACGTCCTCTGCAGGGATGTGGATGGAGCTGAGAGCCATTATCCTCAGCAAACTAACGAAGGAACAGAAAACCAAACACCGCATGTTCTCCCTTGTAAGTGGGGGCTGAACAATGAGAACACATGGACACAGGGAGGGGAACAACACACACACTGGGCCTGTCAATAGGGGTGGAGGCTGGGGACAAAGAGCATGAGGAAAAATAGCTAGTGCATGCTGGGCTTAACACCTAGGTGAGAGGTTGCCAGGTGCAGCAAACCGCCATGGTATACGTTTACCTATGTAACAAAACTGCACATCCTGCACGTGTACCCTGGAACTTAAAACAAAAATTTTAAAAAAAAATTGCTAATGGAAAAAGTGTTTGAATAAAATAAAAATGCAGTTTAAAAAACTTGTATTTATTTTAAAAAGAGAGAAAGAAACTCCTTTGTGTCAAGGCGTTATTACCTATAAAGCTGCAAGAAGTTCAGAGAGATTTAACACATTAAGCTTGTATCATTCATTCATTCCTTTTACCAACAGATATTTACTGGGCACCTACTATATTCCAGGTGTAAACAAGACAGTTCTCTTTGAACTCAGAATCTAGGGCGTAGGAGAAAATGGGCAGAGAAATGGATAATAAATGCATAAACAAATGTATTAGTACTGTCATTGGTTGATGATGAGTGCTGTGAAGGAAAGAAGACAAAGCCATGGAATGGAAAGGCTTGTCAGAGAGCACAGTCACATCGGGTGCTCAAGGAGCCTCCCTGTAGACCTGACAAGTGAGGATAAGCCAATGCATTGAAAGATGGGAGGAAAGGCAAGTCCATCATGGAAAAAATGTAATTGAAGCTGCACATCACATTCTCTCTCAGATGAGGGCAGCTTCTAAAAACAGGAAGGAAGCAAAGTCCAGAAAAAAAAATATATTGCAGAGAGAAGGAAGGGTATAATCACAGAGAAGGCACAAATAGGGAAAGACTTTGAAAAAGATAGGTAGGGAACAGAGTTAAGAGGCCAGACCTGATTGGGATTACACCTTGGAATAGTTAGAATCCTTTCAGCTGCAAGTGATACACATCTGACTCAAACTGTCTTAAACAATAAGGAATGTCACTGGCTTGGGCAAGGTGAAATTCGGAAGTGATGCAGGATTTGGGCATGGTACCATCAGGGCTCCAGCTCTGTTTTCCTTGATTCTCAGCTGTGTCCTCCTCAGTAGAGAGAGAGGTAAAGATCAATATAGATGATAGGAAGGTATAGAAAGAGATACAGATAGAGTTGTAGGTATAACTCTGCATCTGGTATTTCCAGGCTTTTCTATTTCTCTTTGTCCCCAAAACGTTTGTAGCTTTGTTCTTGAGATTTCTTCCTCTCCCCAGCTCTTTGGGACAAGTCCTGCTATCATCAGACTAGTTCCTTAGACTTCATGACATAAGGCAGCAGGGATAGATGAACAAAGACTAGAATGAAGATGTAATTTTCTGGGAACTTTATGAAATTGTAGAAAAGGAGAAGCCACAAGGAATGAAGGAATTAGATGATTAGACAAGAGGGGTATTTTTAGAAAAGCTTTTGTGGCATATGTATCCCCTTCCGAATGTTTGGGAAACAGACTTTTCAATAAATGGTGCTGGAAAAACTGGATGTCTACATGCAAAAGGATGAGACTGCACCCTTAGCTTTTACCACACACAAAAATTGAACTTCAAATGGGTTAAAATTTTAAATGTTAAGACTTGAAACTGTAAAACTCCCAGAAGAAAGCATAGGAGAAAAGTCTTTGACACTGGTCCTGGCAATGATCTTTTGGATATGACAGCAAAAGCACAGGCAAAAAATAAATAAAAATAAATAAACAATGGGATTATATCAAGCTAAAAGCCTCTGCACAGCCAAGGAAACAATCAGCAAAATGAAAAGGCAACCTACAGAATGGAAGAAAATGTTTGCAAACCATATATCTGATAAAGGATTAATAATCCAAAATATATAAGGAACTCGCACAATAGCAAAAAAGCAAATAACCCAATTTAAAAATGGGCAAAGGATCTGAATGGACATATTTCCAATGAAGACATACTAATGGCCAATATATCTATGAAAAGATGCTCAACATTCACCATCATCAGGGAAATGCAAATCAAAAGCACAGTGAGATATTATCTCACATTTGTTAGCATGGCTATTATTTACAAAATAAGAAATATAACAAATGGTAAGGATGTGGAGAAAAGGGAACCCTGGTGCACTGTTGATGGGAATGTAAGTTAGTACAGCCATTATGGAAAACAGTATGGAGGCTCCTCAAAAAAGTAAAACTGGAACTCCCATATGATCCAGCAATCCCACTTATAGGTATACATCCAAAGGAAAGGAAATCAGCATCTCAAGAAGATACCTGTACTCCCATGTTCACTGCAACATTATTCACAATAGTCAGGATATGGAAACAACCTAAACGTCCACCAGTATATGAAAGAATAAAGAAAATGTGGCACATATGTACAATGGAATATTTTTCAGTTGCCATCTGTAGCAACATGGATGAACCTGGAGGACATTACACTAAGTGAAACATGCCAGACACAGAAAGATAAATACTGTACGATCTTATTTATATGTGGAATCTAAAACAGTCTAATTCACAGAAGCAGAGAGTAGAATGGTGATTATGAGGGGCCGAGGGGAGGGGAACATGGAAGGTGATGGTAAAAGGGCACACGGTTTCAGTTATGTCAGATAAATAAGTTCTGGTGATCTACTATACAGCATGGTGCCTAGAGCTACCAATATGGTACCACATGCTTACAATTTGCTAAGAGGATAGATCTTATGTTAAGTACTCTTATCACAAAAATTGAAGAAAAAGAAGAGAGAAAAGAGCAGGAGGGGAAGAAGAAGGATATAAAGAAAAAGAAGAAAGAGGAGATGACAAAGATGAAAGAGAAGGAGGAAAGGGCAACAGGAAACTTGAGGAGGGGAGGGATATGTTTATGGCCTTAATGATGGCGATGGTTACACAGGTGTATACTTATCCCTAAACTCATCAAGTTGTATATATTAAATATGCACAGTTTTCAAAACTTAAATTGGGTTTAATGTTTTTTAAAATGTTTGAGCAATCTTAATAAAGAACTTGAGTTATTTTGAATTGACATTTTTGGGTTTTTAACTAAGTTCTTTGATTGTAACATAGCTTTGAGACAGGCCTATGTAAGTCCTGGCTTCAGTAGGGTTACACACCCAGCCACAAACATACACACACACACACACACACACACACACGGCATAAGCTCAACAACCCTGTTTCCCACACCCTTTAGGGACAAGCTTGTCATGATCTGCTCCAATTCTGGCCTTGTCTAGGCATGTCAAAAGGAAAAAGACTGGAATTTTGGCAAGCCACTTTTTAAAGGTCATTGACCTCTAGTTTACACTACAGTTCAAACCACAACTCTGTACCATAAATCATTATTATTAAAAGCAGCTTGGGTGCAGTGTAAAGGTCTTGGATTTATAAGCAAGAGATATGGGCTGAAATCGCTGTTCTATAGCTCACTAGCTGAGTGATCGCTACCATGCTTCTTAACATCCCTGTAACATCTGTTTGAAAGGCATAATAGTGCCAACTTTAACAGGTTACTGCAAAACTGTGGACTCCATACATGTGTGAGCTTTACATGTAGAATATTCTTTATTCGTTTTTGTATTTTTAAGACATAGCTCACGGATGGCAAATACACAGTCCTAATGCTGCAACTCCCTATGCATGGAAAACAAAGCTAATAAATAATTGTAATTTGTGCCACAAAATCTAAAATGTAGGCACATTAAATAAGGAAATATTGTTGAGCAAATGAATGAATGAGCCTAGTGCTCTAAGCAGTCACTACCAACTGATCAGAGCTGGCTTTTGAGAAGATGCACAATAGCTACCCTTGGTACTGGCCTTTATTCCAACCTTATCACAATGTATGTAACTGATTGCTTGTCCGTGCCCTAGGGATCTACCACCCATTTTTGTAAATAAAATTTTACTGGAACACAGCCATACTCATTTGTCTACATATTTTTTATGGTTGCTTTCACACTTGTGTGGTAGAGTTTAGTAGTTATAACAGAGAACCACATAGCTCACAAAGCTTTATAATTTTAGCCTTTATTTTAAAGTTTGCAAATCCCAGCTCCAGACCATGACTACCTTTAAGGTAGAAGCTATGTGCTTCACCTTCTTATCCCTAGCATCTAGCAAACAGACCTAAAGGATAATTATTTTAACACATGTTGGGGACTCCAAGAACACTGATTACATATGAAATGATGAGTTCACTAGAATTAACCATTCAGATTCTTATCTGGGCTCTCAGGTGTTGAAAAAAAAGACAGACCACTTTCACCAGGAGAAGGGCCATGGCAAGCATCAGAAGCCCAAAGACAAACTGCCAAGTAGTGGTCTAAGGCATTTGGGGTAAGGATGTAAAACTGAGCGAAAGGAGACCCCAGACCAAGAAGACAGCATGGATGGAGTATGAAGGAGCAACTCCAAAGTCCAACCTGGTCTTCACTCTACTTCTGCTGAAAACGGGCACTGCCAAGTCTTTTGGTTGAGAACCTCAAAGTATCCTCTGCGGACAGTTTACATCAAAATCATCTGAAGAGTTTGTTCACGTAAAAATGCCTAGGAATTATCTGAGACTTGAGACTGTATAAACCCCAGGGGTGGAGTCCAGAACCCTGCCTGGTTAACAAGCTCCCCAGGTGCTTTTCCTACTCATTCATTTTTACAACCACTGACTTCAAGAGTATGCACTCTTCCCAAGTGAGGGTTCCTAATAAATATTTATCTCAGATGGCTCCCTTATCACACATATTTTCATCCAAAGACTTAAGAGCAATGCATTCTTCCTGAAGATGCATTATTATCTGTTGAGAGATGCTTTTACTGTGTCCACACAATGCCAAATGCCTGCTCAACCCAACCAAAAATACCAGGAGAAGCTTTGCCTCAATAAACTGGCCAGTCAGAAATTGATTGATGATCCAAGAGTCTCAAGAAGACACAGGCTCGGGGAGAGACAAGGGCAATGGGGGGAGTGCAATGGAATGACTGTGTCTTATTGGAAAGTATCTTTTCCCCAAAATAACCAAGATAAATGATTTGTGACTGTGACATAGGACAAAGGATTTCAATATAACAGAGACGACTACGGAAAAAATGGAACCAGTATAGTAAATCACTCTGTGGAGAAAAAACAAAAAGGAAACAGTTCAGAATGAGTGCCTCCAGAGATAAAAATCACCTCTCTGAGATATTTTTGTGAAAAAAAATTCCTTTAGAAATATTGGGAAATAATTTATAGTAGGAAAAAAAAACCATTATAAACCAAATGGTCTTCCCACATGATAGCAAAGTATATATTTAACATGGGCTCATTATACTTCATTTACTATAAATTCTAACTAGGTTTTTCTTTGCTGCCAAGGTTTAGCCCCAAGGGTGTTAACTCTAAAGCCAACCCATTCTTCTCAAGGCTATAAACATCCATGAAAGGGGTTAAGAAATAAAAATAGACTCCTCCCCAACCCCTGCCCATGAGACTCATTTCTAGACTTTTCAATGGCAGCCATTCATTACTTGTGTACCCAGGATATTCATGCTAACTATCAACTATGCCCACTCAGACTCTAGAAGCAGAATTCAGAAACAACATACATGCCAAAACATTTTTAAAGAACTGCAAAATGAGTAAAATGGCATTAGGAAAAACTAAGTAATCGTCTGGGAAAATAATGTTTAATTCCAAAACCACTCCCTATACCTAAAAGTAGTTCAGACGAATCAAAGATTAAACCAGGGCCGGGCGCGGTGGCTCAAGCCTGTAATCCCAGCACTTTGGGAGGCCGAGACGGGCGGATCACGAGGTCAGGAGATCGAGACCATCCTGACTAACGCGGTGAAACCCCGTCTCTACCAAAAAAACACAAAAAACTAGCCGGGCGAGGTGGCGGGCGCCTGTAGTCCCAGCTACTCAGGAGGCCGAGGCAGGAGAATGGCGTAAACCCGGGAGGCGGAGGCGGAGCTTGCAGTGAGCTGAGATCCGGCCACTGCACTCCAGCCTGGGCGACAGAGCGAGACTCCGTCTCAAAAAAAAAAAAAAAAAAGATTAAACCAGAAAATATGTAGCCATAAAGGTTCTAGTAGAAAACTTGGGGGAAAATGCTATAATTTTATCATGGAGAAAGCATGTCTGTGTGTAACATAAAATTCAGATGCCAAAATGAAGTATAGATGAATTTTATTCCACAAAATTCTACATAAAAGAAAATACTGGAAGAAAAAACAAGGATAAATAACAAACTGGAGGAAACTAGGTAGGAAAACAAATTATAGATCAAAGACTATTTTTATTACTATACAAAGAGTTCTTAGAAATCAATAAGAAAAAGTCCAACTGCAGCAGGAAAAATTGCCAAGGAGATAGATACTTCACAATTAACTAAAATGGCTTATAGACATATTAAATTTACTCAATTTCCTTATAACAAGAGAAATGAACATTCAAAACTATACTGAAATACCATCTTTCACTGATCAGATTGACAAAGACTAAAAAAACCTTGTAGCAACTTGTATTGAAGGTGGGGAAAACAGGTCCTTATTGATGGAAACGTAAATTGATTTAATCTCTGAGAAAGGCAATCTGGCAATATTTATCAAAATTAAAAATGCACATATCCTTTAACCCAATAATTAAACTTCTAATGATTCACGCTGAAATTTACCTACACATGTGTACAATAGCGGGGATCACCATTGTATCACTGCTTATCATAGAAAGGACTGAAACAATCTGAATGTCTATCAACAGAGGGCTGGTAAAAAAAAAAAAATTATGGTAAATACATACAGTAGAATACATTACAAAGTTACTAAAATTAAAGAAGTAGCTCTATGTAATTATGCAGACAGAAGTTCAAGTATATTTATCAAGCCAAAGAGGTGCAAGATGATGTATTCATATATGATTATGTATCAGGAAATATTTCTGGCAGAAAAATTGAGAAACAGATAATAGTGGTTGCCTGTGGAGAGAAATGAGTGGTTGGTGAATAAGGGTGGGAGAGAGATTTTCTACTATATATATTTGTACTTTTTGAATTCTGAACCATGGGCATGTACTACCTATTCAAAAGATATTTTTTAATGAGCTGCAAAAAATCAGAGAAAAATTCAAACCCTCTCATCGTATTCTAAAAGGGTCGTGAAGGTAGGTTTAGACCTGCAGGATGTGAGTAGTATCACTAGGCAGGAAAATTTTTAAGATATTAATTAGTATTCTGCTTTATTTTTCCCTATTTCTCTTTCCCAAACACATATTGTGGCCCTTAATAACTCCTTGCCTTAGGGTGTTTTGCAGGATAGAAAGCAGAAGCTGCTTAAGTCAATGGTTCGTTCCAACTTTTGTAAAGCCTCAGCACTTTGAAGAGATTGGAGGAGGAGACTCAACAGGAAGGAGAAGGTGTGCATTTGAGGGTAATAAGAGAATGACCAGGAAAGAGGAAAGTTTTTGTAAGCGGAAAGAGATGACATTTGGGCAACAGCAAAGCTCAAGGGCTAAATATCTGGCAGGCTAAGGGAGTCTTAACCCAGGATGCAGGGGCTCCCAAAGAGTCCTAAACCCCAAGAGCCAGTTAACAAAAGGGCCAACGGAAGTAGTGAGAGCTGACCTCTATGAACCAATGGAGCCACTTCTAGCTGACTCTAAGAAAAAGTCTAGAATCTTGGGAAATTCCTGGTGGAGGTGAGAGGGGGTAGGGCACAGCAAGGAAAGTTAAACTCCCAGAGGGTCAGGTTTTCCTCTAGCCATTGGAATGCAAGACTTACAGTTGAATTACATAGCTGGTTTGAGGGGATAAAGATTCCTCCCCATTACATTGCAGGGTGCACTGTTAAGCAGCTGGTGGACAGTAGGTGCTCAACATATTAGTCCCACTGCCCAAAGTCTTTGATGGCACCATGTGGAAATATCTTTCTTCATTTTTTTTTTTTTTTGAGACAAGGTCTCTCGCTTTGTCACCCAGGCTGGAGTGCAGTGATGCAGTCTCAGTTCACTGCAGCTCGACCTACTAGGCTCAAGTGATCCTCTCACCTCCCAAGTAGCTGAGACTACAGACCTGCGCCACCACGTCCAGCTAATTTTTTTATTTTTTGTAGAGATGGGATTTCACCGTATTGCCCAGGCTGGTCTCAAACTCCTGAGCTCAGGCAATCCTCCTGCCTCAAGCTGCAGTGATGAGATTATAGGCTTGATCTCTTTTCTACTGTGCTGTGTACCTCTTCTTTTCCTTTGTTTTTTATAATCTACCTTTGCCTGTTTCTATCACTTTTTCTTCTCCTGATGCCCAGGATAAACACACACTAAGGAATGAGCAAGAATGGTTTACCACTATCAAAATCACACAAAGATGACAATGCTCTCTTGAGCTTACCGATTCTATGCCCAGAATCTAAATAATTTTCTCAAAATGGCTGCCTCTTCTTACTGGATTTATCCATGAAGCTTGGGGGGATGTTAAGCCTGAGGCAGACAATGCAGGCGACCCTCTGAGACAGCACAGGAGACTTCTAAATGAGCTATTTCTCTTTCGACCAAGTATAAAACAGGTCTGTGAATCTGGCACCACCACGCCTCTCAACAGGGGTTGAGGTCCATCTTCAGGAAGAGTCATCACAAGGAAATAGGATGAGGGGCAGTGAGGGGCACCAGCGTCAGTCATCAAAGAAATGCTGCTTGGCTGTCTAAAGAAACATAATGGAGAAATGGGGAAGTGAGTGGGGAACTGAGACCCTGTGTGTAGGGAGACCACTGCAGTGCTTAATTTAAAAAACCCTAAAAGACCCAAAATCTCTCTCCTGAGGACCGGAAACAGCACTCTAAAATCATATGGATAAACTTCCCTTTGGTGAAGGCAGTGCTTCTCACACTGAGCCCCATGTTTGTCCTGAGGACTCTGTGCACACTTTCTCCAGGACCCAAGAGTTTCAAGAAGATTTTTTCATCATGTATTCTTACTTCAGTGAGAATTTTAAAAGGGGAAAAAAAAAAAGTTCCAGCAGCTATGAGACCAAAACTTCTCCTTAGCACTGACAATTTGCAGTGGAAAGTTTCTTAACTAAGAGGTGGTTGTCTTCTCTGGAGTCAAGATAATATTTTTTCTTTAAAAAAGGGACATATGTTTAAAAAAAAAGGGGGGGGGGGTGATCCCTCCCACACCCAGCCCAAGCCAGGCATGACAATTTTTCTACCTCAGCAAGCGGGATAGGAGGCTACCAGTCCCCTTAAGCCTGAGCGGACTCATGGTCACTGCTCACCAAGAATAGAAATCTCATGGACCCATGACCCAGCCTCCAAGGCGGCCTCAGTGGCAGTGAACTGCCTCAACTACCAGCGGGGGACACCCCACAAGGTATTTCTGAGGCAGAGAGTTAAACAAGCCAGCACAGAGAATATTCCAGGAAGAGGACGTAAGTATCACCTCAAATGCTCTGTGGAATGAGTTATTCTAAAATAAGTTACAGTGAACTGCATAGCTGAATTCCCTTATCCTACAGTGGGACAAGATACGGCACCAGAAATCAACGTCACATGTGAAGGAAAAATGGAAAGAGCCCAGATGGAGAACACATCTGATCAAAAACTCAAGTCCATGAAGGAATCACTAGAAGCACAAAATGTTCCAGACATTTTGAGAAATGTATCTCCAAAAATGAAGCCAGGTCAACATTTAGCCTGGGTTACCTGTTGTTATATAACATGGAAAATTCTACTGAAAACACCTGGTATAAAAGTGGTAAAATTAAACTGTCAAGGAAATGCAAAAAAATGACTTTATTGAATAGACTATAATATTCTACTTCATGACATTGCATCCCGGGACATTGATTCCTTGGCAAATGCAAGTTCTTTGGCACTGACAAGATGGTGCTAAAGTAAAATGTAATCTCTGTCTGCCAAGGGAAGTCAACTGGAATAAACAGAAACCCTAACACTGGGATGAAGCATAAACATGCCTATGAATGTGTGGATGCCAGTCTTCATTGGTGTCCAGCTTAAGGGGCCAAGCATATCTCAAAGTGTCACTTGGTATAAACGTCTTGATTATAGTATAGAACTAGATAGATTCCATAATACAAGGTGTCACTACGTAAAAAACATCTTCATAACACTAATAGTGGTATGTATATCCCACAATAAAATGTTTCCATTTCCAGCCTCAAAAGAAAAAAAAGGAAAAAGAAAATATGGCATATACAGAGAATGGAATACAATTTAGCCATAAAAAAGAATAAAATCCTGTTATTCGTGGCAACATGGATGAGCCTAGTGGACAATACGTTAAGTGAAGTGTCAGGCATGAGAAGACAAATACCACATGTTCTCCCTCATAGATGGAAACTTTTTAAAAATACGCTTATAGAAGCAGAGAGTAGAACTGTGGTTCTTAGAGACTGGGAAGGATGGGGAGTGGGGAGGATATGGAGAGGCTGGTTAACAGACACAAAACTACATAGAAGGAATGAGTTTCCGTGTTCTGCTGCAATATACGGTGAATGCGGTTAGCTATAGTGTATATTTTAAGAATACTAGAAGGGAGGATTTTGAATGCTCACAACACAAATGATAAATGTTTGAGGCAATGACTATGCTAATTACCCTGAGTTGATCATTATACATTGTATACATGTGTGAAAATATCACTCTGTATCCCATAGATATGGACAATAACTATGTGTCGAATAAGAAGAAAAAGAAAAAAAAAATGGTCCGTATATTACACAAGTTTAAGAAGTTCTGGTTTTAAGCATTGTCTTTTCAGGAAAGTGGGGTAAAATGTGAATGTTCCCATGATCTCCTGTCAGTAGCACTGACTACTTAATGCCCAGTTACAACTTTAGGTCGGTGCCTGTGGCACCCTAAACTTGAGCTGCGTGTTCCAACTGCCAGTGTGAACACCAGCATCCCATGAGCCCCAAATGTAAAATGGCCTTAGACTTCTGCTCTTCTCCTTCCTTCATCCGTTTTTCCAGGCCTGCCTTCTCCCTGACCGCATCCAACATATCTTCTGCGCCATATACTTTACCACTTATCCGTAAACTGTTTGAATTGCTCACTGTTGATCAACCTGTATTCCTCTTGTCTACCCAAAAAGACTGTAAGATCCTGTGGGTACACCCTAGAAAAGCACATGCCGTTCATAATAATTTCTCTTATTTTCAACAACTACAAAGCGCTTTCATGCATAGTCTCTCGGTTTACTCAAACATCAATCCTATTGGGCAAATTGGACATGAATTACTATAAACTTCTATCAAGATAAGGAAACTGAGGTCCAGAGAAGTTTGGTAATTGGATTTGAACCCATTAAGTGAACTCACAAACATGCTAATAGACTCTGTAATCTTCTGACCTCCATACTGATCTGAACGTCTGTTTGATATTACCTGATTTTCCTTAAAACTATTCTTCAAAGAAATAGTGGACATCCAGTCCGGCAACCTCACTGCCGAGCCTTCATATTACTCATCCAGATTGTAACTGTATAGTTATTTTCTGATTACAAGCCTGATCCAAAGTGAGTGCTTAAGAAATACTTGCTAAATGAATTCTACCTCCTGCACTGACTCTAAGTTTTAGTAGAGTGATGGCAAACCTGTTTTGCTCATTATCAAATCCCCGGCTCCTAACTAGCGCCTCAGAGTAGGCCTTTATGAAATATTTATTGATAAACAAATGAATCGATCAGTTAGTCAATGCCTAAGTGCCCTCCTTTGAAAAGCATCCATGAGGCCCACAATCGGATTTCTTTTAAAAATCTACTTTCTGTTAACCCCCCAAACCAGGGCAGTGAACCCAAAGCAGAATAAAATTACTTCTAAGAAAATGAACTGTTCCCCAGTTGCAAATTGGCTCTGGCTGCTGCTGCTGCTTCTCCCCCATTGACACTCTTTTCAGGCAGCGGTTTCAGGTGATGGCATTATCATCGGCGGAATTCAATAAAGCGGCTGGCTTTCCCCCCATCCATGTTTATTTTCTGTAATCCGTCTTACAGCGGGAGACCATTACCCAGTCAAACAACGTTCAATTTCATCGGCATCACCGCTTCAAGGAAACAGGCAAAGGGTTCGCACAAACGTGTGTGTAGTAAATTTAGTCTTTTAATAGGTTCATTCTTTATTAGGTATTTATTTCGGGAGGCAAAGTCCTAATTAGATTAAGCGGAGAAGCTAAAAAGCTATGGAAACCCACAGAGAGATTCCAGAATTAGATGGATTTGGTTTAGCTTTCCAGTTTCCCCTTTATTTTCTTCAGTTGGCTGGAGAAATCCACACAGCCATCTCCAGCCCCTCAGATAAGAGTTTGTGAAATGAAACCCTGCCAACGTTTTGTGTGAGGAAGTCGCATTTGTCTTTCTCCTACGCAAAGTTATTGTGGGGCTAGAATCGAGGAAAAAGCAGCTCCCGGAGCCAGTGGTGAACCCAATTTACTGTGGCAGATGAATATAACAAAGGTGGTGGTCTAGATGTTTGGCCTCAAGGCACAATTCGATTTTCAGCTGTTTCAAAGCTATTATGTCAAAGGCTGTTTGCATAAACATAAAGTTGCCGGGGTGATCTTGGGCAGGCAGGAGTGGAGACGTCTGCCCTCTACTGCTCAAAATGGAAATAGCGGCTGGACGTCCCCTCAACCCAGAATTACAGCTACAAAAACGTCAGCAAGTCCCAAGTAACAGGCCATCTCCAGAACCTTCTGAAACTTTTTCCCTCAAGTTTTAAAACCAGAGTGATTATTCGGTTTTGTGTCGAGGGGGGAAATGCAGTAGACTGAGGATGTGATGAGTTGATGGATGATGTGGGAACCTATGAAAAAGCTATTTCCCTTCTTAGAATTTGCAAGAAAATTCCTTTCACCCGCCCATCCACCCACACATATATATTTATATCATCACACTGATATTTAATATGTTTTTTTAACATAGAAAGAAGAAACAGACAATGACTCACAGGAAACAAATCAATACATTTCAGAATGGGCTAAAAATGTCACCATAAAAAAATGCTTAATGTTTATGAGGGCAAGTGTGAGGGCATATCTCCTCAGTTTCATGTTGGAATTTAATAATTTCTTCATGTTCTGCCTCTCTTTGTTCTTTTGTTTAATAAAAACTGTGCCAAGCTATATGGTAAGCACCTTACACTCTCAGAGAGACACCAACAACGTGTAAATGTTCCTTCCAAATACAGATCTTTTTTGGTGAAATACAGCATGGGCCACTGCTGGGGGGGACTTTTCAGATGGGGTGCCCCAGACAAAGAGGAAGGTCAAATGCAAATAGGGGGAAGATGTGGTCTGAGGGACACTGATGTAAAATCCAGGCGGTCCAGAACCAAACCTGGAGCAGAAAAACACCCATCAGATGACATTGATCCCAAATGGCACAGAACTAATCCCCAATTTGGTTTTGTAAACTAATGTTCCTATATCCAGAGCTATCCTTAAAATGTTTTATGTTGTAAAATGTCCAATCTTTGTTCCTTACAGAACACAATATATTCCCTCGGGACACCCAGGTACCCAATAAGGCCCTGGCATGAAGACTGGATGACATAAATATACACGCAGTGCTCACACTCCAGTGAAGTTTATAGTTCAGTGAAAGAGACTGGCATTCATCAGATAAAACAATCCAGTCATTTACAAAATGAAGGTGATTAAAAAATGGTGCTCATAAGCCAGGCGCGGTGGCTCACGCCTGTAATCCCAGCACTTTGGGAGGCCAAGCCAGGAGGATCACCTGAGGTCAGGAGTTTGAGACCAGCCTGGCCAACATGGTGAAACCCTGTCTCTACTAAAACTACAAAAACTAGCCAGGCATGGTGGCAGGCACCTGGAATCCTAGCTACTCGGGAAGCTGAGGCAGGAGAATCCCTTGGACCAAGGAGGCGAAGACTGCAGTGAGCTGGGATCGCACCATTGCACTCTAGCCTGGGTGACAAGAGACTCCATCTCGGAAAAAAAAAAAAAAAAACACAAAAAGATGCTCATAGGGCATGTTTAAATAGAATACCTGTGCTAAGACAATCCCTAATATGGCAAAATAATTGTCTATAATAATTTTTAAAAATCTATTAGTGTATTTCCTCATTCTAGGCACTGAGGTCTTCATATGGTTTTGATTGAATCCTCACCACACCCCATGAGGTAAGCATATTATTATCCCATTTTACTGACGAATAAACTGAGGTTTAAAGAACTAATATAACTTGTCCAAGAGCATACAGCTAGTAGGTGGCTCATACCTAAGTCCAAACTCAACATGCTTCAGTGCTTCCTACTTTCCTAGTTATCTAACTATTCTAGAAAATTCAGTCAATGAGTTTGAGAATCAACACATTCCCATTAAGCAGAGCTACTGTATTTTCTTAAAGTTTCACAAGCCAAAAAGAGTTAACTATTTTCAAGAAATGGAGGAATGGGTGCTGACAGCTGGGGTTAGTAGACAAGTATGGTTTCTAAGGCCAGAATGCTTGGATTCAAATCTCAGAGCTACCAGTTACTATCTGGATGACATTGGGGCAAGCTTCTTCATCTTCCAACACTTAGGTCTCCTCACTTGTGAAATAGGAATGATGATAATAGGATCTACCTTGTGGGGTTGTGTATTTGATGCACTTAGAACAGTATTTGGAAGACAGTACATACAGGTGCTTCTGCATTTTGGATTTATAATGAAAGCACAGGTGATGGTCTACCTCAAGGGGCTCTTGAGAAGATTAAATGAGATAACGTTTGTAAGGTATAAGGAATATGTAACTGTAGAATGAAACCCTTCCCTTGTCTGCCTATGACTGAGAAGAGGACTTGGTAGCCACAATCACCCTGGCGTCAGCAATCACCACTTTGAGATGAACCAGGCACAGGTCCCCACCTAGATGGTCGAGGCCAAAGGCTTTGGTCTAACTGAAGAATGGTCTTATGTTGCACAGTAATTTGCATTTGTTAGCTAAGCCTCCAGTGTTGGGATTCTGCAGAACCACTCTGTGTGGAAAAAAATAACTAAATCACAAAAGGCAAGGGGTTCTTTGCTTTCTTCCTACATTCCCATATTCCCAGTGGTCTACCTTACCCCCGCAACCCCCCACACACCGAAACAGGAACTCAGGCCGCGAGTGAACTCGTGTCTTCCCAGTTGGTACATTAAAGGATAGGAAGGCAGGACAGAATAGTAATCAGGGACATAAAATTCAAAGGCAGGAAAAATTGGGTTCAAAATTCAGTTCCACTTCTTAATTAGAGATGGAAACAGTATTTTTCTTATAGGTTTGATGGAAGAATGAAATATGATAGCATAAAAAAGTGCTCATCACTTAAAATAACATAAAAATAATAACGGCCAGTATTTACTGAGTGCCGACAGCGTCAAGAGACTTCTATACCACATTTATGCATCGCAACGACCTAGCACATATATGGCTGTTAGTCCCATTTTACAGATGATGTTTGGGATAATTGAGTCATTTGCTGCTACAGCCAAAGATTTAAAGTCAAGTCTGACTGGGACTGGGACATAATATTCTGTAAATGATAGCTATTATTTCCCTTTGTGTCATCAATTCCTCAATTATTCAAACCATTAAATTTTTTTCATTTTTAAATTTGTGGGTACACAGTATATTTATGTATTTATGGGGCACATGAGATGCTTTGATATACGCATGCAATGCATAATAATCATACCATGGAAAATGGGGTATCTATCCCCTCAAGCATTTATCCTTGGTGCTACAATCCAATTATACTCTTAGTTATCTCAAAATGTACAATTACATTATTGTTGACTATAGTCACCCTATCTAGCAAATGCTAGGTTTTAGTTATTCTAACTACTTTTTGTACTTATTAGCCTCCCCTTCAACCCCGTCACATCCCTTCCCCTGGTAACCAACCTTCTATTCTCTATGTCCATGAGTTCAATTGTTTTAATTTTTAGATCCCACAAATAAGTGAGAACATGTGATGTTTGTCTTTCTGTGCTTTGCTTATTTCACTTAACATAATGATTTCCAGTTCCACCCGTGTTGTTGCTAATGACAGGATCTCAATCTTCTTTATGGTTGAATAGTGCCCCATTGTGTATATATACCACATTTTCTTTATCCATTTATCTGTTGGACACTTAGGTTGCTTCCAAATCTTAGCTATTGTGAACAGTGCTGCCACAAACAAGGGAATGCAGGTATCTCCTTCAATATACTAATTTCCATTAAATATTTCATATGTGCCTTATTTGTGGAGCCCGGGCCTATGAGGAAAACCAGGCAGGATAACACATGGTTCTTACCTTCATGGAGCTTTTAGTTTTATTGTTTAGACAAGACACAGCACCTGATGAGTTACTGCTCCCATCTCCATATCCTCCCAGATATAACTAGTGTTTTCTACATATGCTATTCAACTTTCTCCCTCACAGTGGACTCCCAACCACCACATCTGTGGTGCATGAAGTTAATATCATTCACCATCAGTATATTAGTTAGGAGTTCTGAAGCTAATTCAATGTATTTGGGGTATGATGGTGAAACCATATATTCACCACTCTATGTGCTTAGCACAGAGATCTATTATTTTCCCCCAATATCTATACATCCTTCTCCAAGTGATAGTATCCCAGCTTTGCTCTGGAGCCTCCCATTCTCAGTCCATGAGCTTTGGGGAAAGTTGCTTCCACTTCAGGCTCCAACAGAAGGGGTTGCTAAGCACTATGTAACCGTGGCCAATCAAAAAGCTGCATTCTCCAGGCTAAACAATTGGTTCAAGGCTGGGCTTATAACCTAATCAGCACCAAAGAGGCTTTTTCTGAGAGTGATGAGAGAAAAGCATCATGTGTTCCCCTGGGTCTGCTAGCTGTAAGGAGAATTTGAGTCTAGAGCTTCCAGGGCCGTCACCAGGAACCTGGGAATGAAGCCAGCAGGCAAGAGACACAGCTGAGAAATGAAGAGAAAGCAAATCCTCATGACATCAGCTGAGCCCTTGGACCATGTCACTCCTGAAACATACCAGTGGAGAGAGACAGTTTGTACTTTTCCATAGAAACTTCTTCTCTACTTAAGCCAGTCTGAATTAGGTATGTATCACTTTCAACCAAATTAACCTGTACTTAGAGTGTTCAATAGATATAATGCACATTATTAATAGTAGTAGAAGTGGAAACTGGCTGTATATAGTCTTCTACACTTGTCATCATCTGTATCATTGTCACATCCCTGTGAAGTTTCTCTCCAGAGTTGGGAGTGGTTTCTGAAAAATCGAATGGGAAAATCTGCATCAAAAAACTGAGTGTGAACAAACCAATTCCACTAAGCCTTGACTCCAGCAATGCAAAACATAATGTTGGCTTCAGCGTCCAACAGGTATAAACTCTTTCTATGCTAAGACAAAATCATGCAAGACCAAGACTTCTGTGTGCAATTTATGTTGAACCAAAGTAACTTAATTTCTTAATCCCCAAGCAACCGATTTGAGAAAAGCGAAGCCTAAAACCTAAAGCAGCTTTCTTTTCAGGAACGCAGACAGTGTGAGTGAAAGCAGTGTGTTTTTAAACAGGATGGTTGTTTGAGAAATTCACTGATGTGTTTTTCCTTCCTGTTTTTTTCTCTTTCCTTTTTCCTATGTCCAATCATGGACTGAGCCCTGTGCTTTCTTGCCTAAGGGAAGGTTTGTAAACTGTAAAACACTTTCTTCCCTGGCTTTTGTTTTCAAAAGGCTGCACTGGTCATGGTGGCAACATGGCAGCCCCTGGGTATTTTACTTTGCCCTACACAGAGTAATTTTAAATGTGTAAGCCAACATTTAATCCAAAAGAGATGACTCATTTTAAAAAAGATGGATTTCTGGCTTTTCTTGGAAAATCAGAAGACACAGCAGCACAGGTCAGCATGACTGACAGCAGTTCACCAGGACTGAGTAGCAGACTCTTTACATGGACCAAGTGCTTTCTAATGTTCCAAGCCCCTGCCAAGCTCCTGTGCTCATTTCCATTCCTACCTGGCCTCTTCAGGCACTTCAATTTGCAATTCTTCATCTAAACCTACCGAAGAGAGTAAGCCAGGAGCCCTAGTGGATAGGAAAGTAGAGTTGGAGACTAGAGGAAATTCCTCTAATGAAAGTAAGAAAAGAAATAAATTTTTTCAAGATTAAGAAGGATATTCCCAAAGGCTGAGAGAGAAAACAAGAGGGATTTCGGACCCTGAGCAGCAGTGACCCAAGGGGACCGGCTGGTTGTGTTCCAGAGAAATAGCAAGACTTCAGAAAGGAATGGTTATGTAGCTCTCTACTTTGACAGTGATTTTCTTATTCCAACTGTGGCACAAAAGCAGCAGGACAGGAATTGCACCTCATAGAATGGGCTAAACAGTATCTCAGCATCCAAGGCTCACTAATGGCCTATGACCTGGGGCCCTCCCAAATCCTTTGACTCTATTGCAGACACCCTTAGTCCTTCTGGGGATGGGGGAAAGGACGGTCTCTGGGACTAAGCAAGACTGAAGTTCTAGCCCACCAGGGAAATGTGGTTTGGGGTTGTTTTTAAGGAAAAAAGCTACAATATTTTTTGAGCATATGAGATTGAGAACCGCTGCAATTTGAAAGTGCTCCAGTAAGTCACATGCATACCCCCACCACCGCACTCCAACTTGGGAAAAAAAAAAAAAAAAAAAAAGTTCTTTCTCCATCGGTTTTTCTCTGGTTTGTTTTCTTTGTTTTGTTTTTAACACTTCTGGGCAAGTTTTCTCAGACGGCCATTCCTGTTTGGCCCAGCCCTATGGCTGCCATGGCCTTGGTCTACAGAAGCCTGGGTTTGAGAATGTCCTTAGTCCCAAGATGTTTGGAAGTTTCTGTTGCTCTGACCTGGACACTGTGATCCTGACACAGAGCAACAATCCCCACATTCCTCACATACTGGACAAAGCCCAGCTGATAGCTTCTTAGCTGACAATAGAGTTCATCTGAGGCAAGTCTGTAGAATGGGATGTCAAGATACACCCTGCGATCTCTCCAGAAGTGAGAAGAAAGTGTAGTTTTCTCTGGTTGCTCAGGAAGCAATGTTTCCATGTGGGCATCAGGAGCACCAGCTTTAAGGTCAGACAAACTGAGGTCAGATCCCGGTTCTGCCACTTACTGGCTTTTTTTAACCTTAGGCAGCCTCAGTTTCCTCACAATAATAGTACTTGCCTCTCAGATCTGTTGGGAGGATTCAATGAGATGATGGATGGAAACTGTCTAGTTCAATACCTGTTCATAGTAAGAACTCGACAAAGGGTTAGCTGTTAAAATAATAATCCTTAATGGAAAACAGCCCAGGCCCCCCAGGAATTCAGAAGTTGGATAATGAAACCAGCTAAACCAACATCTGCCCAGTGATTTCATCTATAGAACATACGTTAAAGAAAACAAAGGACACAGCACCAGCACGTGGCTGTTCCAGACTCTACTAAATCCAATATAAATATTGATTTTCCCCTCACTGCCCATAGGAGAGAACCAGAGCTTCGCTGCGCACAAGGAAGATAGAAGCCAAGAGATGTAAGGTGTCTAAGAAAGGAATTCCATAGGGCCCCTTGTCAGCTGTTCCAGAGAATAGGAAGGAGCCAAGCAGAAAGAAAAGATTAACCTGAAAGCGAAGTCAGCCAGGGGAGCAAAACAGTCAGGCCAGAGCCATCAAACAAAATTGTGGGCCAGGCATGGTGGCTCATGCCTGTAATCCCAGCACTTTGGGAAGCTGAGGTGGGCAGATCATGAGGCCAGGAGTTCAAGACCAGCCTGGTCAATATGGTGAAACCCCATCTCTACTAAAAATACAAAAATTAGCTGGGCATGGTGGCACACACCTATAGTCCCAGCTACTCAGGAGAATCACTTGAACCTGGGAGGTGGAGGTTGCAGTAAGCCAAGATTGCGCCACTCCATTCCAGCCTGGGCGACAGACCAAGACTCCGTCTCAGGGAAAAAAAAAAAAAAAATTGTAAAGACCAAGGTTTTGTTCAGCCTTTTGTTATTCTCCTTCTTTTTTGATATATTAGGGCATGCCCTCCTGACTAGGCACCCAGCGCTTCATGTTGCCCTTTTGATGGCCAGGTCTGGAAGTCAGCGACATTCTCTCTCAAGCAAACTCACACACTCTGAATCTTCAAGAAACACCCCTGTCCCCCGTCAAAACTGCCACATGTTCCCTTTGCTTCAGTTTCTGCTTCTCACTAATCTGAAAAATTCATATATTCTAAAGTATTATGAAAGGATGGAGGTTCCCTCCACTACCACTTCTATTGAATCTGCCTTTTTTTCGTAGGTAGAAGAAAACACATAAACATTTTCACTATAACGTGCATGCACAGAGAAATTACTAGAGAATAATTACCCAATGGGGTACATAATAACCCAATGGGGTTCAGAAGCTTATATTCTCTTTTTCATAGGGGAGGAAGGAGATGAAGAATACAGACAATTCTTTTGAGGAGCTGCAAATGATTATTAGGGAATATGAATCAACAGAAATTAACTATAGATTCTCTTTGAAATTTGAATGAGCCCCCAGTGGCAGGCATTATCTTCCGAAAAAGTCCATCCAAGTGTGGTTGCATTCTTCAGTCTTCTTTTCCGAGATAGATAATGAGATTTCAAGGAAGGGAGGAAGATGATTGTATTTCTTTGCTTAGTTGGGGGTGAGGATGGGAGGCATACAAGGTTAGAGGGACATTGACTCTGAGGCCACTTCTAAGACCTTCCAGTATGTCCAGTCTTCAAGGTATCATTTTCTGAACCAACATTACCTGTCTGAAACTTCCCTAGAAGTTTTATATTTTAAAAGCTGAGTTAGTGGCTGTGCAGAGAAAAAATTGAGTTAATAGCCAAGTGGCAAACGATCCCATTAAACCAGTCTCCCGTTTCTAGAAATAGGTCAGTTCAATTAAACAGTCATGTCTCATTTCAGAAGATGGCGCTGCAGATGGGCTCTCAAAGCTGGGCCTCTACATATAGTGCAGGCAAACAGATCTTTAATAAGAGGCCTTTCTATGGAAACAGAAGAAAAACAAAGGTGAAGGCCCAGAGTAGTTAATATGATTTGGATCTGTGTCCCCTCCAAATCTCACGTTGAAATGTGATCCCCATTGTTGGAGGTGGGGCCTAGAGGGAGGTGACTGGATTGTTGGGGTGGATCCTTCATGAACGGCTTAGCACCATCCTCTTGGTGATGGGTGAGTTTTCACTCAGTTCACACAAGATCTGGTTGTGTAAAAGAATCTGGGACCTCCCCCTTCTCTCTCTTGTTCCTGTTCTCACCACGTGATGTGCCTGCTCCTGCTTTGCCTCTGCCATGGTTGGAAGCTTCCTGAGCTTCGCCAGAAGCTGAGGCAACCTGCTGCCATGCTTCCTATACAGCAAACCATGAACCAAATAAACCTCTTTTCTTTGTAAATTACCCAGCGCCTCAGGTATTCCTTGATAGTGACACAAAAAAGGACTATCACTGTAGTCTATAAACTAGTTTTTCTAGAGTTTCTGAAGCATCTTCAGTTGTCATAGGCAGGCAGTGACAATCTGACATATTTTCCTGGATTGTAGTTTGAATCAGATGTTCCAGTTAAGAAAGAAATGTGTCTCAGAGCAGTCTGAAGAATGTAAGCAAAATGTATCAGGCCCAAAGTGACAGGAGCATGAGACATCAGTCTGGTCCCCCACAGCTGTGCCCAGGGGTAATTGTTTCAAGCCATTTTGTTTTTTCTTTCTTTCCCTGTTGTTCCCAGACTAGCTGATAAATTTCCTAAAATGTTACCAACAAGTTGCACAACATGACCCTCACCCATTATCTTCATGTTCCTGGAATTTGTGATACAAAGAACAATGAACACCAAATCGATGGCTTCTGTTACTTTAATGAACCAATGTAAATTCTTGATAAACAACTTAAGAACTATCGTTTTTTCATTTCAAAACTCACTTGTAACTGCTGCTAATTGGAGGATATACTCAGGGCAACTTGAATTATATCTTCCAGGCTGCAGTCTTCAAACTTGACTCAAATAAACTTTCTACTTATATTAATTTTGCCTCAGTTGCTTCCATTAGGTCAATACAGTGGACTTTCTGAGTATTCATCCATCAACAAGCACAGAGGTTGTTTACGTGTAAGTTTCTGTGATGATTTCTCCCAAAGTTTATATAAAGTTGTCTAGCTTCAGTTTACAGGGCTTTTAAAAAAAAAAAAAAAAAGCACAGTTTTAATTTCTAGTATCAAATCTGCAATTTTTACAAGGCTCTTAGTACCCCCAAGAGCTGCTATCATACCTACCTCACAAGTGACTAAGGCTTGGTGTGAAGTGGACAGCCCTGGAATCACAGTTTGGTTATAAACTGTGAGGTGCTCCATAAACATGGCAAGGCACTTGCTTCATGAGAGGCATTGTTTTATACCCCAAGGCAGGATGCCCCCAGCTCTGTGTAGGCAAAGCCTCCCACCCCAAACTCCTCCTAAACTGAGCCTCAGGCATACAGAGACTACAAAGAAGACAAATTTGGCCTAACTACTGAACTCCTGTCAAGAGAATCCACTGCCCACAGAAAAATGCAAGTTGTAAAGTCATCTCTCTGGTCTTCTCATAACATGCAAACATCTATGAAAAGATACAGGAGAATTTCCTTTTGAATTAACATCTAAGATTTATTTCTTTATGAAGTCATCTGTGACTTCTCAGGCCCTTTAAATCTAAAGGGGATTGCCTCAAATTCCCAATTCTTGTGGTATGGGGGAAGCCCTACATCTCCCCCAAGATTTCTGTAATTTCCAGGAGCTTACTCTCTCTTACCTGCTTTTCCCTGGCTCCCAAGTCCAACAGATTATCTCTGCTATCCACTAAAGGGACCCAGATGTAAATTTCAACCTCTCCTCACGTTGCTCCCAAAGAATCCACTCAGAGAGCTAATGGTGAACAATGAGGATTTAACCAGAGAGAAGACAGTGTGTGCCCTCCAGCAAGCTACATGAGAAGTCACCTTGAATGACCTCTATTGACTGACCCACTGGATGAATCCATGCTACCCATGACCTTGTACAACTTTTAACCAATGCCCCAATCTGATACCCCAACTCGCTTGTGGCAGTTGTGCTGGTCTGGTGATTATGTAATTCAATTCAGTATAAATAAGTAGACAAAAATAGAAGTATGAAAATACAGCTCTCATTTCTATCAAAATGAAGTTGAATGCTTTGAACAGGCTTAGAGAATTTACTGTCAGGTTCAATCTTTGGGGGAAAAAGATCACTATAAAAGATAAGGGGATAGGAGTAAACCTCTGGAAGGATTCTGTCCTGAGATTATTTCTCAAGTTTTTTTTTTAAAGTTGGTGCTCCAATTAAAATAACTAAAAACTGGAATTCATAGATAATGTGTTACGGATGGAGTGCCTGCTGCAAGAAATTCCAATAGCAGACACTGGCCAGAAAACCGACTTTGGCCAGACATCAGATGATGAGTAAAGAGCACATACTTTATGTGTCTCAGGTTAAAATAAAACATATAAATGTGTTTCTTATGATATCCTGATTTAACCTTTTGTTTTCATTAACTATGCTACTGCTCCTGTCACATCCAATTAGAAGGCTTCTGCTAGTGTTAATTCATAGCTGACAGTGCTGTTTTCAAAATCCCTTTTCAGGCACCCCACCCCCAGAAAGTATCCTACCCAACTCTCCCCACCCAACACCCAGCTGCCCCCATAATTTCAGATCTTTGCCCCTCTGTCATGCAGAATAAGCTAGAACTCTCTGACTCCAACTCTCAAACTTGTAATCAGAAAACCTCACCAGGGTTTTTACTCAGCAGGAAAATGATAACAGCGAACACTAATGTAGTGCTCACTTTGTGCCAGGCTCTGCTCTAAGTGCCTTATATGTGTTAACTTAACAATCCTATGAGATAGGTAGCATTTTACAAAGAAGGATCTGATGCACAGAAAGGTTAATTAATTTGCTCATTGTCACAGAGCTAGTAAGCAGCAATTGTACCCCAGATCATCATCTTAATCATGCTGAGATGACAAAGATTTTCCACCCAGCATATTCTGCCTTCCTCTGTAAATGTCAGTTTAAAAACTGCAACAACCAAAAAGAAAAGAACTCCTCACTATTGTGCAATACATTGACATGCATATTTATTTCTATACTAATACTTATCAAATACCTACTATGTAGGTCAGGCACTGTATTAGTTCTGGGGACAGAGACAGACTCAGTATCTGTCCTCATAGAGTTTACAGACAGTTTGGAGTGGCAGACGCTGAACAAGTAATTATAAATATGACAGGCACAAGCAGTTAACAAATTCTTCTTTATAAAGAGTGGCAAGAAAAGTCACAAACTAGAAAGAGATATTTGCTACATATATAAGCAAAAAAGCTAAGCAGAAGACCAAAAACAAAGAAAATTAGCAAAAGACATGAACAAGCATTTCACAAAAAAGGAAACAATGACTAGCAATAAACATATGAAAAGATGTTCAACCTTGTAAGTAATAAGAACAAAAGCTTAATCTCAGTGAGATACTGTTTTACATCTACTAGATAGGCAGAAACTAACAAGCCTGACCATACCAAGCACTGGTGAGGATGTGGAGCAATGGGAACTCCCCTACACTGCTAGTGGGGCTATAACTTCCATAAACACCTTGGAAAACAATCAACATCAAGTAGAAAATACATCTGTTCTCCAACCCAACAATTCCGCTCCTGAATGTACACGTTGGAGCAACTCTTGTCAATGTATGTGTACCAGGAAAACATGTTGAGAATGTTGATAGCATTGTTTGTAACCAGAAAATAAAGACAAAACATGAAACAACTCAAATGTCCATCAATGATACGATGGATAAATAGGTTGGATGTCTGTATTCAGTGGAACACTGTACAACAGTGACAATAAACAGCACAGAGGTGTCTTCAAAATTGTTGATAACATTCTAGTTAAGCTGTTAGTGAATATTATTAACACTCTTTTTACTGGCCTGATTTGTTATATTCAGTCATTTGTATGTATATTTCACTGTATTTTCTAAATACCAAAAAAAAAGAGAAAGATCTAGGCAAGCATATACAGTTTTCAATATTTTTTCTGTAATATCTCCCAGACTCTGATAGGTCCATGCCCTGCCTCAATTCTTCATATAGTGGAATAGTAAATAAGTTCAGTCAATTCAATCAATATGGACCACCAAACCAGATCACTGTGACTTTAAATTGGATTTAGAAGAAAGGCCTGAATTAATTAAGTGAATGAATTTCAACACAGAGTCTGCCTCATTTTATGCTACATAGACATATGCTCTAATCTTCATTTTATTGATCAATGTTCTAATCTACTGAAAGCTCAGTTTGGAAGTGATTAGTGGGCCACAGATCCCTTACCACCTACTTCCTGAGTTTCTTCATAAGATCTTCACAAGTTTTGCCAAAAGAGTAAGTATTTGGAATCTGGATGATTTGGGAGAGCTTGTGTTCTTAACCAGGAACTCATGGATAGGCTTCAAAAAGTCCAAGAAATTCCTGAAAATGTATGTAAAACATTGCATGTGTATGTTTATGTTGAGCGTGTATCATTAGAGGACGAGTGCCTGTTACCATCATTTAAGTTTCAAATGTGACCATCTAAAGAGTTACCAGACTTAATGGGGTGATCAATCATGCCTGTTTGCCTGTGGCTATTCCAGTTGTAGACCAGAAGTCCTGGGTCTTGGGAAACCCCTCAAATCTGGGATATAATCAGACAGGGTTGCCAGATAAAATGCAGAACACGTACTTAAATTTCAATTTAAGATAATGAATAATTTTTTAGCATAAGTTTGTCCTGAGAAATATTTATTGTTTATCTAAATTCAAATTTAACCAGGAAGCCTGAACTGTTTTTTGCAAAATTTGACAATATTACCCTAATAGATTAAGTAGAACTAGTAATAGTAGTAGCAATAGCAGTAACCAACAGTTGAGTGCTTCCTTCATGCCAAACACAATTTCTTTTTCAATCCTAAGCACATCATAGGGGGTTGGGATTATTATCATTCCCTTTTTATGGATGCAGTAACTAAAGATAGAAAAGGTGAAATAGCTTCCCAATATCATGCAGTTAGTCAGTGGCAAAGTCAGATTCAAATCCACCAAAATTTGTTCCATAAAAGGGGAAATGGGACAAGCTGTATCTCAAAATGTCAAAGGGCTGAGTTTGCCACCTGGACCTCCCCTCCAACTCCCCTTTAAGTCAGTTAAGTCATCCCTAGGCTCTGAGCGCCCTGGAAGAGGCTGTGCATCAGAGGCTTCCAGACATGAAACATTAGCACCACGGCTTGGCAAGCATCCTGTTTCCCAAACTCTGCCTAACTCCCCCACTTTTCTCACAGGCTTTATCAGGGAGAATTTCCTGATGTCTTTCAGCCCAAGAGAGTTGACAGCGCTTCAAACACCAGCTGAAATTCATTTGCCTCCTTGAGCTGCTTCCTGTTCTCCAAAATCTATTATCAGTTTGCCCAGATACTCTGCAGGTTGGAATGGGACTTGCATGGGAGTGACCAGCTGTGCTGATTTACCCAACTGAAGAGTCTCCAAGGCTACAAGACTTAAATTCCGAAAATGGAGAAGTCCCTGGAAGGCTGGGACAGCTGATCACTTACCTGCCTGGCAGATTCACCTCTCGCTTTCATTAATATTATCTCATTCGATCCTCAGCACAACCCTGGGACAAAACTCATTTTACAGATGAGGGAACTGAATCACAGAGATATTCAGTAATTGCCCAATGTGCATGGTTGTGAAGCACAGAGCTAACTAAGCCTACCAGGTGTATCTCCTCCAAAACTGTACTGAGACGTGAGTGCCCTGGGCTCTGGAGTCAGAATGCCTCAATCTGAACCTTGAGGCTAACCTTGGGTCACTTTATCAACCTCTCCTAGCACTCCAACTCCCTTATCTGTAAAAATGATTACATTAAACCCTACCATCCCATCTTGTGAAGATTGAAATAATGTGTTCAAAGCACTCAGCACAACACCTGGTGCTTAGTAAGTGTTCACTAACAGAAGCTATTATTACTCCAGCCTATTGCTAAGAGAATGAAGTATGAAAACAGGTCTGTCTTCTTTAACACCATCCTCAAAGATTGGAAATATCCCCCAAAATGTCCTTCTTTCCCCTTACAGCTACTTATCTATCTATCATCAAAGTTGTTTCCTAATTTTTGTTTTTAAGAGAGAATCCTTCTCTGTCCCCAAGGCTGGAATGCAGTGGCATGATCACAGCTCACTGTAATCTCAAGCTCCTTGGCTCAAGGGATCCTCTTGCCTCAACCTCCCAAAGAGCTGGGATTACAGGTGTGAGCCACCTCACCCTGCCTTTTCCTAAATATTTTTAGAAGTTACATTTTCAGCTTTTACTGTCTCTTGCAAGTGCCATATTCTGATTGCAAGCTGTGTCTACCAGGGCTTCCTTTTATTTTACCTCTGTTTAGCTGTATCTTTCACAGCTCAAAGGGAATAAAATGAGTCAGGGTTTACTTAAAGAACAAATCCTTCTTGACCCCACCCACCCCCTTACATAACCTAAGCACAGGACTATATCTGCCATAGCTGCTTCAATCAATTCTGAGTCACCTCTGGTGCCAAATTAATGCAAGTGCTCAATACACTTTTGTTGACTTTATTAAATAATATCAATTTTACCATTATCAATCATTTTTGTTATCCTGTATCTGAAATAAACCACTCCACTTTCTCATTTCTCCTGGAAAATATGACTATATTCTATGAGCCCTGTTTTACAGTAATTTTTAATTCCATCTTACGTTTCGTAATTTTCAAATGTTTACACTCAGGTAATGCTATTCACCAACACACTCATAAGAATAAAATCATTCAGAATAACTAGAAATCAAGGAACAAATAAAGGTGATGTAGAAGAAATACCAAACCAGAAGTCAGAAGAACTAGAGACCAAATTTGCCATTAACCAGATTTGCCATTAATTAGCTCTGTGTCTTTGGGGAGAAGAAAGAGAATGAGAACATTTGTGTAGCCCTTGCTATGAGCCTACTCTGTATTAAACACTTTCTACAGATTTTTTAAAATGTAATTCCCCTGCCAAGAAGCTATTTCTCTCCCAGTTTTTTAAAGTGAAGAAACTAATTTTCAGGGAGTTTCAGCATTTGATCCAAATTATACCCAGTAGGAAAGCCAAGATTTGAACCCATGTCTATTGACTAGAAAGCACAGATTCTTCTCATTTTTCTCACCACCACCAAGTTGCCTCCTTAAAATATGAGACTGTAATAAAAATTGTTTTGTTTCATCAGTCTCTAGCATATGGGCCCAACAAACTTCCCTTGAATCAGTTCATGTCATCAATGTAAGCCCTCGTTTTCCTCCAGATAAAATGATCTAGATGATGCCTTTTACATTTTAAATCCTGTGACTTGGTGCCAATGTGCTGAGGTTCACTCTAAAACAGGGCTGCTAGTTGGAGCCCTTGAAAGAAGGCAGCCTGTGTGTTCAAGCATCCATCCTTCTAGCATTATCAATCTGCCACATTAATATGCTAATGGCAAGGGAAGAACTGTGGAACTAATTCCATGTATCATTCAAGCAAAGGTATCCAGGTAGCACCAAGATTCTAGGGAATCAAAATCAACACGATTATGTGGCTTGGATTGTGTTGTGGCAGGAGAACAGGAAAGGTTTTCTTCCGTGGCAACTCCTTAACAGGTCGTTCACTCCAAACAGTCCAACAGAAAGAAAGCTCTTCTCCCCATTTTCTTCTGGCGTTGGCATTGTCCAATGGAGAAAGCGCATTGGCAGCCTCCTCCAGCCCTCTGGGAGCCCATCAAAAAGTAATAACCCGGATGCCTTGGGGCTGGGGAAATCTGTTGCTCTCAGAATCCCCACCCAGCTCTGAAGTGTTGGCTGACTGGAATAGATGGGGCTAAAAGAATGTTCCAGTTGGCTTTTTCAGAATCTTGACTAATTGAACCATCTGGTGGAAGACAAAAACCATGTCACTTTGGGCCCGAGGATCTCAAATAAGCTGCCGGCATGTGCAGGATGAAAATATTTGTTGGCATGTCGGTAATGATGACAGGACAGCTTAGCACATCTGCCAGAATGGACCTTGATATAGAACATCCTAAATGTAAAATCATCCTTTTCCCCCCCATGACTCCTGCTCTGCCAGCCCCTAAAACCAAATGTATGCTTATTTTTATTTTCTTTTTAACATTTATTGCTCTAATAAGGGCATTCCTAACTTCCTCTTTTTACACAATTTCTTTACTAAGAACAAGCCTAACATATTATCAAAATAGTACATCACCAACATGATTCAATTTTCATGGCCCTTCAAAGTCCTCTTGTCTTAGGTCTCATGCCTTCCACCCACCAACCAAAATATATGTTAAACCCTGGTCTGCCACAGTGGCTGATATTCCCATTATGTACTTGCTTTGGATTCAATGTGTATTTGCCTCTCTATGATGCAAAAAGCAGAATGTGTTACCTGAGATTCCTCAGAAGCTGACTCAGAGAGGAAGGTATATGGGCAAGAGATTTGTTAAGGAAATGCTCCCAGGAGAAATTGGTAAGGGAGAAGAAGGAAGTGGGGAGAAGCTGAGCAAAGGCGTGATTTCTGGCCTTTTCCCATGGAAAGCAGCTTCAACCCAACTCCACAGAGAACCCGGGAGTGAAAGTTGGGTACCTCAGAGTTTGTCTGCATTTGAGGCAAGGAAGATAAGCTTTTATGCCTCTACACAAGTCAGCTGTTTACTAAGAACAGCTCCTGGTGGGTAAACCCACAGGTGTTTCCACCTATCTGAGATTTGGGGCAAAGCCACTTCAGTTACCCAAAGGTGTCCTTTAAAGAAAGTGACTGGAACAGGTCACAGAAGCAAAAGCAATCAGGGGAAGGAGAGTGAAATGAATCCAAAGGGATCTGAGTGGAGCCTGACAGTGTCTGCCACATACAGGAAGCTTTTCTCAACCTTCTGTGGGTTCATGGAAAATAACCAGGTTAGCCTTAAAAGACAACAGGATCCAGGAGGAAGGGCGCAGATGGCAGGAAAGTGAAATGCCAAGAAGTGTTTAATGTCTGTGTCTCCTACTAGTCACAGGTGTCCTTGAGAGCAAGGACATAGAAATTTTAAAAGCTGACACACCCCTGGAGAAGCAGACAGGCAGAAGGTGACGCCAATACTGCATGGCCTATGCCAGGAGTATTGATCCACATATTCACTCACTCAACAACCTTTTCTGGAGAACTCATGTGACATGTTGGAAATGCCCTAATGAATAATATAGTGGAGGTACCTACTCTTATGGAGTTTCCATTCTGGCAGAGGAAACCAAATGTAACCCAGTGAACCAATTCAGATAATGTAAGATGGTAACAAATGCTACAATAGCAATAAAAAGGAGTAACAAATTCGGGTGTGGTGACTCATGCCTGCAATCCCTGCATTTTGGGAGGCCAAGGCAGAAGGATCGTTTGAAGCCAGAAGTTCAAGACCAGCCTGGGCAACAAAGTGAAAGCCTGTGTCTACAAAAAATTTGCTTTAATTAGCCAAGCATGGCGGCATGTGCCAGCAGTCCCAGATACTCAGAAGGCTGAGGCAGGAGAATCACTTGAGCCTAGGAGTTCGTGGCTGCAGTGAGCGATGCACACAGTTTAAAAAAAAAAAGAAAAAAGTAACAATATAAACAGTGATGGGGTGAGGTGGGGGCTGTTCTAGAAAGAGTGGGCAAGAAAAGGCTTCCCTGGGGGTGTCATTTGAGAGAGACTTGTCTAAAGTAGGGAACACATCCATCTGAGAGAAGTTATATGGTCTGCTCTTGTTTCTTAAAACATTGCTGCAACTATTATGTGGAGGATGAACTGTTTATTGAAATGGAATAGAAATAGACCAGTCTGGAGATTTTTGCCCAAAAACAGGGGAGATGGTCATGCCTTAACCGTGGGTAACAGTCATGGAGATGACGAGGCGGAGAAGAGATAAAGAAACACACTGCAGAGAGGGAAAGGACATCACCCACTATACAATCCCAGGAGCTGCATTTGAAGGGGAGGGTTTTGGGATCCAAAAACTACTTTAGGGCATGCCTGTCCTCTTCCCTTAACCAGTCTGTGTGTCCATTTCAGAAAACAATCAGGTTCATCAAGTCAAAGTCAACATCCAAATGCATCAACAGCATAAAGGATCTTGAACTCGGCTAGAGCCCCAGTGCTATCCTATCCAGAGCCCAAGTCCAGATTCCTGTAGAACAGGGTTCAGCAAGCTTTTCCTTGTAAAGGGCCAGACAGTAAACATTTTTGGCTTTGCAGCCCTACATTCTCTGTGGCAACCATTCAACTTGAAGGAATGTAAATGCAACCATAGGCAATATGTAAATGATGGTTATGGCTGTGTTCCAGTCAAACTTTTTTATGCACGATTAAATTCTAATTTCATTTTGTTTTCTCATGCCACAAAATATTATTCTTTTGCTTTTTTCAACCATTTAAATTGTCAAAACCATACTCAGCTTATAGGACATACAAAAACAGGCAATGGGCAGATTTGGCCCACAAGTCATAGTTTGCAGACCCCTGCTCTAGGAGATTGCTGACCAGGAGAGAAGGACCTCTAGCAGCCCCCTTCCTATTCGTTTTTTTATGTAGCATCACTCCTGTGGGCCCAATATGTCATACTGCATATCTTACATATAAATATAAGCCAGATTTTTACTACCCTCCATGGAGTTCCGCTGGGGACTCAAGGGTCTAATAGTGAGAGCGAGTACATTTCGCCAACAATTCCCGCTCTCCATAATGGAATTTAATTATTTGGCCTGAAAAGCATTTAAGCCTCACTATACAAAAGGAGTCAGATAAATAAATAATAAAGGGGCACATTTTGATAGCACCTGCCTCAAAGATCTTAAAGGCACTGTCATGCCTGCTTTAATATTTTATGGTGTAGAAATGTGATTGTTACCAGGTCATAAAAATATACTGCTTTTTATACCAGGTCAAAATTGAGGGCCAATAGCCCTATCTTGTGGCAGGATTCAGAGAGCCAGCCAGGAAGGAGGATAGAGTTACCTTTTTCGCAATCTGAAGGGAGCTATTTAAAGATATGTACCAGATAAATGCATATTGGGTATTTTTATTGTGTTTCTTTTTCCTTCTGCATTTTAAAACAGAAGATTTCAGAGTCAGCCAGCAGCTGGTGCAACATTCATTATTTACCACTGAAAAACCAAGAATCTCAGCCTCTGACCCTCTATTATTGCTTAGGCATATTCTGGGAAGAGCTGAGAGGCAGGCAGGTGTTTCCTGGAGCCAGTAACACATGGTTTCTCCTGCAAACACTCAAATCATCAAGTTGGAGTGACGCTAGTGATGATCTACCCCAAGACCCTACGTCCTAGAAGGAGGACTCCTGCAGCGTCACTGACTGAAGACCATCCCATCAAACGTAGCCCCTCCCTGGGCAGCCTTTGTCATCGCCAAAGAAAGAGCTGGTTGTTGTTTAATCTTCATAAAAATCCTGGGCAGTAGGAACAATTCCAATGGCTACTTTACAGATAAGGAAACTGAGGTTAGATAAGTTGCCCAAAAGTGACACAGCTGGGAAGGGCAGGGCTGAAGTGGAAACCACAAGGTGACTGTAACCAGCCCGCTCACCATCTTTGCCTCCCACCCCCTCCTAATGCTTTTGTGTAACAAGGCAAGGTCCTCCTTCATATGTGAGCTGCCCTGGTTCCTACCCAAGGAAAATGACAATTTCCAAGACTGAGATGAAAAAAAGAACGAGAGAGAGGAGTAACAGTTCCCCAGCTAGAGTTAGGTATTCACGAAGCTAATAACTGATGTACAAGCAAGCAGAGAAAGGTTTTTGGCACCACTCTATATAACACAGAGATTAATTAATACTAGATTACAATGGAATTCCTATAGAATTACACTTGATCCAGACCCCAGAACAACAAAGGAATTCAACATGATTAATGCTTTGGATAGCAAGGAATGTCAGAATGATTTACCTCCTATTACTAAAAAGGGCTGCCAGATTGCTTTAAAAAAGCTCTGCTTGACCCAGGACGTTGCTATCTCCAGTGCAATCAGCGTTCTGAGTTTACTCATTTGACAGGAGCATGACTCTTTGCCAACTCCACTTGGTTTTATGTCTCCCTTTTCCCCCTTTTTCTTCCCTATCCCACCCTCTCTCCCAGTTTCATTCCAGGCCAATAAAGTGATGTCGGAGAAGAGGCATTGTGAAATCCCCAGCAAGCCCAGATGGGTAACCTGGGCTGTTCAGGACCACTTACAGGCACGGAGGCAGCACATGCAAAACCAGCCCGAACAGCAGTGCCAGCCCTTCCACCAGGGCTGCAGGGGTGCCTTTATTTTATCTTCTCATTTTTCCTCTTCTGAAAAAATCTCTGCTGGTGAGTCATTTGTGGCTATAGGTGTTTAAAGCATTTATATGAGGAGAACGACAGATTGATGTCTTTAGCACAGCCTGCCTGCTCTGGTCTAGGAGAGGTCAGGAGGATGACAAGAATACTAAGGCTTAAGACGACAGAGTTGGCGCCAACATGCATTTAAGCAGAGACTAAGTCCAGAATTCCTGGACATCATAAAGAATCTATTATCATTGTGGTCACTCTCAGCAAGACTGATTTCATTACCATCTGTCTTCATCCACTGCTGCTTGGTGAATAAATATTAAATATGGAACTTTTCCTGCACTCAAGTCACTGAGGCCGAGAGGGAAGCAGTTATGTAACCATGTGATCCCCACACACCTCATAGCCAAGAAGAAAAAGGCGGTTGGGTTGGGAGACCTGGGGGAGGGAGACACATTGGGGTGAGGTAAGATCATTAGCTCTACTGAGTCGAAAACAAGAGTTCAGTTCTCGGTTGAGCAATAATTCTCTTCTCAAGGTGGGCGAAATTTAAGCAATCATCTCTCGAAAATTAGTCATTACCACTGGCTAATAACTGATTTGTTAGTTAATAGCCCAAGGTGAAGCCAAGGGCAGCAAATGGCATACCATTTTTCAATGGCAAGATTAACAGATTTCAAGGGCATTATTGCTATTATGAACCATATTCGATTGATTTATAACAACGCTAATATGTTTTATTTTAAAAAGTGGGTGCAATGTCCTGGAAAAACCCATCATTGTCTGGTTTTTGAAGTTGAATAGTCACTGTATGATGTCCAAGAGAGACATCCTCTGGTCTGGTTCTGGGCATTGCTAAGGTCTAGGCTGGCCCTGGGTGGCTTGCATAGTGTGGGATTAGAGAATTCAGGGAACCATTACTCAGAGAGGCCCAGGGTATTTAATTACAACAATGTCGCCTCTTCCCCTAAGCATATCCTGATTACATTTTTTTAAAACCTGCCATTATAAAGTCTAGAAGGATAAACAGCAAGATTTTAAGTGGCATCTCTGAAGAGCAGGATTTCTATAAGGGAAGACAAGACTTTTATTTCCTACTTTTCAACTTCTGTTTTTCTCTTGAAGTTTTAATAAAATTTTGGTTAAAAAAAAAAAAAAAGAAATTACGACTGCCCCCTAGGGAATCCTGAGGCTTGGGGTGGGCCCTAACATCTACTGGTAAGGCAAGTAAAACAAGGGCCCCCAATCCCTAGGCCACACACCAGTACTGGTCCGTGGTCTGTTAGGAACCAGGCGGCCCAGGATGTGAGCAGGCAAGTGAGCATTACCGCCTGAGCTTCGCCTCCTGTCATCATTTTTTTTTTTTTTTTTTTTTTAACTTTGAGGGAGTCTTGCTCTGTCACCCGGGTTGGAGTGCAATGACATGATCTTGGCTCACTGCAACCTCCACCTCCCGAGTTCAAGTCATTCTCCTGCCTCAGCCTCCTGGGTAGCTAAGAATACAAGCACCCACCACCACGCCCAATTTTTGTATTTTTAGTATAGACGGGTTTTGCCATGTTGGCCAGGCTGGTCTCAAACTCCTGACCTCAGGTGATCTACCTGCCTTGGCCTCCCAAAGTGCTGGGATTACAGGTGTGAGCCACCTCACCCGGCCTTACCTCCTGTCAGATGGTGGCGGCATTACATTCTCCTAGGAGTGTGAACCTTGTTGTGAGCTGCACGTGGTTGGCAGGGATCTAGGCTGCATGCTCCTTATAAGAATCTAACTAATGGCTGATGATCTGCGGTGGAACAGTTAAATCCTGAAACCATCCCCGCACAACAGGCTTGCAAGTGTGACTGAGCCCGAGGGAGAGGTTACCATGGTGTGGTAAGGCAGAGGGTCCCACTGGGAGCTGCCCTGGCCTTTGGCTGAAGTCGAAGTTTTCCCAGGGAGGCTGCAATCATATCCCCTTTGCTTCCTGCAGCAACCCACCTCTCCCTTCTTCCTTGATCACACAACTCCAGTTTCAGGCTTCAAAGGAAGCAGGGACCTCCCCATTCCCAAGGATAAATCTTAATGAATCTAAGCTAATCGTAGTAATTCCAATTACTTCTAGTGAGTGGTTTAAGGGTGGGCATGTGGCCCAGTTTGAGCCAGTAAGATTAAGAGAAGATCTGTAGAGGGATTTCTGGAAAAAAAATTTTTTATTTTATTTATTTATTTTTTTTTTTTTGAGAGGGAGTCTTGCTCTGTCGCCCAGGCTGGAATGCAGTGGCAAAATCTCAGCTCACTCCCAGGTTCAAGCAATTCTCCTGCCTCAGCCTCCAGAGTAGCTGGGACTATAGGCGCACGCAGCACCGTGGCCAGCTAATTGTTGTGTTTTTGGTAGAGACAGGGTTTCACTATGTTGGCCAGGCTGATCTCAAACTCCTGACCTCAGGTGATCCACCCACCTCAGCCTCCCAAAGTGCTGGGATTACAGGCGTTAGCCACCTCACCCAGCCTGAAAAAAAGTTTTCTTACTCTTAAAAGCAAATATGTGAGAAGAAAGCCCATTTTTCTGCTCACAGCATGGCTGGTGAGGAAGTGATGGCTGGAGCCACTGCGGCTTTCCCACAATCACGAAAAGATGTCAGTCTGAGGACAAAGGCAAATATGCTATACATAGCAGGGCAGAAAGATGGGAATAACCCAGGTGCTGCACTTGGTTGAGCCTCAAATGAACCAACCCTGCAACTACCCTATCTCCAAACTTACAATTTGACATAATGATGTCTAGACTGTTTACACTACTTCTCATTGAGTTTTTTTCCACTCACAGCTGAACATTTCCTGTCTGCACACTCCCCTGGTCTGCCTTAAGGAACACAGAATAAGGAAAAAGGCCTACAAAGAAGGAAGTGAAGACAGGGTCACAACAGAACCTGGGGGCACAGGGTTTAGAAAATCCAGAGAGCATTTTATTGAGTTCCACACAACTGAATGATTCATTTATACCTTAAAGATTAGGTGGAGTCTTTTCCATGGCAAACACAAAATGAATGTGCACATTAGCCAGAAAAATAAACATCTACCTATGCCACAGCCCTCAAAAAAAGGGAAAAAAATCAGACTGCAGCCAATGGAAATCAGTTGGCACATCCAGCAAAAATTAAGTCAGGAGGAATGTGTTACAATCACTCTAGACGCTCAGCTTCACTGAATTTGTCTTTCAGAGAAACATGTTTGTGGGGAAATAGCATTTAGTGAATGTGGTCGCCTGGCTCTCCCCCAGTGAAGACGGAAAATAAAAGGTGAGGATTCATAAGTGATTAGCTCATTAAGTAAACATTTCCTCACTGCCTGTGTCAGGTACAAGTGCCGTATGTCAGGACAACTCAGGACAACGGAGTAATTGAAGATGTCTCTGCCTTCAAAGAGTTCACTGTCTGTAGTTAGCTAATAAAAGATGGCTGGGGGCTAATGTAAAATAGAAGCTTTATTACACGGGTAAGCAAGACAGATACATACAGGTTACCACCGAACTCAAGACCACAGAGCCTATCAGTTACTGGCTAACAACTCACAGGTGCCTGAAATCAGCAGTTCTGAGTTCAGGGGATAGAGCAGTACTACTTTTCCTCTTTCTTTTAGCTCTAGCTGAGTCAGGCATTTTCCAGAAGCTGAAGGTTGATGCCGAACTGCTGAAGCTGGAGGAGCCAGATGAAAAAGAGCATGGTGAGGAGGAGTATCAGGCTATGACACACATGTTATTTTGGAAAAACTTTTCATATGATTATTTATTTTTCTAATCCACCATTTTTGGAATAAGCTGAGATTAGCCCAACTAATGTTAACATCAGTTCTAGGCTTGAATCCAAACAGACTTTTCAAGATCTCTAAATTCCTTCAGAGATGCTTAGAGGGATAGAATCCAGCTGAATCATAGTCTCCCAACCAGCTCTTCCTTACCCATGGTAAGTACCCTCATTCTAAACATTTCCATCTCTCCTCACCCTCTCTGCCTCCATCAAAATTTTATCTCACTGTTGTGTCATCTCTTTAACATTGTATGTTCTTCTCAGAATCTGAGATACTAAATGCTACTAATAGGTATGAATTGGTTAATCTGGTACCTCCGCCAGGTAACATACATGTATTTTTACAGGAACTTTCTGAGGTAGTTTTCTAACCCTCTGGTTAATGATTCTCATGGTGAGGATTTTTGAGTATTCTGGAAAATTGATGAAGCAAGTTGGGAAAATACTCCTAAAAGCACGCCCGGCCAAGCCATTTGAATTCACTTATGTGTAGGGTAGGGTGGGTCACCTCCTGAGTTATCCAAATACATTCTGTGAGTTTGCATGAAACACTTCTCCTGAAAAGTAACTCACATGTTAACAATCTTGCTCCAGAAGATTCCTGTGCTCACCCAATGTTTGCTACAAGCCTAGGAGTGTGGCAGTCGTAGAATGCACTGTTAAATTGAGTTTAGACATTCATTTCCCTTTAGGGGAGAGCAAGATGTTCTGCTTAATGATGGTTGCCTTCCCCTGCATATGAGACAGGCAAGCCAACCACGATAACAAACAGCACCAAAATCTCAGAGGCTTAAAACAGTAAAGATTTGTTTCACATGACATTTAAGCAGCTCTTTTCCAACTGATGATTCAGAAACCAGGTTCCTTTGATTTGAGGCTCTGCACAAATGGACAAGTCTGCACAAATTCACAGCTTACAAAGTTCCCTGGGCTTCATTTCTGAGTCAGGGGTGCAGAGAAGGAAGAACATGGAGTCAGAGGAGGTCTTAGAGGCCAGGACTGGAAGGGGCAAATAATACTTCGACCCACATGTTGGTGGCCAGAACTCAGTCACGTGCACACCTGAGAGCAGAGGAGGCTGGGAAAGGTAGTTTCACTGTGTGCATGGTGAGGAAGTAACAGAGTGAGCAGAACCTGCCATACCCTGAAACCTGGAGGGCTAATGGAGAACTATGCATTCCTTCCAAACAGGCCCCTTACTATACTGACCCCCAGCTGCAGCAGACCACATCTGACCAGACTCCAGTCTAATTTTTAAACCACTCCCCCTGCGAGTTTCAGTTTATAAGACTAAAAGCAGGATCCTTGGGGAAATAAAGACTGAAGAGCTGGATATTCTCTTATGATAGATTCTTCTGACAAAAATTATCTTCAGTTTGAGAAAAATTATACGCCTTTTAGGGCCTTTCACTTTCCCAGAAAACATTATTTTCCTCTTTAGAAATCAATTCCACTCCCCAAAACTATATCCATGGGTACCTAAGGTCTGAGAACCATATGCAAATATAAGATATTTAGGCTTCTGGAGAAACAGGCCTCAAAGCTCCCTGTTTGAGTTTGATTAGCTTTCCCTGCTGTGTACCCACAGAATTTTTGTTGTTGTTGTTTTTTGTTGGCCACTTCACAGAAAACTACGGTCAAAGGAGGACTAATCCAAGGGATTGCAAAGACTCTTTGGTCCAGACATCAGTTTATCTAGGCAGTCACCAATGATGGTCCAAGTTCATCCACTTGGTCCTGAGAAAACCTTCTCAAAGTGCCTGGGGGAAAATCCGTGGTTTCACTGAAACACCAATGAGGTGATGTCTGGTTTGTATTCAACAGGATAATTATCTATTCAATAACAAATTATTAATTTATGCCAGAAACTAAAGTATGGATGCTGTCAAATTACAGCATGAATAATAGAGAAGACCACACCTTGGATGACACTTTGAGAATCTCTGATAGAATTGATTCCCCCTCTCACCTGGCACCATCCAGGCAGAACCACATGACCAGCTTGCCTGCTTGATCTGAGCAGCACGGAGTGAAAGAGAAAACTACTGTTTTGTGAATGATCAACCTCACTCAAAGTTGACATTTTAACATTGCAGGTAAAGGTGAATTTGACTAGTGAAAATGTTACAAGCAAAAACTTTTTTGGAGGGCTTTAAGATTTAAAGGGTCTTTTTAGGTCACAAGCTTTTTATCTTTGAAATCTCTGGATTTAATGAGTACTTACCATTTGCCATGAAATATTCTAGAAGACTTTTTTTTTTTTTTTTTTTTAAGATGGAGTCTTGTTCTGTTGGCCAGGCTAGAGTGCAGTGGCACGATCTTGGCTCACTGCAACCTCCACCTCCAGGGTTCAAGCGATTCTCCTGCCTCAGCCTCCTGAGAAGCTGAGACCACAGGCGTGCGCCACCACACCCGGCTAATTTTTTCTATTTTTAGTAGAGATGGGGTTTCCCCATGTTGGCCAGGCTGGTCTCAAACTCCTGACCTTAAGTGATCCACCCACTTCAGCCTCCCAAAGTGCTGGGATTATAGGAGTGAGCCACCACACGCAGCCCGATTCTAGAAGACGTTAAATGGTTTATTCCATTGACTATTTAGAGTAATCCAATGACACAGATACAATTCCTGTCTCCATTTTGCAGAGGAGGAAAATGATGTATTTGTTTAAGGTAGCATTAATAATACCTCATATTTGTATCAGGTACTGCAGGTTATAAAAATATTTTTACTTGCATTATTTCTTTTGATCCTTACAACAACATAAGAGATAGATGGAGTATGTCATATTTTTCCATTTTATAGATGAGAAAACTGACACTAGGAGGAGTTTAATTAGCTGATCAACATCCCTTAGGAAATGTTGGGACCAGGACTCAAATCTCAATCTCCTGACTTCCAACCTCATTGCTCTTTCTACTACAACACACTACTCTTTTGAGAAAAGCACTCGTAACACATTACTCATTAGAGAAAAGCCCTTTCTTTTCAAGAGAGTAGACTGAAGCAAAAAATTAAATGTGTAGCCTATCTTTGTACCTTTTAGTAGTGTCTACCCAAAGGTAATATGAAAAGAAAAGATAGACCATGCAAAATACTATCTGAATAGTCACTTTCTTTGGTAGACAGAAGAGAATGTTCGTAGGGGAGTCAGCTCCGTTGGGTCCACCTACGAGCGCAAATGAATTGGACTCGATGTGGACCCATAAGCATTGAGCATATAGAGAACTCAGCAATAAATTTCAAAGCCCCACAGGGCAAAGTGCCTCACACTTGTAATCCCAGCACTCTGAGAGCCTGAGGCAGGCGGATCACCTGAGGTCAGAAGTTCGAGACCAGCCTGGCCAACATGGTAAAACCCAGTCTCTACTAAAAATATAAAAATTAGCCAGGCATGGTGGTGAGTGCCTGTAATCCCAGCTACTTGGGAGGCTGAGTCAGGAGAATTGCTTGAACCTGGGAGGTGGAGGTTGCAGTAAGCCAAAATCATACCACTGCTCCAGTCTGGGTGACAGAGTGAGACTCCATCTCAAAATTTAAAAAAAAATTCAGAGCCCCAGAGGTATGAAATTCTAAATAAAGTCTGCCTCCCCTCCTGCAAGAAGGCCTTTTCAACATCCCCAGCCCACAATGGTCTTCCTTCTTATAAATGTATCTCTCTCTCAAAGTCTACATCACACAATCTACTGCCTGAATGATATCTGAGTTTTATCACCTTCTATTTATCACAGAAATACCTGTCTAACCAGACTGATTATTAATTCCTCGAAAGCAAAAACCATGTCTCTCTCTTACTTTTGTATTCACCAGATGATCAGCACCATTATGAGGCCATATGAGTAACTGCTAAAACTTGAGGGATATTTCTAATGGTAAGAGTCATTCCATCAAAATACTAATATTATATGATTAAAACTAACCACTTATAAGCTTATCACACTGTATTGAGAATTTATTCTACAGAATTATGTTTCAGTGTGTATAATCTGACCCACGTTTTAGCCAGAGCTACATAATAAAGAAACATGTTTAAGACAGTTTCCCTGCATGTAGATAATATCATTTAAAACCTAGTACTAAATTTTGAACTCCCAGAAATGAGAGAATGAGAAGGCTGGTTAAATATTTGGTATTTATACATAGTACATAGAAGTAAATCATAATAAAGGTACATTGTAGACATTTTCACCCAGCAATTTTAATGAAAACAAGCCTTTAAATCTCTATTACTGTTTCAAGAAAAATGGCACTATTTTCACAACTTAGTTACCTAATGAACTGTGCATGTCTTTTCCTTTGTCTTGGAGGATGAGCAGAAATGAATAGGAGAAGCCATGCTTGGCAATAATATTACTGATTACTAGGACATCTTTTGTTACTGCCTTTACTATACAGACCTTGAATGATTTACACCTCAAGTTTGTGACCATCAATATACAAGAACATATAGTGGACAGCATAAAAAGGTTGATGGTCAGAAACAACCAGCAGAAAACCCTATTCATTTCCATTTATCACCCTAGGAACACAGGATAAGAACAAACAATAACTCCCTGTTCTTTATCTTCCACAGAAATGTGTTCCCATTATCTCTCTCCATCTGAGAACCAAGGCCATGTCCCTGGACATAAAAACCCACTTACTTGGGCAAAGCATCCTGGGTAACCAGAAGTCAGCATGCTAAACCTTTGTGTGGGTATATGCCTATTGTATGCACATCTGCCAAGATCTTAGGATGCCTGTAACTGCCAAATGGATATGGCTACATATTAAAGCTACTGTTCATAATCATATTCAATAGTACAAGAAATCATCCACAAGCAAGTTCATGACTGCAGTTCTTGACCTAACTAGTCTCTCTGACTCACTGGCATCATGAGCTTAGGAATATTTATGACCACGATCTAGAAATGCAAGTGGGAAGACAAATAGACTTCTTCACGAAGCCAGGGCAAATCCCAAGTCTAGAGAACAGAGGCTGCCTGCCAGCCAGTCACAGGAAAAGGGTACACAGTGACCAAGATCTTTATTTGCAAAACTGAGCTTAAAAACAAAACAAAACAAAAACAACCAAGATTCTGCTACCTGTTAAATACTTATCGACAAAGAAAAGTGGTAGAGAAGTCTAGCAACATAAGTGGAAGATTACAGGACAGAATGTTATTCCAACGTAGCCTTGGGTTTAATTTAAAATGCGTGATCCACAAAGTCAGCTTAGTTAGGGGAAAGAGGGAACCCTGAGTTTAGACTCTAATCCTGACTTTGCACAAACTTGTTAACAGCCTTAAGCATGTGAGTGAAACTCTGTGCCTGTGTTGCCTTACCCTTCAAATGATAAGACAATATAATCATCTACGATAGTCATTTGTTATTTTTTTTTTCTTTTTTTGAGACAGGGTCTCACTCTATCACCCAGGTTGGAGTGCAATGCTGCCATCATGGTTCACTGCAGCCTCCACCTCCTGGGCTCAAGCAGTCTTTGCCACCTCAGACTCCTGAGTAACTGGAACTACAGGGATATACACTACACCTTGCTAAATTTTTTATATTTGGAGAGGCGGGGTCTCACTATGTTGCTCAGGCTGACCTCAAACTCCTGGCCTCAAGCAATCCTCCTGCCTCAGCCTCCCAAAATGCTTGGATTTACAGGCACAAACCACTGCGTCTGACCTCTGTTACATTTTTTAAAATATAATAATTATGCTTGTTGTCCAAAGGTTTGACAGTTTACCCAATGGTTACTTCAACATTTTGAGGTGGATGCCATAAAGTCCTACAAATTTCTTTTATTTCAATAGGTTTTTGGGGAACAGGTGGTGTTTGGTTATGTGAATGAGTTTAGTTGTTGTATTTGTCCATTCTTACACTGCTCTGAAGAAATACTCAAGACTGGGTAATTTATAAAGGAAAGAGGTTTGATTGGCTCACAGTTCAGCATGGTTGGGGTGGCCTCAGGAAACTTACAATCACGGCAGAAGGGGAAGTAAACACATCCTTCTTCACATGGCAGCAGCAAAGAGAAGAAAGAGCTGAGCAAAGGAGGAAGTGCCTTATAAAACCATCAGATCTCACTAGAACTTACTCACTATCACAAGAATAGCATGGGGGAAACCGCCCCCATGATTCAGTTACCTCCCACCAGTCCCTCCCATGACACATGGGGATTATGGGAACTACAATTCAAGAGGAGAATTGGGTGGGGACACAGCCAAACCATATCAGTGGTGGTTTCTGAGATTTTAGTGCACCCATCATCTGAGCATCATCATACACTCAATGTATAGTTTTATCCCTCACCCCCCTCCCGCCCTTTCCCCAAGTCCCCAAAATCCATTGTATTATTCTTATGTTGTTGCATCCTCATAGCTTAGTTCCCACTTATGAGTGAGAACATACGATGTTTGATTTTCAACTCCTATAAATTTTTATAGCCGGTTATGCCTTAAATCCAGGATATTCTAAGACAGCATTTCTCAAAGTATGTGTTACAAACTACAAGTCCAAAAATAATCCACAAAACAAAGGCTCTGTGATGAAATAGATTTGGAAAACACTGCATATCATAACTTCACTTTTGGATATTCAATATCTACTTTAGCATATTAGAAGTTCTGAGAAGTCCTGAAGTAAAGAAATCACAGCTTTATTTAGCTCACACCCCTGAGTCCTACTGACTTCCTTCTGTGCCTCTTTGTCTGAAGTCTCTGTTTCTCCCTCTTTCTAAGCCTTAGAAGGCTGTTCTGCCTGCTTGCAGAGCAGGCCTGAAATACCAAGAAATTAACACAAACCCAAGAACACTCCTTAACCAATAACTGATGGGAGTTAAGGTATCCCAGCTCCCTTGCTTCTTCGTGGGGATAACTGAGTCATATGCTTAACACTGTCTCCTATCATTTCCTCATGCAGTTAAGTTAGTTTCAGCCACCCACAGTGGTTGCTGGCTTGAGAAGCTCCCCTTAATCAAGTGCCTTCCATTCCCTGCTTCCTCATTCCCATCTCCCAGATAAACCAACTACTAGCACACACATTCAACTGCAGAGTCTATTTCTGGGTCAGCCCAAACTAATATGCCCAGGGTTTCTCACACATGTCTAATGATAGACCTTTACATCACACTTTTTCAATTAGTCAAAACTCCAGAATCAGTCCCAAGTGGTTGATCCAAGTGGCGAGTGAGAGAAGCCCAAAAAAAACTGGTGAAAACAGAAAAAATTAGTTTATTTAAGACCAAGACAAGGCTGGCTTTAGGCCTGGCAGGACTCCGGGGCTTGGACAGTATCATCATGACTCACTGTCTCCATTTCTGGATGCTACACCTTTGTGTTGCCTTCATTCAAGTAGGCTCCTTTCACAAAGCAGAAAGATGACCATCTGCACTGAGCTTACATTCTCTCTTTTCAGCAGCCCCAATGGAAAAAAGAAGCCTCTCTCCCTCTCTCAATAATTCCAAAGAGCCTAGAAGAAATCTCGCTGGACTGTCTTTTGTCAATAGTCATTGCAGCACCAATTCTTGAGACTGGGGAGAAGGAATGTACTGACTTCATAGTCCTGAGCCACGTGCCTACCTCTGGAGCTGTGCATATGGCCCTCAGTCACACCCAAACCACATGGACCAGTGATGATGAGGGTTATTGCTTCCAGCAGAAGGAAATGCCTTCAAGGCACAAATAACAGACATCCAGTCTACTCTTTAACATTCTATGGGACTCACTTGGGGAGATGCTTTTCTACAGCATTCACAACTACTTCCTCCAAAATTCCTGAGAAAGTCTTTCTCAGAAAAATCTGAAAGTGAAGTTCAAAGAGTGAAGAATTTTTGATAACTTTACATCACCCTAATAAACCTTTTATACATGATTTTATTGATACCACTAATTCTCTACTTGCTTTTCTGGTTTGGGTACATTTAAAGAAGTATTGATCGTTACGTTTGGCATTGCTTACCAAAAGAAAAGATACTCCATCGATTCCTTTCCGTCAACCCTGATCTTCATGATTAATTCTTTACTATTCCAGTCAAGAAAGGTGATTGAGTAGCCTTAAGCAAATGGGAGATACACACAGCAATTGAAAAAACTAAGAAAAATGGTCGTTAAAATGTATTCCATAAACCACCCATCCACTACTGGAAATGTTTTTGTTTTGTTTTATTTACTTTGTCTTTCCCACAGGGGAAAAAAAATTAAAACCCAGCAAAAAAAAAAAGATTTACCTGCACATTGTGGTTTTATTGGTGTTCCTATAATTTATTACAATGAAAGAAATTAATTTATAGATGACAAACATGAAGGATCATCACATGAAGCAAAGGAAAACACACCAAGAATGTTCTAATTGGCAAGAAAACCTTCATCTGTGGCTGGAATAGCCAAAGAGAAGGGCAAGTTCTACATACCAGCCTTGAAAAGCATTATTGGTTTTTAAATTACAAGTCTTTCCAATTTTTTTTCTATTTTTTTTCCTCTCTGTTCCTGTGGTCTCCCCACAAAGGAATCCCACTGAGGAATCTTGTCTATATTATCGGGGGAGCTGTTATACCACTTCCTTCCAACTTCCTTTGATCATTTTCTACTTTTCAAGAGAAGGGCCCCCTGGCATTTCTACTGACTCCCTTGACAAACATACTATTGATGTTTATCATAAAAAAGATTTCAGTATTAAAATTACACGATTTCAGAGTTTCTTGGTCTACCAGTGTGGAGCCTACCAAGGTCAATTCGATTTTCAAACAGAAAGTGGGTCCTCTTTGAAATTTCAGTTGTGGTCTCCACTATGCTCACACATGTGCAGACTTGGCTAGAAGCATGGATTAAGTGCTACTGCCCCAAGTGACTGCACCCCTGCCACCCAAGTGCACTCTATATGAGCACACCCTCATGTTTATGAGACTCTACTCTCTCCCAGGTACCTTGGAACAGCCTCAACAACCAACCTACGTAGCCCAGGAAGGAGGAACTTACTTATGAAAATATGAAAAGGTTCAACCATACCCCAAAATAAATGGGACATCAGTTCCATTCAGCTACTTAAAAGCATTCTTTTAAAGAATATTAATGATATAGGAAAATGCCAACAATAAATTTTTTTTAAAGACTGAGAAGAAAGACACAAAATATTAACAGTAACATTCTATCTCTGGGTGATAAAAGTCTCAGTGTTTTTTGTTTTCCTCCATGGTTTCCTGATTTTCCCACATCTTCTGCAATGAGTATCTGTTACTTTATAATCAGGTAAAAATAACAAATACTAAATTTTTTTAGAGATTGAAAAGTACAGCAAGCCTCTGATAAAAGTCTATAGTCTTTGACATTATAAAAGTGCTGCAACTGGTGAGACCAAGCAGGTCATCCCTACAAAAATCAGAGCCTTGGACCGGGTGCAGTGCCTCACACCACTGGGTTCCCGGTGGCTGAGGCAGGTGGATCACCTGAGGTCGGAAGTTCGAGACCAGCCTGGCCAACATAGCAAACCCCATCTCTACCAAAAAAAAAAAAAAACAAAAACAAAAAAAATTAGCTGGGCATGGCAGTGGCACCTGTAATCCCAGCTACTCAGGAGGCTGAGGCACAAGAATCGCTTGAACCTGGGAGGTCGTGCCACTGCATTCCAGCCTGAATGACACAGCAAGACTCTGTCTCAAAAAATTAGAAAAATAAATCAGAGCCCTGGATTCCCTTCCATTATATCAAATGCTTGTCACCACACCCTGTTATATAGCTCCCCAATAATACTGCAACCTCCTATCAATATCATATCTCAACTTTATTGTCCCAAAAATGCTTAGTGCTTTGCACAAAATAGGTGTTCAAGAAATGTATTGTGAATTAACTAATAACATCATGGTGGTAATAGGATAGGTGTCTACCATCAGGGAATAGTAAGAACTAAGGGTCCAGGGATACTGGAGCCTTAAAACTTTAGGTAAGTGGCCGGGTGCAGTGGCTCACGCCTGTAATCCCAGCATTTGGGAGGCCAAGGCAGGCGGATCACAGGGTCAGGGAATGGAGACCATCTTGGCCAACATGGTGAAACCCCGTCTCTACTAAAATTACAAAAATTAGCTGGGCGTGGTGGCATGCGCCTGTAGTCCCAGCTACTCAGGAGGCTGAGGTAGGAGAATCGCTTGAACCCAGGAGGTGGAGGTTGCAGTGAGCTGAGATTGCGCCACCACACTCCAGCCTGGCGACAGAGCGAGGCAAGACTCATGGGATTAGGGGGTTAAAACAAGCATCTAGGAAATCAGTTGAATCAACAGCCCTGACAGCCAAGATAGCAAAGCAGGCTGAGTCTGCTTTTGACTTCTTTCTAAGCAGGGTGGTCCCAGGAGCAAGTGTGCTTTGTGGTTACCCAGAGTGGCCCCCTGCATACACCAGTTCCAGATGGTTTGACTGAAAACAATTTTGCCACAGAAACTGAACAATTCAGGCCAACAATAGAGGACTCGTTGAAACAACCCAGTCCCACAGTAGAATGCCTTTTGAAAGGTTTTTTATTGTTTTCCCCCATTCCAAAAACAATGCATTCTCATTACAGAAACATTTAGATGACTAATAAACATATCAAACTTATGTCCAAAACTGAGCTCCTGATCTTGCCTCCTGAATTTTTTCTTACTATAGACTTCTCCATTTCAATTAACTTAGTTCTAACCTTCTATTTGTTTAGGCCAAGAAGCTTGGATTCCTTTCTGACTACTCTATCTCATAACTCCATGTTCTGTGTATGTAAGCAAGTTCTGCAGACCATAACTTCAAAATATATCAATAGTGTAACCACTAACCGCTGTTCCCCACTTCCACTGCTATCACCTTGATCCAAGCCCCCACCACCTCTCACCCATAGTATCCTGCTTCCACCATTGTCCCTGCTACAGGTTACTCCCAAAGAGGCAGTCACAGTGATACACATAAAACATAAGATAGATTATGTCACTTCTCTGCTCAGCACCCCCAATGACTTTCTAGCTGGCTAAGTGAAAGTCTAAGTCTTCACAATGGCCTATAAGGCTACACATGACCTGGCTCTCTTGTTACCTCTCTAACTTACCTTCTCCTACTCTTCCCCATGGTTGATTCTGTACCAGTCCTCTGACCTCCTTGCCTCACTATACACAGATACAGACACAGACACACACACACACCAGGCATGCTCCTCTAGCAAGGCTTTTGTACTTGCTATTCTTTCTGCTGGCTCGCTTCCCCACCCCCCACCCCCAATATCCACCTGGTTCAGGCCCTCATTTCCTTTAGATGTTTACTCAAAAGTAACCTCGACAGACCTCCCCTGGTGACCCTATTCAAAATTGGAATCCCTCCCCAACATGCTGTAGCCCCCTTCCCTGCTTCATTTATCTCCATAGTGCTTGTCACTGTTTAGCCTATGATATATCTTACTTAATTCTTTTGTCTGCTTCCTAATCCTACAAGTATGTACCTTCATTCGGGGCAAATTTTTCTTTTTTCTTTATTGTCATACCCTCAACATAAAGAATATGGCTGACATTTAATAAGAGCTTATTAAAATTTTGTCAAATTGATTAAAAAATATATAAATAAGCAAAATAATGCCACCCACCCAAGGTAAACACTATTCAGACCTTGGTGTATAATTGTCCAAATAATTTTTCTGTACACTATAATTATTCTACAAATATAAGCTTATATAATACTTATGTTAGAAAGCTGTGTGTTTATCATAACTTGATATTTTGGATATTTCAATTGAGTCCTATTATTCTAATTTTTCATTTCAACAAACACCAAATAATTAGGAATAATGGACTAAAAATAAATTTGAAATATGATAGTAAATAGTGGGGAAACAATTGAAAAGTTAAAATTTTTTTTCCAAGATAGCGTCTCACTGTGAGTGCAATAAAGTAGTGTAATCATGGCTGTCACTAACCTCAAACTCCTGGCTCAAGCCATCCTCCCTCCTCATCTTCCCAAGCAGCTGGGACCATAAGTCCACACCACCACACCTGGCTAATTTTTAAATTTCTTGGACAGACACTGTATTAGTCCATTTTCAAACTGATATAAAGATACTAACTGAGACTAGGTAATTTATAAACAAAAAAGGTTTAATTGACTAGGCTCTGTGTGGCTGGGGAGGCCTCAGGAAACTTATAGTCATGGTAGAAGGCAAAGGCAAAGCAAGAACCTTCTCCACAAGGCGGCAGGAGAGAGAGGGAGTGAAAGGGGAAGTACCACTTTTAAACCATCAAGTCTCAAGAGAATTCACTCACTATCAGGAGAACAGCATGGGAGAAACCACCCCAATGATCCAATCATCTCCCACCAGGTCACTCCCTAGATACATGGGGATTACAATTCAAGATGAGATTTGAGTGGGGACACAGAGTCCCTTTGTTCTAGTGTGCTTTCATGGTGACTGGCCAAGGAGAAGCATCCCTCTGTACAGAAGTAAAATTGCTTTGCTGAAAATCATTTGTTTGAGTGCTCAATTTCCTTAAGATCCTGAGCTTTATTTCCAACAGAGCCAAACCAAACCATATCATTCCACCCCAGCCCCTCCCAAATCCCATGTCCTTTTCACATTTCAAAACCAATCATGGCTTCCCAAGAGTCCCCCAATGTCTTAATCCATTCCAGCACTAACTCAAAAGTCCAAGTCCAAAATCTCATCTGAAACAAGTCAAGTCACCTCCACATAGGAACCTGTAAAATCAAAAGCAATTCAGTTTACTTCCAAGATACAATAGGTGTACTGGCATTGGGTAAATGTTCCCATTCCAAATGGGAGAAACTCACCTAAACAAAGGGGCCATAAGCCCCATGCAAGTCCACAACTGGGCCAGGCAATCATTAAATCTTAAAGCTCCAAAATCTCTTTTGAGTCCGTGTCTCACATCCAGGTCACACTGATGCCAAGGTATGGGCTCCCACAGCCTTGGGCAGCTCTGCCCCTGTGGCTGCTTTTATGGGCTGGCGTTGAGTGCCTGTGGCTTTTCTAGGCACATGGTGCAAGCTGTCAGTGGATCTACCTTTCTGAGGTCTGGAGGATGGTGGACCTCTTCTCACAGCTCCACTAGGCAATGCCCTAGTGGTGACTGTGTGGGGGCTCCAACTTCACATTTCCCTTCTGCACTGCCTTAGCAGAGGTTCTCTAAAAGGGCTCTGCCCCTGCAGTAGACTTCTGCTGGACATCCAGGCATTTCCATACATCCTCTGAAATCTAGGTGGAGGCTCCCAAAGCTCAACTCTTGTCTTCTACTCACCCACAGGCCATGTGGAAGCTTGGAGCTTACAGCCCTTGAAACAACAGTTGAACTGTACATTGGTCCCTTTTAGCCATGGCTGGAGCTGGAGCAGCTGGTATGCAGGGCACCAAGTCCTGAGGCTGCACAGAGCAGCATGGCCCTGGGCCCAGCCCACAAAACTATTTTTCCCTCCTAGGCCTCTGGGCCTGTGATGGGAGGGGCTGCCATGAAGATCTCTGAAATGCCCTGAAGACATTTTCCCCATTGTCTTGGTGATTAACATTCAGCTCCTCATTACTCATGCAAATTTCTGCAGGCAGCTTGAATTCCTCCCCAGAAAATGGGTTTTTCTTTTCTACTACATGGTCAGGCTGCAAATTTTCCAAGTCTTTATGCTCTGCTTTCCTTTCAAACATAAGTTTCATTTTCAAACCATCTCTTTGTGAACACATATGACTGAATGTTTTCAAAATCAGCCAGGTCACCTCTTGAATACTTTGTTGGCTAGAAATTTCTTACACCAGATACCGTAAATCAACTCTCTCAAATTCAGAGTTCCATAGATCTCTAGGGCAGGGGCAAAATGTCACCAATCTCTTTGCTAAAGCATAGCAAGAGTGATCTTTGTTCCAGTTCCCAGTAGATTTCTCATCTCCATCTGAGACCACCTCAGCCTGGACTTCATTGTCCATATCACTATTGGCATTTTGGCCAAAACCATTCAACAAGTCTCTAGGAAGTTCCAAACTTTCCCACGTCCTCTTGTCTTCTTCTGAGCCCTCCAAACTGTTCCAAACTCTGCCCATTACCCGGTTCCAAAGTTGCTTCACATTTTGTGGTTATCTTTATAGCAGTGCCCCACTCCCAGTACCAATTTTCCGTATTAGTCCATTTTCACACTGCTATAAAGATAAAACCTGAGTCTGAGTAATTTATAAACAACAAAGGTTTAATTGACTCACAGTTCCACATGACTGGGGAGGCCTCAGGAAACTTAAAACCATGGTGGAAGGCAAAGAGGTTATAAGCACCTTCTTCCAAAGCAGCACGAGAGAGAGAGAGCACGCAGGGGAAACTGCCACTCTTAAACCATCAGATCTCATGAGAACTCCCTCACCATCATAGGGACACCATAGGGGAAGCCACTCCCATGACCCAATTATCTCCCACCAGGTCCCTCCCTAGACACATGGGGGTTACAATTCAAGATAAGATATTTGGGTGGGGACACAGAGCCAAACCATATCAGACATGATCTCCCTATGCTGTCCAGGCTGGTCTTAAACTCCTGGCCTCAAACTATCCTCCCACCTCAGCCTCCCAAAGTGCTGGGATTACAGGTGTGAGCCACCATGGCTGGCCTATTGAAAAGTTAAATTTTAAATGGGCAAATATCCTTAAAGATAAATAAAGATTACAAAGTAGTTGCAATCACAAACAAAAATTGTCAAGGCTTTTGGATTAATATCTGAGAAATAATTATTTTATGTTTTTCTCTTTCACCAAATAGTAATGCTGAACAGTTTATTTTTTGCTAAATTGCTTTCAGTTGAATAATCTGGAGTTGGTGCTGGCAAAAGTCAGTAGAGACAGAGCTCAAAGCTCCCAGGAGCATCCTGATTCTTACAGGAGCAGAGAGTTTAGAATCATGAGAAGATCATCATAAACACCCTTCTTGGAAGATCTCAGGACCTCAGACCACAGAAATTACCCTCCACTTCAGTTTTGCCATCCATCATACTAAGACAGAAACACATCTCACCTTCCTGCTACTCAAGAATTGGCAAATAAAGGCAAAATCTCGCCCCTCTCTGAGATTCTCAAAGAACAGTGTTTGACTCTGTTCAGTGGGCTTTTCCAGAGCCAAAAATGCCTGTGGGATTGATTTTGGAGTCCGGCGACCCTCATCTCTTAGTCCTTATATTGCAAGTAGGTCCACAGGAGGAGAGGGTTGGCACTCAGAGGATCACAGTTTCTGTCCCACATCATCACTCTTACTGACCACTCTGGCTTTGGGGATGCTGCATCTCTCTGAAAGCCACCCACTTGCGGGAAATACTGAGAGTTTAGGCCTACTTCCCATTATCTGAATAAAATAGATAACATTGCTTTTTCTTTTCCAAGAAAATGGAAATCAAGCCCTCTGTTTTGTGTTATCAGTTTAACTGCTGAGTTGAAGTGTCACCAGCAAGTACTGAGCTTTAACTGTTTCCAAACGGGGCTTCTGAGAGGCACTGAGCTGGCACCTACCAAGGACTTGGTCTTCACACAGAGGGAAGACAGAGACCAGGAAACACTCATCTTTCTGCAATTCAACTCTGGGCTCCATCTTAAAGAGAAATGAATGCATGAAGAACATTCTTAACCTAGTATGTCTACGGCCATACCACCCTGAACATGCCCAATCTCATCTGAACCTAGTATGTGACATGTCCTACGCTGATGCTTTCCTACTTGTTACCTTATTTAATCCTCATGACTTCCACATTAATAATAATTATCTATGATGTGAGGGTCATTATACCAATTTTATGAAGAAAATATGGCTCAAAGAAATAATTTTTCAATAGTAACACCAACATTTGGAATCTTCTTGAAACTTCTAACTCCTAGAAGACCACCATGCTGTATTTTTGGTCTACAAATGTAAATGGAATAGTAGTATCTAATGTTAGGGAAAATGGGAGGAATGAAGGGTGACTGCTAAGGAGTATAGGATTTTAGTGGTGACGAAAATGTTCTAAAAGTGACTGTGATGATCATTGCTTAACTCCATGGGGACTCTAAAATTCATTAATTCATTGAATTGTATATTTTAAATGGGTGAATTGTATGGCATGTGAGTTATACCACATAAAGCAGTTACCAAAAAGTAATATTTAATGGAGGCCTCTTCCCACTCTACTATATAATAGTCACAAAAACCTCTCAATTTTCCCATATATCCTGAAGTAGAAGGGCTTGCCTGATATCTCCTTGTAATTTTATGTAGTAGACAATAAACAAATGGCTGATTGTAAAGATGAAAAAGATCCAAAATTCTCCACTCCGGTTGGGGGAGAAATGCCCAGTTATAAGCAGCTGAATGGAGGTCAGAGGAGAACCATAATCCCAGATAAAAAATAAGCAGGCAAAATTTTCTCTAGCACAATCCCTCTCTCATTTCAAGAATCTGCCCACACGCTCCTCACACCTCCACCTCTCCTGTCACTACCACCATGATCTTGTGGTTATACAGTTTCATTCAGAGTCAAAATTAGAAATTAACTAAAGAAGCTATGGTGTGGTATTTTATTCTAAGATGTCATCTCTTTTCAAATGAGTCATCAATTTAATAACAGTTTTCCAAGTGTTAAAATGTGGGGTAAAAACGCATTTTAGAATCAAAGAAATGTACTAATTCCTATGAAGATGGTAATCCAATTAAAGTGTACTTTCTCCATATTTGAAGACATTTTCAGTGCATGAAAATGCTTTTTAGAATCAGAGGGGTGATGAATCTTTAATGATGTAAATATATGCCTGACACAATAGAAGAACGACTGGTGTTTATTGTTTAGGATGGGGGCGGGGGGCGGGCAGCTTCCCAGAATCTATCAAATGCCCAAAGCCTGTGCCCTCCCCATTCATTTTTCTAGGCTGAACCCTCACTCTCATTTTCAAGGTTAACAGGGGAAGTAGAAAAGGGCATGAGCTGTCCTTTGCAAGGACATGGATGCAGCTGGAAACCATCATTCTCAGCAAACTAACACAGGAACAGAAAACCAAACACTGCATGTTCTTACTCATAACTGGGAGTTGAACAATGAGAATACATGGACACGGGGAGGGAAACATCACACACTGGGGTCTGTCAGGGGATGGGGAGCAAAGGGAGGGAGAGCATTAGGAGAAATACCTAATGCATGGGGGGGGCTTAAAACACAGATGACAGGTTGACAGGTGCAGCAAACCACCATGGCACATGTATACCTATGTAACAAACCTGTATCCCAGACACATGTATCCCAGAACTTAAACTTTTATATATATATATATGTAAAAGTTTATATATATATTATACACACATAAAAGTTCATATATATACACACACACACACACACACATATTTAAAGATACATTAAAGAAAAGGGCATGAGCACTGAAATAGGCATCTTCTCAAAGGCCTGGAGAAGTAGGTGTAATTGCTTCAACTTCATGTTGCCAGAATGCCGCAAAGCTTTCAACAAAGAATTGGTAATTAGACCACCCAAGCTCTGAGGAACTATGAAGCCTAGATTCTCTGAAGAGGTACTGTCCACACGAAAAAGCAACTTAGAGGACCAAATCCTGTCTAAATGAGTGCTTTGGTCTCTAATATTGGCCAGTCCATTTTGGGTTGGAGGTGGTGGGGAAATTCTAGTATCTCTGCTCCTGGCTTATCACAGGAGGGATTTGCCCAGCCTAGTGCCCCTTGACTCTATCCTGCCTTTTAAGATATTAGAACCTGGGAGCCTAACTCTACCTCAGCAAATTAGACTAAACAAGACAGAGAGTAAAACTCTCTGTTGTGCAACTCTTGCCAACAACTTGATTCTTCAATTCTGGACTACCTACACTCCCCGCCTTCTGCCCCATCTCAGCTGCTCAGATCTTACTAGATTTGAACCTGCTCAAACATCAGGTATTTGTTTGGTGGCATCCCCAGGACAACTCCAAGACCATACACACATCCACATAATGAATGTTTCCTGATGACAAAAAAATAAATAAAATAAAACACAAAGTTCTAACCAAATGTTGGTGATACAGGATGAGACTACTGATAGTGAGTTCCAAGCAGGCAGAAACTACCACATTTGGTGGAAAAGAAGTGCAGAGCGATTTTGCATAGAGATTGACTGGGGGGAAGTTTTTAATCACATTTATAACATATGAACTAATAGTAGCTCTAAAGTAGAAATACAGAGGATATTTTGTTTTATAAATACAGAATATTGGAAAATCAGTAGGAAAGCATATATTCTGGATATTCTCTTAACTTTGAGAAAAATTGTAAACCAAAAAGCTAGGCTGGGCGTAGAGACTCACTCCTGCTATCCCAGCACTTTGGGAGGCCAAGTTGTGCAGATCGCTTGAGCCCAGGAGTTTGAGAGCAGCGTGGACAATATGGCAAAACCCCATCTCCAAAAAAAAACCACAAAGATTAGCCAGGTGTGGTGGCGTGCCTGTAGTTCCAGCTACTCTGCTGGCAGACAACGCTCTGTCCTAACAGAGAAGTATGAGGCACTCACGAACCCACACTCACAAACACCCCTATACACATAGAGGCTCAAGGCTATCTGCTTTACACATCAGACTTCTGGATATTGTTTTGTTTCCTGGGCTTAAAAAAAAAAATGAAAAACCCTTGGGATAGATGACATCTGAGTTCAGGGCAGCTCTAACTTTCTCTAATTCTTCCTTCCACACTGGCATTTAGAAAAACGCACTCAAAAAATAATGAATGTTGATGGTATCTATTGTGACCATTGGAAAACTCAACACTCAGCTATCAAGCACTGCTGGAATTAAGCCCCTCTCAACACACAAGATCCCTCACAACTCTACACATGTTTAAGATTTCAAATGAGCAGCCTAATTAGCAGAGAAATTTTAAAAATTACATAAAAAAAAAAAAAAACCTGGCTGCTTAACCTAACTTTGGCATTGCTTTCAAATTGTATTCCCACTTGCAAATCTCACCACTGGATTTTTTTCACATATAGTTGACATTTTACTTCCCTGTTAAAGCCAAATTCAAGAAAAAAAGAACAAGAGAAGGAGAGAGAGAAGGGGGCGGGGCGTGGGGTGGGGGAGAAAGAACCAAAGAAGCAGCCACATAGGAGGATAAAGGAGAACAGCTTGATAAAGATCACCAGAAGATTGCGGCCTCTAGAAAGTTTGGGAGCCTTGTAATAACTCTGTATACATCTAAAGAGATCTGAAATGTTTAACTAGTTTTTCAATGTGAGCAAACACACACACACGCACGCACACACAGAGCAGTCTGATATGCTTTTGCTTCATATCCTGAACTCCATAAAAATGTCCTGTTATTGGTATTCACAACAGTTTAATGGCTTAGATAGATTATATTCCTTAGGGGCAGAAGGCAGCTACAATACGAGGCTCAAGTTCCTGAAGTTCAGATAGTTTCAGGGCATTAAAAATATTTCCCATAGGAAGAATTAATTTCTCAACAAAAAACAAGGAGTGAGAATTTCTTCAATTAATCCCATGCTTTGGACAGAAACAGTGGAAATTCTTGGTCTCATAGGTGACTTTTGCAGAAAGGCTTAGACCCGTATTTTCCCAGGAGGCCATCTCCAGGTCTGTTAGAAGTATATAACCATGAGAATCTGTAAGAAATTTGCATATTCATTGTGCAAAGTTTACATAGACTGACAAGGTCCATGCAGTTGATTCTCGGGCACTTTTCAAGTTTTCACATCTGATTGCTGCTACCTTTAAGTTAGTCTGTTTGAAAGTTCACTCATCTATATTCCTTCTCCCTCAGCTAACATTACGGTCTTGGGGTCCCCTGAGGGAAGGCACATTACTCAATTCTTAGAATCATAGGTAGGATTATGAGATGTGAGAGTTGAAAAGGTTTTGTTTTCGACTTTACACACAGATTTAGAAAAATAACGTCAAGGGCATTCAAAATTTTCCTATGGACCCCCTAAGCTGGTGAATTACAGTTTGGAAAACATTGCCTTTACAGGGAAAATGCATAGAAACCCACCTAAGAAACAGTCTAGAGCAGACACTTTAGAGTCAAATAATCGTGGATCCTTATCCCAGTTCTGCTTCTCACTAACTGAAATTCAGCAAGTTATTGAACTTTGCAGAGACTTTATTTTCTCATCTGTAAAATTAGAATTATAGTAAAGACTGTCTCATGGGGCTGTGCAAATTAAAGGAGATGCTTTTAAAGTGTTTATGATGTTACCCGGATTTATTCATTATTGTTTTAGAATATTAACTCTGTCCTTTCCTGCATGACTTTCATCTTCAATAGCATCAAAGGTGTCCTACAGATAATTTTTCCTGAATAAACTTTCATAATCAAACCTTTCATATTCCACATCAGCACAAGAACTAAGGTTATTCATGGGATGGAATTTAAATATCCTTAAAAATTTTTTTTAACTTGGTTGGGCACAGTGGCTCATGCCTGTAATCCCAGCACTTTGGGAGGCTGAGGCAGGCGGATCACAAGGTCAGGATATCGAGACCATCCTGGCTAACACGGTGAAACCCCATCTCTACCGAAAAATAGAAAAATTAGCCGGGTGTAGTGGCAGGCACCTGTAGTCCCAGCTACTGGGAAGGCTGAGGCAGGAGAATGGCGTGAACCTGGGAAACAGACCTTGCAGGGAGCCGAGATTGCGCCACTGCTCTCCAGCCTGGGCAACAGAGCAAGACTCCGTCTCAAAAAAAAAAAAAAAATTAACTCAAGTTATTAATCTCATTGCCAAATCACCAGCATCCTCATCATCCTTCAGCAGTAAACTAAGGTCACCATGCTTTTCTGCACCACCTCAGAGCCCCCCAATACATTTCATGGTCATTACCTTTGTTCATACCCACTCTTAAGAACCACATGGGTCTAAGCTGTGTCAGGAGTAAGGTACAAGTAGGTATTTCTTTTCCCCCTTCCAGCTCTTCCATTTACAAAGAGGGGATAAAGAAACAAAACTCAGCAACTAGAAGAAAAGAGGATGTTAATTCCAGTCCTTGGCTGCTTTTAATTTGAGGCATTTCAGTATGGCTATTTCTCAGAGTCATTGAGGGCTAATGGTGCAATCTGATTTTGCCTAGATGAATTTCCCATGACAAACGATATTGGCTCATCATTTGTGGTCATGATGGAGTGCCAGTATTTTTCTTCCTCCAAAGCTTGGGTAGGACGGCATGGAGCTCTTATGTTCTTTAGGACATTTGTTTCCAATTTTGCAAACACTGTGAATGTGGTTATTTTTGTAGCTCTGTTAGGAAAGTGCATGGCATTCGGTTTTTCTTGTTGGAGTTAATTATAAATCATTAGATTTCCAGTGACCACAACAAAGTCCTTAGACCTTGAAGCTCAATCACTGGTGATTGCGATAGGCCTACCCACAACCCCCACCTCTTGCTAAATCTCTCCATTTCTCATTATGGAGCAGGAGGGAGAAGAGGGCGTTATTTTAAGATGTTTTTATTGGCTTCTAACTGTGAAGCTTTGGTTCCAAGGTCTTCTTTTTTCCCAGAGCAAGATAAACTTTTGGGGGTTGTAAATCATGGGACTTTTGCATCATTTGACAGGGTCCATGTTTAAAAGTCATTCCAATCGCCTCACTGATGACTTAGGAAGCCAAGAGAGTTGCCCACGCATCATGAAAAGGACCCTTTCAGTAGCACTGGGCCTATGCCCAGATCTGTTGCTTTAGGACAATAAATCATTTCTATTTTCACCCCCTCCCCATCTCCATCCCCATTTATAGAAAACAGCATTGTAACCTGACTGGTAACTTTAGGGCCAGCCATTGGCAAAACTGGGAGGCCCAAGATAAGGAGCCTTCCTCTACTTCTGAACAGACCCCTCTTCCCGCCCAGAGTAAGGCACCCACATCTTTATACCACCCTGAGCCTCCTGCTGTAATTACCCATCCCATCTCACTCTCCAGAACAGCACCCAAAGTACCAAGATTTTTCCCACCAAAATGCCCCTATCTTGAGTGTTATTTTTCAACAAAGCTCTGTTTCCTGCTAAAGAGTAAATGGTTAATCTAATTTTAAAAATAAATACCAGCACTTAAGTGTCAATAAGTACCAACTATAATGATGTAAGAGGAAGACTTATTTTCTACAATTAAAAAAAAAAAAAAAAACCTCCAAACCCTCCCTTCATTCAAGCCCTTCTTTGGTTGAATCAGGATGCGTAGCTGAGTCTCTTGTTCACCTCTCCACCCTCAATGCCTAGAACAGACCCTGGGACACAGTAGGCTCCCAGGACTATCTGTGAATGGGTAAGAGCCTACCCCGCTTTCCATTTCCTACCCCACCTAACACAGATCCTGAGTGGGACCTTGAAAGAAGAGCCTGCACCCAATGCAGCTGATTCATCAACAGATTCATCAAATGATGAAATAGGTTACCCTAGAATCTTGATGCCAAAGACCACTTAGTTCAACCTCTCCACTTCATAGATGAGGAAACCAAGGCCCAGAAAAGAAGAATCTCCTGCCCCAGGTCACACAGGGAGTGACTCTGTTATAGCACCCGATCTCAGGTCACTAGACTCCCAGGTCAGGGCTCATCCCCTTGGGTTTTCTGCCCTGTTCTTTACTTTTCAGGCTAAGACTTCTGGAGAAGGTTCTCTTAGCATCGCTGAGACAGATGTCCTTAACAGCCTCCTAAAGAGTATCTCTCCTTTTTTTTTTTTTTTTCTACTTTCTAAACTAGAATTCCAAGTTTTGATGTTACTTGAAGACAATTGGCAGTATGAAAAGAAAATCAAGTACATTATCCCTTCCCTTTATTTCCCATGCAAAAATATGTTTTTAAAAGTTAACATTGCATCCTAGCCCACTGCCAGGAGGTGCTGGTAAGAAGATGGGAATCAGAGGATAGTTGGAACTGGGCAGATGTTTCAATACTGGCTCATGGCCACCCTCTGTCAAATGATATTGATCTTTGGTTTCGATCTCCACTTACTAAAAAACCAAACTAGATAAATTTGCTTTCAGTGACTTTGTGTTTGTCTAAGAAAGAGGAAGGCTGAAAAATAGAGATAATCACTACTTCATTCCAATATGTGTTTGGACCCAACATTCCATGTAATAGCCCATGTGAGTGCAACCAAAGATCTCCTCACTAAATCCAAAGAGTATTCCGTAATCTTTTTTTTTTTTTTTTTTTTTTTTGAGACGGAGTTTCACTTTTGTTAACCAGGCTGGAGTGCAAAGGTGCGATCTCAGCTCACGCAAACTCCGCCTTCTGGGTTTAAGCGATTCTCCTGCCTCAGCCTCCTGAGTAGCTGAGATTATAGGCATGCGCCACCACACCCCACTAATTTTGTATTCTTAGTAGAGATGGGGTTTTTCCATGTTGGTCAGGCTGGTCTTGAACTCCCAACCTCAGATGATCTGCCCACTTTGGCCTCCCAAAGTGCTGGGATTACAGGTGTGAGCCACTGTGCCCGGCTATTCCGTAATCTTTATCTTCCTTCTTCTCTCAGCAACGTTGACACTGGTGATCCCTCTTCCCTTCTTGGCACACTACTTTCCAATAACTAATGAGGATCTACTTTTAATCAAACAGACAGACAGACAGACAGACAGACACAAACACACACACACACCCCTAGCCTTATGATTATGAGAGGAGCAAGGTAACTGAAAATGTAAGTTCTCAACCCCCCACCCCTTCCTTTCTGCTCCCAGGAATCCCCACAAGCAAAAGACACAATAATGACAATCAGCTTGAAAGCCACATATAGAGCTTGAAGACTGTCTCAGGGTGGCTCCCCTTCCAAAGCAGATGCTGAGGTGAGGATTTCAGGACATGTTTATGAAGGTGATTCCAGGAAGCACCCTGAGGAAGTGAAGCAGAAAGCAGGCAGGAAGGGAGGAAAGCCAATTAAAGACATCCTTCTAAGGTAGCTGGGTCCTCTGCCCCATTTGGGACCCTCTGAGAGGCTTCAAAAACACATCTGAGAATTGTCCCACTGGAGGGAAGCTGGGGTATTTATCCTCCAACTCTTGTCCCACATCAGTAGAGAATCCACAAGGGCTGCCAACTCTCCCACACCTCTGACCTACCCCCACGTATCCCCCACAGTCTCTGCAGATGGCAAACCCATGCAGGCAGATGCAGGATGGCCCTGGGCCTGGAAGGAAGCTGCCTGCAGAAGTTCTCTATGGAGGGCTGAGGGGAGGTATGCAGGCACCAACAGCATCTGTTGCAAAGAACAAACAGGTGATCAAAAACTACCCACCACTCCAAAATTGAGTGACCTGCTGTTGAGAATGGAGAGTGCTGTGGGAGGTTAGAGGTGGGGCATTAGCTGCACAAAGGAATCACATGAAACCCAATGGGAGACTGCCCTTTTCCTCTAAATAGTAACCTTATTCCTAGAAGGCTCTTGCCTCTGCTCATCCTTCATCCCAGCTTTAAAAAAAGAGTTTCTTGAGGAGGCCTTCCCTGACCTGCTCTCATGCCCTTCCCTTCAGTAACACTCGAGATGCTTATAAATCAGTGTCCATCTTCCCCCAAGGACTCGCATTCTCTTCGTGCAGGAACACGTCTGCCTTACTCACTTCTGTGTTGCTGACACTTGGCGCAGAGCCTGGACGTGAAAGACGTTCAGTAAATGTCTGTAGAGGTGTCGCTGGAACATATATTTAATGTGGCCTAATTGTCGGTCATATTGTGTTTGGTGTGAACGGATGGAGTTAGGCCTCCTGACTCATTTTGTCTGTTTTTACTTGATCACTGCCCCTCTTCTGTGGATGGTAGGTGACACTTTACAGCTCAAGTCAGTAAAAACGCAGGTAAGAAGATTCCATCAAGTTTCATTAAAGGAAATTTGCTAAAACTTCCTCCCTCTAACCTCCTTACTGTCACAACTGATTTAGAAAGAATGAGGGCTTACGACTATAAAGGATTTAATCAGGTTTCCTCTTTTCTTGAGAGGGTGAAAATTCAGCTTCCTTATAGAGTGAGCTGTATGATGTTATCACTGCCTGTTCTGGGAAGGACAAGCCTGTTCCACTTAATGACTAGCATTTTCTCAGGATCTTATTTCCTTGGAGCTTTTCATAGCAGTTATAATATAACAGTTAATTAGCCGGGCATGATGGTGGGTACCTGTAATCCCAGCTACTCAGGAGGCTGAGGTGGGAGAATCGCTTGAACCCAGGAGGCGGAGGTTGCAGTGAGCCGAGATTGCACCACTGCACTCCAACCTGGGTAACAGAGCAAGACTCCGTCTCAAAAAATAATAAAAATAAACAAACAGTTATAGGGAGGAGACTGGCAAATTCGCTGCCCTCAGACACAGTAGAGGGAGACGGGATAGCAGAAATGGAAGAGGGACATGAGTCACTCTTAGAGAACTATCCTCACTTCTCTGACAATGTGTTTTCCATCAAGACAAATGGCAGTAGCTCACTCATATTAACTCAAGTAAAGGGTGGAGATGGTTGTAAGGGAAAAAAAATGCCTCATGGGACCCGGCACAGTGGCTCACACCTGTAATTCCAGCACTTCAGGAGGCCGAGGCGGGAGAATCACTAGAGCCCAGGAGTCTGAGATCAGCCTGGGCAACATGACAAAACCTTGTCTCTGCAAAAAATAAGAAAAAAATTAGCTAGCCTTGGTGGTGCATGCCTGTAATCTCAGCTACTAGGGAGGTTGAGACAAGAGGATCGCTTTAACCCAGGAGGTCGAGGCTGCAATGAGCCATGATCACACCACTGCACTCCAGCCTGTGTGACAGAGGGAGACCCTGTCCCAAAATGAAAGAAGGAAGGGGAAGGCGAAGGAGAAGGCGGAGAAGGCAGGCAAGGTAGGCAAGGCAGGCAGGAAGACAGGAAGGCCTCATGGGAAAGCAGAAAAATTTGAACAACCACACTCAGGAAAGGCAAGAAACAAGGCACATCTAGGGCTAGGCCTCTTAACTCTCTCTTTTTTGTTCTTTATATTCCTCTAACAATTACCTTCCTCATTACTTCTGCATCATTCATGTGTTCCTCTCTTCATATGCTAACATTTTAATTCTAGCTCCTACAGCTAACTGGTAACGGGATCCTTATTTTTCAGTTTCATATCACAAAAAAGGAACCTGACCTGCCCTGCTTATTTGAATTGAGACAAATTCTAGTAACAAGTCATGGGTTATTGACAAGCCCATAGACAATGCTAACTTTGAGACAAGTACAGAATCAATGTGGTGGGACTAAGAATGGGAAGAGAAGGCTGGCCATGGTACTTCATGCCTGTAATCCCAGCACTTTGGGAGGCTGAGGTGGGTAGGCTGCTTGATTCCAGGAATTCAAGACCAGCCTAGGCAACATGGCGAGACCTCATCTCTACAAAAAATACAAAAACTAGCCAGACGTGGTGGCACACGCCTGTAGTTCCAGCTACTCATGAGGCTGAGGCGGGAGGATAACCTGAGCCTGGGGAAGCTGTGGCTGCGATGACCTGTGATCATGCCGCTGCACTCCAGCCTAGGTGGAATGAGACCTTGTCTTCAAAAAAAAAAAAAAAAAAAATCAGAAGAGAGAGTTTTAAGGCATAGAACATAGACATACCCACTCAGGTGAGTGTGAAGGCAGAACTTCCTAAGAAAGTAGTGTAGACTGTATAAATAGTGCCTTACAAAAATTAACTGTCTTAGTCCTCCTCCAGCACAGACTGGTAGCTGGTGGCTTAGGATGCAGAAATTTACATTTGTTTTAAGAGAGTCTCTTCTTCACTGTTTCATGCAGACCAATGACTTCCAACTGGGAGAGTCTTCAACTCTCCGCCTGAGGCTTTGCCAATCATAGCTCCACTCAACGCTCAAGGCAAGCCAGAGGTGCCTGGGAGTTGATGGCACCAGGTGCAGTCTTCAACAACAAATGGGAGTTGGTAAATACTCCAGAGGCTTTGGCCCTTAGGCAGGGCAACTCTGAGGCTTGTCCTGTACTTCCTCCCAGAGATTCAGGGAGCAACTGAGCCAGTTTCTCACAGAAATAAGCTCTTCCATAGCACACGCTATAACGGCCCTCCTCCCTTCCTCGTCTCACTTCACACTACTGCCTGTGCCTCGGAGATTTACAAATCCTAGCTCAGGGGGTGCTTCCTGAAAACTCAACCTATGGAAAGAATTTTCCATATTTCAGAGATTGAACCAATACTTTTTCCAGATATGTGCTCCCGATCTCGTTCTCTTCCCACTCTGCCATGATTCCCTGACCCCTGTTCTATGGTGCAATCACCTCAAAACACACAGATAACAAGGCAATAAAAATCCACAGATTTATCATTTCCTACCATAAGATGTGTTTGCTCTAGTGATAAAATTGGACAAGCAGGTGGTTAGCTCCCAGATTTTCTGAACTTGTGGAATAGGTCACATCTCAGCAATTAAAACAGTAACTTAACAGTAACTTTCTTAAAGCAGCTTAAGAAATGAATTGACCAGGCATGGCGGCTCACGCCTGTAATCACAACACTTTGGGAGGCTGAGGTGAGCTGATCTCTTGAAGTCAGGAGTTCAAGACCAGCCTGGCCAACATGATGAAACTCCAGCTCTACGAAAAACACGGAATTAGCCAGGAGTGGTGGTGCATGCGTGTAATCCCAGCTACTTCGGAGGCTGAGGCAGGAGAATAGCTTGAACCCAAGAGGTGGAGGTTGCAGTGAGCCGAGATTGCGCCACTGCACTCAAACCTGGGTGACAAGAGCAAAAGTCCATTTCAAAAAAAAAAAAAAAAGAAAAAAGAAAAAGAAATGAATTAAGTGGTCCAGCCTCAGAAATTTGTCACAGTCAGAGAAATGCAGTCAACAACTAAAAAGGTAATTTTAAAACAAAATAAGCCCTTCAAATGGAAAGGTAGATTCTGTTCATGCTTAAGAATTCAGCATCAACATCATAAACATCCTGCCAAGTTAATATATAAATGCAATGCACTCCAAATAAAAATTATAAGCAGTATTTTTTAGCTATTTTCTTATGGAAAAATAACTAAATAAAATTAGCCAGAAAAATTATATTTTAAAAAAGCAATGAAGGAAAATTAGCCATGCCAAATATTAGAATATAATATAAAGCTACATTAATTAAAGCAACATAATACTGCCCCATAAATAGAAATGTCAATGGAATAATCCAGTAATAGACCCCAAAGCATACCGAAATTTAATATATGATAAAGGCATAGTATTAAAGAAATGCATTCACACAATGGGTAGCCATATGGAGAAAAAAAATTGAATCCATTCCTCTAAACTCAAAACAAAATAAATTACAGATGGAGTAAGTATTTAAATGTAAAAAATGAAAACCACAAAATTATTAGAAAAAATAGAAGAAATGTTTGTATAATCTTGGAATGAGGAAGGCCTTCTAAGCATGACATGTAAATCAGAGTCAGGGGACAAAAGGCTGTTAAGTTTGACTGCACAAAATAAAACATTTTTGCACACCAAAAACCTCCATAAGTCAAAAGAATACATGGCCAAAGACATGATGTAGTTTTGTGCAATTAATATCACAAGTGGCTTAATTCCCTAGCACATAAAGAACTAGAAATTTTATGCAAAATGAACAACTTAATATTTGCTAATAAATGTGCAAAGGATACAAGCAATCCACAGAAAAAAAGTAAAAATTCTCTCAAAGCATGATTAGTTTCAGTCATAATATGAAATACTTAACCTTACTAATGATAATATAAGTACAATTAAAACTATAATGAAGTTCCATTTTTCATCTATCAAACTGACCACGTGGAAAAGTTCAGAATCACTGTTTTTTGTTTGCTTGCTTGTTTGTTTTTAGAGATAGGGGTCCAGACTGGAGTGCAGTGGCACAATCACGGCTCAACCGCAGCCTCAAACTGTTGGGCTCAAGTGATCCTCCAGCCTCAGCTTCCCGTATAGCCAGGATTACAGGAGCATGCTAAACTTTTTAGCAGGACCCAGCTAAACTTTTTCATTTGTTCATAGAGAGGGATCTCACCATGTTGCTCAAGCTGGTTTCAAACTCCTGGCCTCAAACAATCCTCCTGCCTCAGCCTCCCGAAATGGTAGGATTACAGGCGTGAGCCACCACACCTGGCCCACTCTGTTTTGTGGAAGATGCTGGAGAACAGGCAGTCTCACACACTGCTGGAGCAAGTATGAAGGACACTATCTACTAAAATTATAAATGCACATACTCTTTGACCCAACAATTCTACTTTTGTGGGCAGTTCAGAACCCTCTCTAGAACAGGGGTTGGTGAACTTTTTCTATGAAGGACCAAACGGTAAATATTTTAGGCTTTGCAGGCCATGTGCTCTCTATCTCAGCTACTCAATCTACTCAATCCTGTCATTGTAGCATGAAATCAGTTACCGACAATCAATATATGAATAAGCATGGCTGGGTTTTAATAAAACTTTATTTACAAAACAGGTTGTGAATACGATTTGGCCTGCAGGCCAGTTTGCCAACTCCTGCTACAGGAGAGCATCAGGAGCAAAAAGGCTACACACACCCTTGCTGTGGTAGAGACCACTGGCTGTTCCCACTCCGTTTCTTGCATATAGTAAAAGCTCTGCAGCTAGAACTTGGGTGCTCAGTCAGGAATTGCATTTCTCTGTGCACCTTATTGGCCACATAACTAAGCTCTCCGTGATATATGAATAGAAGTATAACTTCTGGCTCACTTGCTTAAGAAGAAATCTCTGTTGCTGGACCTGTTCTTTTTCCCCTTCTCACGGGCTGCTGACAGTGAGGAGAAGGACATTAAAGCCAACACTTAAAATGGCAGCACTGCCATCAACCCGGGTACTGAATTACTGAATGGGGCAGAGTGATCCAGGGCAGGGCAGGTTTGCAACATAATAAAACATAATAAAAATTGTTGCAAACTTGACCTGGGAAAGAAAAATCTTTTTGCTTCACAACCTTCTTCTGAGAAGTTAACATTCCTGATAAAATGCTTAAGCAATTTTCTGTGAACTTTAATAGGACTAAGGTTTGCTCTGGCAAACCAATTACCTACATGCCCAATTACCCACACACTCAGTGGCCAACTGTCAATCAAGAGCCTAGTGACCTTTAACCAGACTTTCTTTTCTTTCTGTGTCTAGTCTAACAATGATTATCTTAACCATCCCCTTTTCCTATAAAATGTCCCTGCCAAAAGCAAACTGCGGAAGTGGCCTTCTCAGGTTCATTTCCCTTCCACATATGATCATAATAAAACTTTAGTACATGCTCATAACCAAATTGTCTGAAAAGTTTCCTCTAACACTTGGAACATTCACATGTATGTTAGTCCATTTTGTATCACTATAAAGGAACACCTGAGACTAGGCAATATATAAAGAAAAGAGGTTTAGTTGGCTCATGGTTCTGCAGGCTGTACAAGCATGGCTCCAGCATCTGCTCCTAGTAAGACTTCAGGAAGCTTCTAATCATGGTGGAAGGCAAAGGGGGACCAGGTGTATCACATAGCAAGGGAGAGAGAGAGCACGTGCAGGAGAGGGAGGGAGAGAGAGAGAGTGCCCGTGAGTAGACAAGAGGTGTCAGCCTTTTTGAAAACAAAATCTAGTGTGAATTCAGAGCAAGAACTCACTCATTACCTTGGAGATGGCACCAAATCAATTACGAGGGATCCACTCTATGACTCAGACACCTCCCACCAGGCCCTACCTCCAACATTGGGAATCACATTTCATGTAAGATTTGGAAGGAACAAAACATTCAAACTATATCACTACGGTCTTGTAATGTAAGTGAGAAATACATTTATTTTTATTTGAGTCACTAAGTTTGGGTCTCTTTTACAGCAACTTAACCTACCCTAATAAATTTACACTTTAGAAATTTGCTTTGAGTTTACTAAATGCTTACTTTGTGCCAGAGACTATACAAAGCACTTTATATGCATTATTACTAAACTCCATTTCTTTTTCATAGTAAAGATCTGCAGTTAGGATTGGATTGCCAGCCAAGAACCTCCACTGCTAATAATAATAATAGCAGCAATAACAACAATAGTACTGCCTAATACTCATCAAATGCTTACAATGTGCCAAGCATTAAGCAAAACTCTATGTTATTCTTTACAATCTTACAAAGGTTCTTCTTTTAAAAAAAAAAAAATCCAAGTTTAATCACTGGCATTAAATTAACCTCTCTGACTGGTTAACACACTTTATTTAGAAAATGAAAGCAAATCTGCTTTGCCAAGATACATTTCTGACAGTAAAACTTAACTCAATCTTCTTGGTTTCCAAAGATGCAGAAAAAATGAATCTCCTCTTAAATGAGATAAGATTCCCAGTATACAGCTTCACTGGGTGAGAAATGGTGGTAGGATTTTTTCTTATGCTTCCCAAAGAGGGATCTTATTTTTATAGAGGCTGAGAAGTGCCACACACACTTTTGATGTTTAGGATTAGCTCATGGGCCCTTCAGAAGCAAAGCTTTGAAGGTGCCCTTCAAGATTTTTCTCCTATTTTTCAAAGAACTAAAAATAGAACAACCATTCAACCCAGCAACCCCATGACTGGGTAGATACCCAAAGAAAAATAAAAGACACGAGGCTGGGCACGGTGGCTCCTGCCTATAATCCCAACACTTTGAGATGCCTAGGCAAGAAGATCGCTTGAGCTCAGGAGTTCAAGACCAGCCTGGGCAACTTAGTGAGGCCTCTCCTCTACTAAAAATAAAAATTAAAGAAATAGTCAGGTGTGATGGTGCATGCCTGTAGTCCCAGCTACTAGGGAGGCTGAAGCAGGGGGATCACTTGAGCCCAAGAGATAGAGTCTGCAGCAAGTTATGATCTCACCACTGCACTCCAGTCTGGGTGACAGAACAAGACCCCTTCTCCAAACAAAACAAAGAAACAGACACATGCATTCATATGTTCATAGCAGCACTATCCACAATAGCAAAGACGTGAAACCAACCTGGGTGTCCATCAACAGTGGATTGGATAAAGTAGTACATACATACCATAGAATACTACTTGGCCATAAAAAAGAACAAAATCATGTCCTTTGCAGTAACATGGATGCAGCTGGAGGCCATTATTCCAAGTGAATTAATGCAGAAACAAAAGTCAAATAACACATGTTCTCACTTATAAGTGGGAGCTAAACCTTGAGTACACGCAAGCAAACATGAGAACAATAGACAATGGGGACTCCAAAAGGAGGGAGGGAGGAAGAGGGGCAAGGGCTGAAAATCTTCCTATTTGGTGCTCTGTTCACTATCTGGGTGATGGGATCAATAGAAGTCCAAACCTCAGCATTAGGCAATCTACCCCTATAATGAACCTAGGTATATACCCCCTGAATCTAAAATTTTAATTAAAAAAAAAAAAACTTTTCTCCTAAATGCCCCTTCTCTTTCAGAGAAAGAAATTGTCTCACTTTGCCCCTAAAGACTTGGTTCAGTTTTAAATTAAATTAAAATTATAGGTATAGGAGGGAGAATTCAATTTTGAATTAAGGAACAGGCTAGACCTCGAATCTTTTCACAGCCTTTTCTCTCGAGGCATTGTAAGGTCCAATATATTCATGTCTGACCTTAGTAGGGTTGGACAGATGTTTTTGTTATTGTTTTATGGGGGTTTTAGTGGGATCTTTTCTACCTAGCGATACTTCTAAGACAAGGTTCAGAGGAATGGTCTCAGATGGGGGCATCTGCATCCACGCATTATTGTAAGATCAATTAATAAACACTAGGGACACATCTAAGGACAGGAATCCCAGGGCCAGAGCCTCTGGGTGCCTTGCTACCAAAGGTATGAATAACCACATCATCCTTCTATGTTGTCCAAGAGCAGAATCCTGTTTTCTACAGTGCTTCAAACCATCTGAGAGTGTCTAAGCCTCAGTTTCCTCATCTGTCAAATGGAACCATTACTACCACCTATCTCATAGGTTTGCTGTGAAAATCATTATGGAGTATTTAGGTGCATACACTCTGAAGGCATGCAGCGTGTATCTTAATCTTTATGACATTCTTCAGTCCAGTGGGAACCCTGAGCAAATAACTTCCTTGTGCTCAGATTCCTTCATCTCTATAGTGAGGTTAGTGAGAATATCTGTATCATGGGATCGTTGTGAGGATTACATTCTTGTATGGTGCCTCACATAATATAATATGGCATCACTACCACCACTACTATTACCACTACCGCTTCTATTTAGCAAAAGAAGTTTCTAGCCATGTCACGCCAAGGGGAGGGGTTGAAAATGGTCCTTGAACCCCTGAAACAGGCTTCCTTGGGAGAATGATCTCCAGAAAGAGGGTCAAGCATTCTGGGTTTGTAAGTGCAGGAAGCTGAGACCAGTCATGCACCAGCCTCCTAGGGTTGGCCTGTGCCCTGGGACGTGGCTGTGCACCTGAACTCAAGGAGAGGCTCAAATCTGATGTCTTGGCAGCCAGATCTCTCAGTACTCATGGCCCAGTCTAGTCCCCAATAAGTGGAATGTCCTCCCTGGAGAACCACTGAAGGCTCCTCTCAGGTGAACGAGCCTATGGGACCGTGCAGAATTCAGCTTCACCAGCGACACCCTCTGGCAGCAAGAAAGAAACAGCCGAGACAGCATAGGGATTTCTCCCGATTCCCCTGGTATCAAAAGAAGACTGACTGCCCCACCTAGTTCTTTGAGATTAAGAAAATATCCTGGAATTCATAGCCATTTTCAGGACTGGAAGTCTCAAGAGAACTATATTTGGAATCCCTGTTTGTGAGGAAGAGATTAACAATCTGTTGGAAAATTAAATCATCCATCTATCCATCCATCGATCCATTTCCCAAATAATTATTGAACATTCACTATGTGCCAGGCACTGTTTAAAACATTAAGGATACAGTAGCGGACAAGGTAGTCAAAGAGATGTGACGGTATTTGCACCTTGTGATTGCAGAGCAGTTCATAAAAGCCATTTAACATAGAATCATATTGTAATGTCAAATGTGTTTTTTCACTTCTCCCTCACCCACCCGTCTCACACAGTGCATCTAGCCCTCACCGAGGCTCAAGGGCATCCATATACAATGTTGGTTAGACATTGCCAAACACTGGCCTCATTGGCCTGCCCCAAAGACTGCAATTATCCCTAAGGAGGAGTCATTCTTTTGGGTCCAGATGGTGCAACTGCCAGAGCCCCTATTTGAATGCAAATAGCCTTGCAGGAGTGACACATTGCATCATTGTCATTCATTATCACCTTTCAAGTGCCACAGCAAGGCTGGGGATGGGCGTGAAGAAATCCTGGAAAGGGAGAGAATCTGAGAGACTTTTTCCCGGAAGAACAAGGCTAGCCGATGTGGCTCAACAGGGGAACAGGCAGGAGGCTACCAACAGGTTGAAGAAAGGTGAGGTGAACACAAAACCAGTTTTCCCTACTTTAGGGTGACTGAAGGACTCTCTTAAGGGAGAGACCACAAGGCAACAGGATGGTCAGTAACGAACTGAAGGATGCCTAGTATTAGGCTATGCAATTCAGGTTTGTTTTCACATAGACCTGGAGCGCTTAAAAAGGTTCAGTCTTTTGTAGAAATGGACAGGGTATATAACAATATAGAGTAAATCTTTACTTAGTAGGTGATCCCACTCACCCTCAATAAAGTTAATTACGTGAATAAATCAGAAGCTTCAATGGGGAGGAGATTTCCCAGAGGCACTTGATCACCACTCTAGGGCTAATTCCAGGGCTTGGTTTAGCTAAATGGGGTATGTAAGTTACAGACACAAGCTGAATAGCCTGGAAAAGAGAGTCCTGAGAGTCTGTTTGGATTAAGAGACAGGTGGCTGGCAGAGGACAGAACAGGGATGAGAGATTTATTAGTTTTCTACTGTGTGGTCTATGATGCCAACCATATTCCCTGTTTTCTCTTGAAATCTTCAGTAAAAATCCATTCTTGTTCAGTCCCAAAGACCTTAGGGAATGGTCTGAGCACCAGCCAGCCCCAGGAGGCCTGCCACATCTGGGTTCCAACTGTAAATATTTAAAGAACTCGAGGGCCGGGCGCAGTGGCTCATGCCTGTAATCCCAGCACTTTGGGAAGCTGAGGCGGGCGGATCACGAGGTCAGGAGATCGAGACCATCCTGGCTAACACGGTGAAACTCCGTCTCTACTACAAATGCAAAAAATTAGCCGGGCATGGTGGCAGGTGCCTGTAGTCCCAGCTACTAGAGAGGCTGAGGCAGGAGAATGGCGTGAACCCAGGAGGCGGAGCTTGCAGTGAGCCGAGATTGTGCCACTGCACTCCAGCCTGGGCGACTAAGCGAGACTCTGTCTCAAAAAAAATAAAATAAAATAAAGAACTCGAGTTGTACAGGGTCCAGTGCACAAAGCCTGCTGCTTAAGGCAGGGTTGTTGGTCTGGGGATGGGATTTTTTAATGGTGGCAAAAAGGTCTAGATATTCAAAATGTGGTGTTTTCATGGGGCGATACCAAATCAATGCTTTGTGTTCAAACCCCAAGCCCCTGCTTTCCAAAAATGGTGATGCCTAATCCTCAAAGCTAGCAGAACATAGTAGGTATAATTTTCCCATCTTCAAGAGAAACATGATTCTGGCTCAGCAAGGATAGAGAACTGTATCAAAGTCACCTCCACAGATGAGAACAAGAATCAGAGCACCTGGCTCTCCACTGAAAGTCAGACACAACCCAAGAGGCCTGGGAACCACATTTGAGCATAGAGCTGAGCTTCATGAAGTTGATTTCCTGAAAGAACATTCCATCTACTTCTCCATCAGAAGGTTGTTGAGACGTGATTGGGTAGCATTATTGTTTACACTGTAAAATTCCAGGCCATCAAGCTGAGTCAAATTTCAAACCCAGTAGTAAAAAGAATAGCAGCGCATTCTCAAAGGCGTTCTAGAAGACAGCTTCCCCCCAAGGTGTATCACCAAGACGGTTCAACCACAGAAAGCTGAAGATAAGTAAACTATAATTTCTTGGAAAATCACCCAACTCGTAAAAGACACAGTCCACCAGATTCAATAAACATTAGCATCCTTGTTATAATTTCCACGCAATTTGACATCCTAAAGAGCTCTACTCTTGGCCCGAGATGGATTGCCAGCAATTGCCACTCACTTTTATTTTGGGGCTAATGGGCAAAGGCATACTGTTCTGTGGCTTTTCCTTTCCGCAAACATGCTTATGCCTTGGTTAGTCAATTACCCCCATGACTCCTTTATCCATTTACAGTAATTTCTATTAAGGAAAGTTCCACCCCTTGCACTAATGGGAGCTTCGATGATCAACTCAAGGTCCCTAGCTACTATGTTTATCTACTATCCCTGCCAGACCTCCAAGACCTTTCTCAGCACTATAGAGAAAGGGATCTTTGAAGAGCATAATGGTTCTCATTATTCCTTCCACACCCACCTCACTAGCAGACAGAAATCAGCATGGGTGACAACCAGAAAATCAACACTGGGAACAATTGCTACTGTTGTCACTGTCGGGCATAACACGTACAGACATACATGTGCCACAACGGGATTTTGCTTACCAGCAACCCTGTATTACTTATATTTTTCACTGTTAATATTTTTTCACTAGTTGTCCCAGAGTAAAACCAGACATGCCCACTCTTAATTGCACAATGATGAAAGATTTCATTATCATAATGAATTACACGTGCAACCCTTTCTCAGTGCCACAACCCCAGCTCCTGACAACCAGAGGAGCAACAGGGAGAAGAACCAAAAACATAAGTCAAATACAAAATTGGAGGGAAAAGACAGAGAATTATATCGATGTTTAACGCAATGGATATGGTTGGTAGCAAGAGCCCTATTCAAGCCAGACTTCCAGAAAACAGCAAGAAAAGTGCTAAGACAGATTTTAAACAGAGTCCTCTCCTTGCTATTCCTTGTGGCCCACAGAGCAGCAGTAATGGTGTCACTTGTTAGAAATGCAGAATTTCAGGCCTCACCCAGACCTACTGAATCAGAATTTGCGTTTTAACAAACATGCGGGTAATGTGTGGGTACATTAAAGTTTGAGAAGCACAGCTCTAGCTCATTGGGATATGAGAAAACAGAAGTCTCCTACAGATGGAAGACCAGTTCAAACAGAGTTCAGATAGAATGAACCTAGCGGAGAACATTAAGAAAAGAAGGAGGGCTGGCCGGGTGCGGTGGCTCATGCCTGTAATCCCAGCACTTTGAGAGGCTCAGGTGGGTGGATCACTTGAAGCCAGGAGTTCGAGACCAGCCTAGCCAACATGGCAAAACCCCATTTCTACTAAAAATACAAAAATCAGCCAGGCGTGGTGGCAGATACCTATAATTCCAACTACTCTAGAGGCTAAGGCTGGAGAATCACTTGAACCCGGGAGGTGGAGAGCCAAGATCACATCACTGCACTCCAGCCTGGACGACAGAGTGAGACTCTGTCTCAACTTAAAAAAAAAAAAAAGGAAAGGAAAATATTTTAATAATAACAAAAACATCAGAGAAGAACAACAAGTCTAGATAATTCTGATTCATTGATCACCCTACAATCTTTATTGACCATCTTCTATGTGTAGGCAGGATTCTAGGTGCTATGGAAACAATGAACAAAAAAGACAAAATTACCTGTTGTCATGGAGCTTACATTCTACTATGGGGATACCAATAGTAAACAATAAATATAATAATGAATCATGTGGTATGTTAGATGGTGATGAGTGCTATGGAAAATAACAAATAGGAGTGATGAATGAATCATGTGGTGTGTTAGATGGCAATGAGTGCTACGGAAAATAACAGATAGGAGTAATGAAGGCAATCGGGAAGGGTTTGCAATTTTAAGTGGAAAGGTCAAGGTAGGTCTCATTTCAGCAAAGACTTAGCAGAAAAGAAGGAGTGAGCCTTGCAGATTTCTGAGAGAAGAGCATTCCAGGTGTGACTGGCATTTTGAGGAACAGAGAGGAAGTTTGTATGTCTGAAGCAGAATGATAGAACAGAAGAGTAGAAGGAAAAGTCAGCCAGGAAATAGGAGTGTAGATTAGGTAAGGCCTTGTAAGCTTTTATAAAAACTTGAGCTTCTACTGGGTCAGATGGGATTTCAATGGTGAATTTTAAGCAGAAATGTGACACAACCTAACTTATATATTTCAACAGGACAACTCTAGCTGCTTTTTGAGAATAGCCTCTTTGGGGTAAGCAAGACTGGAAGCAGAGAGATCAATTGGTAGATTTTTGCAATAATGTAAGTAAGAAATGACAACAGCTTGGACCAGGGTGGTCGAAGTGGAAGTGGTGAGAAGTGGTCAGATTCTAGATAGGTTTTGAAGATAGTGTCATCAAGATTTGCTGATGTTTTGAATGTAGGTTATGGCATAAAGAAAGAAATCAAGGATGATACCAATGTTTATGGCTAAGCAACTGGAAGATTGGGAAATATATACATGTAGCAAGTTTATGGGAGGAAGATCAACAGTTCATTTTGTACATATTGGGTTTGAGAAGTCTATTAAACAGCCAGATGAGGATACCAAATAGAAGACTTCAGAGATGAGGTCCTGAGCAGGAGATATAAACTTGGGAGTTGATGGCATATGAAGGTACTTTAAGGCCATGAGATTGAACAAGAATCCCTAGAGGAGAAGTAGAGATTGATAAGAGGACCAAGGATAGCCTGAGGCCATCCAAGAAGAGGTTGTGGAGAGGAATGACTGGAAGAGGTTGAGAAGGAACAACCAATGAGATAGGAAGAGAGCCAAGACCTAGCCAAGCAGGACGAATCATTTTATTTGCCCACTTTATGGCAAGATAAAATGTTGAAGAATTAATCAGTGAAGTGTTTCATTTTATTTTTGTTTCTCTGTGTCAGAAGGTTGATGTTTTCCCCTTTTTTACTCTTCTGTTCAAACAAGACCTTAACCTTTACTGTCTAAGGGAAGGATGGTCACAGAAGAAACACTATGAGAAATAAAGTTCACCTTTAACCTTCCAAATGCAAAGATCCTGACATAAACAAGTGTTTGGGGAGGGGAGTATTCTTTGGCTGCTTTTTTATTGACACAAAGAGACAAGAAAAACTTCTCTGTGCTGGGGCAGGGCGAAGAGTTAGAAGGGATGCAAGAAATATGGAAGCTTCTGAAGAGTTTGAGTCCCAGTTCCATAACTTGGGGGAGGCACTTGAGTTTTATGGCCTTAGATTCCCCATCTCTGGGAAGCAACACTGCATTCAGTCCCTCCCGCTGTAGTCCAAAAGTGAAGAAATTATAGAGACACATACACACTAGATAAGTCTGGGAATTTGGGAATAAATAACATCTAGGCCCCACTTCATGCTTAGAATCCTGGGAGACTGTAGTTTTGCAGTATTTTGCACGCTACCAATGCATGTGAGCTCTAGACTACAGAAGGCATAAAGGGTAGCATGAAAGGACAGATGAATTTTCTTATGCCTTCAAAAGAGACATAGAAATTAGGAGAGCAATAAAGGGAGCCAGCAAATCTGAACAGGTCTTGCAAAAGGAGTAAACGGGACCGGGTGCGATGGTTCACTCCTGTAATCCCAACACCTTGGGAAGCCAAGGTGGGCAGATCACCTGAGGTTAGGAGTTTGAGACTAGCTGGCCAACATGGTGAAATGCCACAAAAATTAGCCAGGCGTGGTGGCGGGTGCCTGTAATCCCAACTACTCGGGAGGCTGAGGCAGGAGAATCACTTGAACCCGGGAGGCAGAGGTTACTGTGAGCCAAGATCATACCACTGTACTCCAGGCTGGACAATAGAGGAAGACTTCGTCAAAAAAATAAATAAATAGAAAATAAGTAATAAATGGACATCATAAAGGAATGTACCATAGACAATGTCAGTCAGAATAGGCTGTTATGTTGCAATAACAATCCCAAAATTTCAGTGGCTTAAAACAACAAAAGTGTATTTCATACCCATGTTACATGTACATCATGAGTGGGTGGTAGAACTCTGTTCATTGTAATCCCTCAGAGACCCAAGCTGATGGAGTAGCTGCCATCTTGAACACTGCCACTTACTGTGCAGAGAGAAAGAGCTCTTGAGGGTGTCACTAGCAACTAAATGTTTAGTCCATGGATAGCTAAGTGTTAACAGCTCAGTGAAGGGTCAGGGTGACAGCCTCCTGCACCTGCCCTTTTTGACACCCGCATTCTTATTCAGTTTCCAGGAAGAATCAGGTCACATGAACTATTTGAAGGGCAGTGTATGCGGAGGATTTTACTGGGCAATAAAAGTGACTCTCAGTGGGATGGGAATTAGAAAGGAGATGGTGTGGGAAGAAGACCTTTACCTGAAGCCGCACCATCTGAAGTTGGCCACTTCTATCCATAGTCTTCAACACTCAGCAGCGTGTATCCCTGATCGCTTGCATCAGCCTCTTTTTATCACTCTGCCAGCTGAAGTATTTTTATGTGCACAGGATAAGGGTGTAGCAGGCCAAACAGGCAATCATTTGGGTGGAAAAATGAAGTCAGCTGTCTTTACTTAGGGCCGAGGTTCCAGCCTTGAGGGTGGAGTTTAGCCTGGACCCCAGCCCTTCTGTATCAGGGTCAGCTGTTTTCACTTAGTGCTGAGGTTCCAGGCTTGAGGGTGGGGTTCAGCCAGGAGCCCAGCCTTTCTGTATTAGCTTCAAGTAATAATAACAGGGCCAAATCCTACCCTGAACCCAGAAGAGTGAGAACTGGACATATTTAGCAAACGGCACTATTGACAAAATGTCTTCTTGGGACAAAATTAATACAAACAGCTCAGGAGAAGTCATCACAAAGAGAGTGATAAACCAGATAGATGAATATCTCAGCAGAAACTTGAGACACAATGATGAAAGAGAGATAGTTCAGAAGCGTGCATTCTTCACATTAGAGAAGGTTTTTTCTCATGGTCTTCTTGAAGATCTACCTCTTTTCTTTTAATGACATTCTGTTATCACATTGTATGAATCTACCAAACATATTTTATGATCCCCCTTCAAAACGATATTAGGATGCTAATTTTTTAATCTTGTTGCATACTAAGGGTTCTAATTTTCTACCATTACATACAAGGTCTTGATGGACCTCTTTTAAGTGTATACTTTGAATACACAGAAGTTTTTCTGTTGGATAGCTTCCTGAAGTAGCTTGCTATATCACACTTTTTCCTTTGACCCTTCAAGTCTTGGCATAGTAATTGTAGAATACAAACAAATTGAGAGATATATCACCTTTTGTGATTAGAAGCATTAATATTGTTAAAATGTCCATTCTTCCCAAAGTAATCTACAGATTCAACACAATTGCTATCAAAATTCCAACAGCATTTTTCATAGAAATAGAAAAAACAGACTGGGTGTGGTGGCTCACACCTGTAATCCCAGAACTTAGGGAGGCTGAGGTGGGTGGATCACCTGAGGTCAGGAGTTCGAGACCAGTCTGATCCACATGGAGAAACCCCATCTCTACTAAAAATACAAAATTAGCCAGGGGTGGTGGCACATCCAAGCTACTCGGGAGGCTGAGGCAGGAGAATCACTTGGACCCCAGGAGGCGGAGGTTGCGGTGAGCCAAGATTGCACCATTGCACTCCAGCCTGGGCAACAAGAGCAAAACTCCATCTCAAAAAAAAAAAAAAAGAAAAAACAGTCATAAAATTTGTATAAAACCACAACAGACCCTGAATAGCCAAAGTGAATAGCCAAAGCAATCTTAACAAAAAGCAAAGCTGGAGGCATTACACTTCTTGATTTCAACTATATTACAAAACTGCAGTAGTCGAAACAGTATGTTACTGGCATAAAACAACAGACATATAAACCAATGAAACAGAATAGAAAGCCCAGAAATAAATCTAAGCATATATGGCCAGCTGATCTTTGAAAAGGATGCCAAGATTGCACAATGGGGACAGGAAAGTCTCTTCAATAAATGGCATCAGGAAAACTGGATATCTATAGGCAAAAAAATAAAATTGGACCCTTATTTTACACCATATGCAAAAATTAATTTAAAATAGATTAAAAACTTAAATGTAAAAATCTGAAACTGTAAAACTCCTAGAAGAAAACATAGGGCAAAAGCTCCTTGACATTTGGTCTTGGCAACAATTGTTTGGATATAACACTAAAAGCACAGGTAAGCAAGCAACAACGAACAAGCAGCACTACATCATACTAAAAAGCTTCTGCACAGCAAAGGAAACAATGAAATGAAAAGCACCCAGAAGAGTGGGTGCTTCTGCAGCAACCTATGGAATGGGAGAAAGTATTTGGAAATCATGTATCTGATAAGGGGTTAAGATCCAAAATATATAAGGAACTCACACGACTCAACAGCAAAAAAAAAAAAAACACCAAATAACCTGATTTTAAAATGGGCAAGACTCTGAGTAGACATTTTTCCAAAGAAGACATACAAATGGCCAACAAGTATATGAAAAGGTGCTCACCATCACTAATAATCAGGGAAATGCAAATCAAAAACACAATGAACTATCACCTTCCACCTGTTAGGATTTGATAGTAGCTATTATCAAAAAGGCAAGAGATAATAAGGCAAGGGTGTGGAAAAAGAGAATTTCTGTACATTGTTGATGGGAATGTAAATGGGGACAGCCATTACAGAAAACAGTATAGAAGTTCCTCAAAATTTGAAAAATAGACATGCCACAGGATTCAGCAATCCCACTTTCTGTTATATATCCAAAGGAAATGAAATCGGTGTCTCGAAGAGATATCTGCACCTCCAATCTAAGTGTCTATCAATAGATGAAGAAAATGTGATATATAAAATATTTCATTGTGTGTATATATACACATATATACACATACATATATACACACATATATACATATATAATATGTATATTATAATATATGCAATGGAGTATTATTCAGCCATAAAAAAATAAGGAAATCCTGTCATTTGTGACAACATAAATAAACCTGGAGGACATTATGCTAAGAACAATTAGTCAAACACAGGAAGACAAATACCGGATGATCTCACTTACATGTAGAATGTAAAAAGGTCAAACTCACAGATGCAAAGAGTGCAGTGGTGGTGACCAGGGCTGGGGAATGAGAGAAATGGGGAGATGTTGGTCAAAGGATACAAATTTTAAGTTATAAAACAAGTTGAAGATTTAATGTACAGCATGGGTGGTAATAGGTGTGTTTAATTAATTTGATGGTTATAATCATTATACAATGTATAATCAAATTATACCATACACCTTAAATATATAAAATCTTTGTCAATTATGTATTTAAAATGAATAAAAGACATGCATGTTTTAAACATTGTTTTTTAAAAAAATTTAAGATATTTTTAGAGAATACTTTAAACATTTTGCATGCTTTTTTTATTTTTACATTTCAATGAGACTTCTTATATCTAAAATCAATTTTTAAAAATTTAAAGCTCTAATTCTATTTTGTAGATGTATATTATACTCACTCGAGTTTATTAAAAGGCTGCTGAGAGCTTTCCCATCAACAACTTGGCAATTGTAATGTGTTCTCATTATTAATAAAAATCTGTATTTTAAGGAACAAATGTTCAAACTGGCTTTTGAAAAGGTCCCCAGAGAACTGCTATGGATAGCCACTGATGTGAGGGAAAACCAACATTTACCGTGTAAAATTATCATCTGCATATCCACAGGGTCCCTTTTCCGAGGGTGCTTAGGGACTAAAGTGTTGGACCCTGGTTGGTGTAGGGACCAGCAAGAGAGATGACTTCCTCCATTTCTCCCCGAGACCCACCCTGTCTGATGCGGGTGCCAGTTAATGACAAATGAGCCCAACGCGTCTGTTTGTGTTTAATGGGATCAATGTGGGCTATCTCCCATTAAAACGCTTATTAAATGCGAATTTGTTGGTCATTTAATAACTAAAGGGAAGTATGTACTTTCAGATTATGAACAGAACTTCAAAAGCACTCAGCCCTCACCAACCAGATTTTCGTAAAACGCTTATAAGGTTAGTCAGTGATGGCTGTGAGAAGGCCCAAAAATGTTGTACTTGGGGAAATTTGTGATTTATGAACTTGGAGGATGAGAGGAACTTCCACATATTTAAGAATGTAGCCTCCAGATTAGCTGGAACTACAGATACACGCCACCATGCCCAGCTAATTTTTACATTTTTTTGTAGAGATGAGGTCTTGCCATGTTGCCCAGGCTGGTCTCAAATTCCTGGACTCAACTAATCCTCCTGCCTTAGCCTCAGCATTACAGCGTAAGCCACTACACCCAGCCCTTAATGAATATTTTTAAAAGGCAAAATTATTTATGATATTTGGAGATCATACACAGAGTAAGAAATTGCCCTCACCGGAGCAAGACTATTTCAACAAGATGGAGGAGAAAAAAAGAAACAGAGATGGAGCGAAAACAAAGTAGCATTTAACAGGAGCAATGAGACATCCTATATTTAGGTTTTAACAAAGCTATTTAATAAGGTAAAACTGGTTTAAGAACTATACTTTTTTTTAAATGTATTAGGACTTAAATACATTTGGCCAGGGGCACACAATTCAACCCATAATAGAGGTGTGTGTAGAATAAATTCCAAAGTAAACTTGCACACAGCAAAGTTTCCACTGTTAGGTTTTAACAGTAAGCCTCTATAACATCAATAGATGCGAAGAGATACATTTGTTCATATGATCCTTAATGTTTGCTAGATTTTAATCTAAATTTTACTTGTTCCAACCCACACATACATACTATGAAACTCTGAAAACCTTTTGAAAGGAACTTGGCCAGCTGCTTTCTGTCTTTCTGAGTTGATCATTTTCTATGGTGACCCCACTGACCAGCTTCACTCTTCTATCCTTGGGCATCTTTCTTTTTCTTTTCTTTTTTTTTTTTTAAGACAGAGCCTTGCTCTGTCACCCAGGCTTGAGTGCAGTGGCACGATCTCAGCTCACAGCAGTCTCCACATCCTGGTTCCAGTGATTCTCCTGCCTCAGCCTCCTGTGTAGCTGGGATTACAGGTGCCCACCATTACACGTGGCTAATTTTTTATATTTTTAGTAGAGATGGGATTTCGCCATGTTGGCTAGACTGGTCTTGAACTCCTGACCTCAGGTGATCCGCTCACCTCGGTCTCTGAAAGTGCTGGGTTTGCAGACGTGAGCCACTGCGCCCAGCCCCCTGGACACGTTTCTAGGGAGGTCAGTTTCTAAAGTCACCAGGTAAGTACCTGCAGTGACATGTAACTATCTTGGCCTCTCTACTTAATAGTGACAGGCCTCAGTCACGTCATATATAAGATGGAAGTAATAACAGCACTCCCAACAAAGTCATTGTGCAGAAATGAGGTTATGCCAGCAAAACTTGCACCAAGAACAAATGCTGGCCTCTTAGAAATGCTCAACACATGGCAGCTGTGTTCATTGTTAGTATTGAAACATTGCAAGCTCTCTTATGCAAAAATGAGTGAGTAAATTCCATGATGAATTTTATAGTGATTTTAAGTGATTTCTTACTTACAGAAGTAAGCAATTAGAGTGATGAATGAGTGGTTCGGTCTACTTTACAGAGTTCCCCATTCACAGATACTTGGTAGCAGTGACTACGTCCATCTGTCAGGGATGCCACCAGGTGTTTCCTGTCATCTGAATGTGGGGAGATAGTATCTACCTCACAGAGTTATTGTAAAGATTAATAAAATCACAAAAGAAACGTGCTTCACATATAGGGAGGTGTTCAAGGGGTGTTATTACTATGGTAACTATTTCTGTTGTTAAGTCACCGGTAGAGAAGTTTCTTGCCCAGGATAGAATGATCAACCTGATGACTCCCTTCCAATTCACAGTCAGCGTGGCTTTATAAGATGACCTACTGCTGAGGATATATATTTCTGTTTACCTAAGAATATCTATCTCATTAACATTTCAGGAAGAGATGGAGTCTAGAGACCTAAGGGCTGGGATTTTGACAATTCATAAACATATGTTTTCTGGGATATTCATCGCAGCAATGTTTATAAAAGGTTAAGACTAAGAAATAAGCAAAACATATAGAGAACTGCATAAAAAACAATCACAGTCAGCCAGCCAGGTTTGAGCTCTATTCAGCCTTTGGCAAGTTACTTAATCACTCTCAGCCACATGTGCCTCTTATTCACAGAACAGTTGTGATTTTGTAGTAAAGCAGGTAAAGCATTTACACAGCACCCAACACAGAAGTCTTGCATGATGGTGATAGTGATGATGGTGATAACGGTGGTAGCAATACCGTCATCGTGAAAAACAATACTGTAGGTCTTACTTTTCTTGCTTTAAAAAAAAATAGCATATGTAATAAATGTTTAAAAGCATGTCATACCACAGGGAAACTGGACAATACCTTGACCCAGTGATGAAAATTACCACCATCAATGGACATTGTGTACCCACAGATGTGATTTCCTGAGACAGACACAATGTCCTGGCCCAGTCACATTCTGACCAGGAAGACCTAACCTGAACATAGCCAAGAGAAAACTTAAGATAAACCCAAATCAAGGAACATTCTATAAGATACATAGCCTTTATTCTTCCAAAATGTCAATGTCATCAAAGGCAAAGAAAGGCTAAAGAACAGTTCCAATGAAAAGAGACCAACAAGACATGACAACCAAATGTGATGCATGACCTTGGACTAGATCCTGGACTAGGGGTTAAAAAAATATTATAAGGGACATTATTGGGACAATTGACAATACTGGAATATGGACCATAGATATAAGTATTGTTACCAATTAACTTTCCTCCATTTAGTTACTACGGCTGTGTAGGAAAATATCCTTGTTCTCAGGAAACGGATATTGAAGTATGAAGTAAAGGTGCCTTAGCCATGCAGCCTACTGTCAGATGGCCTAAAAATTAATGATTTTATATATATATGTATACAAGTATATACACATGCAGATATATATATACACACACACACATATATAGAGCAAATCAGAGAGAGAGAATTATAAAGCATATGTGGCAAGAGGTTAAAAATTAGTCAATTTGGATAAAGGGCATTTGGTATTTTCTTTTAAGATGGGGTCTCCCTCTGTCACCCAGGCTGGAGTGCAGTAGTGAGATCTCAGCTCACTGCAACCTCCGCCTCCCAGATTCAAGCGATTCTCCTGCCTCAGCCTCCCGAGTAGCTAGGATTACAGGTGTCCACCACCACGCCCCATTAATTTTTTGTATTTTTAGTAGAGACAGGGTTTCACCATGTTGGCCAGATGGTCTCAAACTCCTGACCTCAGGTTAGCCACCTGCCTAGGCCTCCCAAACTGCTGGGATTATAGGCATGAGCCACCGTGCCCAGCTGGGTATTTTCTTTCTTTCTTTCTTTTTGAGACAGAGTTTTGCTCTTATTGCCTAGGCTACAGTGCAGTGGCAATCTCAGCTAAATGCAACCTCCACCTTCCGGTTTCAAGCAATTCTCCTGTCTCAGCCTTCCAAGTCGCTGGGATTACAGGCACCTGCCACCATGCCCAGCTAATTTTTTCGTGTTTTTAGTAGAGACAGGGTTTCACCATGTTGGTCAGGCTGGTCTGGAACTGCTGACCTCATGATCCACCCGCCTCAGCCTCTCAAAGTGCTGGGATTAAAGGCATGAGCCACCAAGCCCGGCCCAGCTGCATATTTTCTATACTAGTAATACTCTTGCCAGTTTGAAGTTATTTCAAAGTAAATAATTCCAAAAAATCTATACAGAGAAAAAAGTAGTGGAAGTAGAGATGAAACAAGATGAGTCATCAAATTATTATTGAATCTGAGTGATTGGCACGTGTGGTTGTAGTGAGTGCTAAAAACTAAACATTCACACTGTGGTTGCGTCATTGAAGCCATGCCTGCAACCTGACCCTTGATAGCAAGGCCACCACAAAGGAACCCAATCCGGTAGTCCCCTTGCTGGTCCTCTTCTGTCCAGGCCTCTCAGGTGCTGGGGACAGTAAAGTTGATTGTTTCACTCAAAACAGGGGTTCATCAAACTCTCCTGCCTACTTTTGTATGTAAAACGTGAATCATGAAGCACTGTATTAGTCTGTTCTCACACTGCTATGACAAAATATCTGCGACCGGGTAATTTATAAAGGAAAAAGGTTTAATTGACTCACAGTTCCACATTGCTGGGGAAGCCTCGGGAAACTTACAATCATGACGGAGGGCAAAGGAGAAGCAGAAACGTTCCTCATAGAGCGACAAGACAGAGTGAATGCAAGCAGGAGAAATGTCAGACACTTATAAAACCATCAGATCTCGTGAGAACTCACTCGCTATCACGAGAACAGCATGGGGGAACCGCCCCCGTGATTCAATTACCTCCACCTGGTCCCAAACTTGACCATTCAAGATGAGATTTCAGTGGGGACACAAAGCCTAACCATGTCAAGCACCATAAATAAAATGATTGTTTTGTAAAGTGTGGATGTGCTTATGTGTGTGTTTGTGACATGTATGTGCACATGTCTGTGTATATGCATAAGATCATATGCGTGATTATTGTGTATGTATGCACTTGTGTGTATGTGAGCAAGAGTGCATATCTGTACAAAAGACTATTTACCAAAGGGTTTGAAGTGCCTCTCTCTCAGCAAGGTGGGGGTAGGATAGTGGTGAAGAGCACAGGTTTTAGAGTCGGATTGCCTGAGTTCAAATTCAAGCTCTTCCAACTCTTAGGTGGAGTTGGACTTTCATCTTAAGAAATTTACCTAACCCCTTTGTGCCTCAACTTCCCCACCTGTAAAATGTGAATGATAGTAGAAACTACTTCCTTGGGCTATTAGTGAAGTATGAATGTGTTTAGAACAGTGTTTTGTGTTGTTTTCACTATTATTTTTAGAATGGAACATCGTGGATAATTTTAATGTCTTCTTTACCTCTTTCATTATTGTCTGAACTTTTTTTTTTTTTTACAGTGACTTTATAATCGAAAAACAAAAGAGCTTTTTAAAAAATTTTAGCAAACTAGAGAAAGATGAAGGAAGAAAGGAAGGGAAAAGGGAAAGAAAAGATTTGTTCTCTTGGGCTAATTTCATTTCCTCTGCAGCTGAACTCTATGCCTTCATTGGATCATTTTAATTGCTACTATTTGAAGAAGACTTGAGGAGATATTTTTCCCAGAAAAGGAATATTTCTTTATAATGCAAAGAGTTTTTCCCTAATATTTGTTCTATAATTCGGGGATTGGAAATTCCTTTTTTTTTTTTTTCTTGAGATGGAGTCTCACTCTGTCCCCCAGGCCGGAGTGTAGTGGCATGATCTCGACTCACTGCAATGCAACCTCTACCTCCTGGATTCAAGCAATTCTCTTCCCTCAGCCTCCTGAATAGCTGGGATTACAGGTGCACACCACCACACCCAGCTGATTTTTGTATCTTTAGTAGAGACAGGGTTTTGCCATGTTGGCCAGGCTGGTCTTGAATGCCTGACCTCAAGTGATCTGCCCACCTTGGCCTCCTGAAGTGCTGAGGTTACAGGCGTGAGCCACCATGCCTGGCTGTGATTGGAAATTTCTTAAAAACAGGGTGATCATGACTGCACATCAAGACAATGGTAAGGCCAGGCACGGTGGCTCAAGCCTGTAATTCCAGCACTTTGGGAGGCCGAGACGGGCGGATCACAAGGTCAGGAGGTCGAGACCATCCTGGCTCACACGGTGAAACCCGGTCTCTACTAAAAACATACAAAAAACTAGCCGGGCGAGGTGGCGGGTACCTGTAGTCCCAGCTACTTGGGAGGCTGAGGCAGGTTAATGGCATAAACCCGGGAGGCGGAGCTTGCAGTGAGCTGAGATTCGGCCACAGCACTCCAGCCTGGGTGACAGAGCAAGACTCCATCTCAAAAAAAAAAAAAAGAAAGAAAAGAAAAAGAAAAGACAATGGTAATATTTTTTTCTTTTCCTGTTTTTTAATTCTGATCATTTTTAAATACATAGAAATTGAAAGAACAGTACAATGAATACCTCTGTAGCCACCACTTAATTTCAATAATGATTAACATTTTGCTGTATTTGTATTCTCTCTCTTTCTCAACATACATATACACATACATGAAATAAAGAGGCCTTAGCCATGCAGCCTACTCTCAGACAGTCCAAAAACTAACGATTTTATGTCTACATGCACATATATCTGTAAACACATACAGATAAATATACACACACATTGCACATGAGGGAGCATGGCAAGATGTTAAAAAATAGTGAATTTAAATAAAGAGTATTTGGGTATTCTCTAAACTATACTTGCAATTTTTTTGCAAGCTTGAAATTATTTCAAAGTAAATAATTCCAAAATAAGTCCATTGAGAGAGGAAGGTAGTGGGAGTAGAAATTAAACAAGATGGCTCATCAGATCATTATTTAATCTGAGTGATGGGTGCATGGGGTTGTAGTGAGTGCTAAAAGCTCTTAAACTTTCACATTGTGGTTGTGTCATTGATATACACATACAGACACAGGTTTTTTTTTTCCTGAACCAACTAAGTTGCAGTAGATATCATCCAACTTTGCCCATAAACCCTTCAGCATGACTAGCTAAAGAATAAGCACATTCCCCTAGATGGCTACAACAGTATTAGAGAATGTAAGTTACCTTCTCACATCAGTAAACATTGCCATGCAACTATTTATTCATTCCACAAGTATTTGCTGAGGCCTTACTCAACTAGACAGTGAGCTAGACTGATGAGCAAAACAAATAATGGTTCCTGCCTTTATGGAATGAGAGAGACCAACATTTAGAAACAGAAAAACAGATCACTATATAGTGACAAATGTGGTTTGTGCCATAGAGTGCCATTGTGTATCTACTTCAAACTTACTTTTGATTACTACCACTACTAATAGTGATGGCTAGCACTGATTGACATAGTAATTAGGAGATTTCCAGTTGCAAACGACAGAAACCCAACTGAAACTAGCTTAAGAGAAAAAGTTATTTATTGGCTCAGTCTAAGCCCAAACCGAAGCAGGAGCTTAAATGATGCCTCCCATCACATCTGCAGACCCCACCTTCCTCCTTAGTATTGATTTAAATTCTCAGGACGCCTCCCTCTGTGTGGCCAAAGAGATGGAGACTGTCAGTCCAAGTATAAAAAGACATTATAACTCCAAATCCCAGGTAAAAAGATGTTCTGTCTCCCAAGGTCCCTGTACCAATGCTTAGGGAAGACCTGACTTGCCCAGACTGGGTCATGTGCCCTTTCTGAGCCAATCCCTAGGCCAAGAGGTGGTGGATAGTCAAAAGTCATTGGGCCATCCCATGGCAGTGTCTGAAATCCTGTCCCTCCAAAAGTCCTGAAAACCTGAGGCAGACCTGAGGAGCTGGAGGCCTTTATAATACAGCACATACTCCCAGCTAAATGGGAGGAGGAGGCAAGGACTGCCAGAGTCCCACTTGGTCTATGTCTTAACAGGCCAGTTCCACCAGAGGTCAGGGCAGAGCACAAAGCAGGAATGACCCAGGGGCTGGCTCTTCAACTCCAAATCAGCAGCTCTCACCAGCGGTCCCTGAAAACACCAGGGGCTGCAAGCGCCAGAAAGAAAACCTGGGCTGCAGCACCAAACTGCTGTCTGCTTCAGAACTGGCTCTCAAAAGGCACAGGTCTAAACAGGCAGGAGGAGGAAAGTGATTTTGAAAACACTGTGTTTTGTAGCTGCAAATCATACAAAGTGGGCCCCAGAATTGTACAAAGTGATATACATACCAATGCAGAAGCCCCCAGGAAAACGGGATTCTCATCTCTGCTTCCACCTGTCTCTCTACACGGACCTTCTACCACCCTTCTGCCTGCTCATTCAGAATCAACCACGCCGATTGCCTTTCTGCTCCAGGAACATGTCCAGCTTATTCCCACCTCGGAACCTTTGCACTTGCAGTATCCCCTGCGTGGAAAATCCTCTTTCTACGCCTCTACCTGTTGGGCTCCTTTCTCCCAATGTTAGCACCCCACCTAAACTAATGCCCCACCCACTAGGACTAACACATCACCCTGTTTATTTCCTTCAAATCATTTATCACCCTCTTAGATTTCCCACAACTCACAACGAAGCACAACAAACTCAGAGACGTGGTTTTGTGGTTTTCCCAGCCCCTAGAACTGTGCCTCCTCAGAGAGTTTAATAAGGGCTCAGTAAGCATTTGTTGAGTACACAAACAAATGAATAACCCCGGATTTTCCACATCTAAAATGCAATGGTTAGATTATATGATGTTAATAATGGCTAATATGTACTGAATGTGTATTGCGGGTTGGGCACATTGTTGAGAGCTGTGGGTAGCACTGTAGATTACTCACTTTATATTATTTCAGCCATAACAAGACCTCAAATATTCTCAGGACCTCAAGCATTTAAAGTGATGTTTCTGATGCCAAAATTCCTCTCTCAGCGATTTATTTCTTTAGCTTAATTTGGAACCTTTCAAAATACCTTTTATTGCAAGAACAGGAATCATCTCTCATCCTAAGTGAGTTGGAAGTTTATAACAATAGATGATGCATTTCTCTCTGTTAAAGTATTCCAGCCAATAATTAAAGAAGGGATGATAGGTTTATTATTTCGCCTTTTTTTTTTTTTTTTTTTTTTCTGAGATGGAGGCTTGCTCTGTCACCCAGGCTGGAGTGCAGTGGCACGATCTCGGCTCAGTGCAACCTCTGTCTCCTGGGGTCAATCAATTCTCCTGTCTCAACCTCCCAAGTAGCTGGGACTACAGGCGCATACCTCCCTGCTCAGCTAATTTTTGTATTTTTAGTAGAGATGGAGTTTCACCATGTTGCCCAGGCTGGTCTCAAACTCCTGAGCTCAGGCAATCTGCCCACCTCAGCCCTCAGCCTCCCAAAGTCCTAGGATTACAGGCATGAGCCATCGCACCTGGCCTTATTTTGCTATTTGTATTAGTCAGGGTTCTCCAGAGAAACAAAGCAAATAGGATATAAAGAGATATATAGAAAGAGACTTATTATGAGGGATTAGCTCACATGATTATGGAGGCTGAGAAGTTCCATAAATTGCCATCTGCAAACTGGAGGCCCAGGAAAGCAAGCAGTTTAGTTCTAGTTCAGGCCTGAAGGCCTGGGAGCCAGAAAGCCAATGGTATAAGCTCCAGTCTGAGTGCCAAAGTCCAAAAACAGGAAGTGGGAGATCTGATGGTGAAAATCCCTGCCTGAGTCTGAAGGCTTAGGAACAGGGAGTGCCAACATCGCAGAGCAAGAGCACTGGATGTCCCAAATCAAGCAGATAGATTGAATTCACAATTTCCCTGCCTTTTTGTTCTATTCAGGCCCTCACCAGCTAGGATGTTGCCCACCTACATGAGGGAGGGGAATCTTCTTTACTCAGTGCTATGGTCTGAATGTGACAACCCCTCCAAAATCCAGGTGTTATCAAGGTAATAGTATTAAAAAACAGACCTTTAACAGGTGATTACACCATGAGGGCTGCTCTCTTGTGAAAGAGATGAAGGCCCTTATGAAAAAGGCTTTTTATGGCATTTGTCTAGGTCTTAGCTTGCTCTTTAGCTTTTTTGCTATGCAAAGACACAGCATTCCACCTGTCTAAAGGACACAGCCTTACCAAACATCCTCAACTGCCAGAGCCTTGGTCTTGAACTTTCCAACCTCCAGAACTATGAGAAATAAATGTCTGTTCTTTATAAAATACCCAGTCTCAGGTATTTTGGTCAAGTGCAACAGCTCATGCCTGTAATCCCACTTTGTGAGGCCAAGGTGGGAGGATTGCTTGAGCCCTGGAGTTCGAGACCAGGCTGGGCAATGTAATGAGACCCCCATCTCTATTTAAAAAAAAAAAAAATAGGCCAGGCGTGGTGGCTTACACTTGTAATCTCAGCACTTTGGGAGGCCAAGGCAGGCAATCCCTTGAGGTCAAGAGTTCAAGACCAGCCTGGCCAACATGGTGAAACCCCGTCTCCACTAAAAGTACAAAATTTAGTCCAGCATGGTGGCACGCGCCTGTAATCCCAGCTACTTGGGAAGCTGAGGCAGGAGAATCATTTGAACCAGGGAGGCGAGGCATAGGTTGTGGTGAGTCGAGATCGCACCATTGCACTCCAGCTTGGGCAACAAGAGCAAAACTCTCTCTCAAAAACAAATAAATAATTAAATATAAAAATACAAATAAAAAATTACCCAGTCTCAGGTATTTTGTTGTAGCAGCACAAACAGACTAAGACCCTCAATCTACTAGTTCAAATGCTAATCTCTTCCAGAAATACTCACACAGACACATGCAGAAATAATATGTTACCAGCTATTGGGGCATCCCTTAGCCCACTCAAGTTGGTACCTAAAATTAACCATCATGTTACTCATCATGATTTAATAGACCTAGGAAATTAGAATGAAAGTCTGTGAATATCACAAAAAGAGAGCTCATCAGACATCATGTGGCTCCCAATAAAAAAGCAGAACACCACCTGTGAAGGAGTCTTACCAAAAAAAATTCACATCTAAATCTGATCAAACCTCAAGATTCAGCTATCAACGTACAGAAAATACAGAGAAACTGGCTAATCTATACCATGAATACAATCAGCAAACTCAAAACAGGAGGATGCTGACGATCTGGATTTCTCAAAAATAAATTATAAAGGAGATTAGAGTAGAAACTGATAGATTTTAAAAGCCTTTTAAAGGACATAATATCAATCAATCACAATATATGGACCTTATTTGGTTCCTGATTCAAATAGACAATCTGAAAAACAAAAAATTTCAAAATGGCCAGGTGCGGTGACTCACGCCTGTAATCCTAGCACTTTAGGAGGCCGAGGCGGGAGGATCACTTGAGGTCAACTTGTTGGTCAAGATGGCCAACACGGTGAAACCCCATCTCTACTAAAAAATACACACTTGTAGTCCCAGCTACTCAGGAGGCTTGAACCTGAGAGGTGGAGGTTGCAGTGAGCAGAGATCATACCACTGCACTCCAGCCTGGGTGACAGAGTGAGACCCTATCTCAAAAATAAATAAATAAATAAATAAATAAATAAATAAATAAATAAATGAAAAAAAATTTTAATAAAATAAAAATTTTTTAATTGAAAATATATGGGACAATTAAAATTTTTAACACTGAAAATATGTTAACATTGAGGAATTACTGTTTTTAGAATGGTATTTTAGTTATTTTTGTTTATACAGAGTCCTTTTATTATAGATACACTAAAATATGAATAAAATTTAAAAACTAATAAAAAGATAAATTAAAAATCACTCCATATTTGAACATTTAAAAACATAATAAACCAAAAAATGTTATAGCTTTTCGAGTTAGAAATGAAAAAGCCACTGAAGCATTGTATGGGTTTTAATTTCTAATAAGGCAAATAGCAATATCTATAACCTACATAAAGGAAAAGCTGTTGCTGTTCAGGGTTCTCAAAATTTTTTTAAGAGTAATGCTTTCTTGAGACCAAAAAACGAGGAAACCACTGTGGATTATCATCAGCCATGAAAGGTCCCTTTCTGGCTATGACCTCATAAGAAGCCACTGTTAGAGAATTCCAGGCACTTGTATAAGTCCTTGGTTGCGCTTAGGTTTCCAGGATTTCTAGCTCAGGAGGCCGGTTTTCAATGACCTAAGGGATTTTGCGCAAAGTTAACTTGTTTTCTTTTTGGCATTGTAGGCTTTCTGTCTTTTTCATTTGTTATTAACTCTGTCTCTCTCTCTCTCTCTCTCTCTCCATTCTTTTTCTCATTTATCCATTTGTATTCTTTCTTTTTAGTTTTCCCATTTTCCCCTTTTTCTTGGTCTTCTTTACTTTTATTTTTCTTCCTTATCCTTTTTTCTTTTTCTCACTTTTTTCTTTCTTTTTTTAATTTTTATAAATAGAGATGGGGTCTCACTATGTTGCCCAGGCTGGTCTCAAACTCTGAGCTCAAGCATCCTCCCACCTCAGCCTCCCAAAGTGCTGGGATTACAGGTGTGAGCCACTGCACCCAGACTGGTTTTTTTTCTCTTATTCTTTTTTATTCATTTCTTTTTCTTTTTTTTCTTTTTTTCTTTTTTTTTTTTTTTTTTTGAGGCAGAGTCTTGCTCTGTCGCCCAGGCTGGAGTGCAGTGGTGCGATCTCGACTCACTGCAACCTCTGCCTCCTGGGTTCACACCATTCTCCTGCCTCAGCCTCCCAAGTAGCTGGGACCACAGGTGCCCACCACCACGCCTGGCTAATTTTTTTGTATTTTTAGTAGAGACAGGGTTTCGCTGTGTTAGCCATGATGGTCTCGATCTCCTGACGTTGTGATCCGCCCACCTCAGCCTCTGAAAGTGCTGGGATTACAGACGTGAGCCACCGCGTCCAGCCCTTCTCTTTCTTCATTTAAAAAAAAAATTGTTAGTATTTGATTTTTATTTTTACTTTAGCATTGTGTGTTGATCCCATTATAAAGATCAGTTGGTCAGGTGGTCTTTGGGAGTGATTTTTCTTTTGAGGTGATCTAGACCAAGCTTCTCAGTAGCTTTTCTCAGTTTTAAGCTGACTTTGCGGCACTCTGCCTTCAAGCCCAGCAGTAAGTCCAACGTACGGCAGGGCCTCTTGTCCATCTCAGCTGAGAACACCCATGTCAGCAAACACCAGCTCCTCAACACCATCATCAAGGGTACCTTTGCCTATCAAAGCTGGCCTGGCACATCCTTACTGGGAAATATGTAGCCATGAGGATCATTGACCAGACTCAACAGAATTCCTCTAGCTTCCAGAGACGATCCCGCGAAGTTAAAAGCATGAAGGCTTAGAATCATCCCATCACGGTGAAATTATTTGAAGGGATTGAGACTGAGAACAAGATTCCTTGTCACAGACTACACCACTGGAGAAGAGTCCTCCTGCCTCATGGAAGTATGAAAGAAAAAGAGTGAAACCGTGACCCAAAGAGTTCAAGAAACCAGTGACTAACAGAAATTCTTGAGTTTTCAGGATGACAGACAAGAAATAACTTGCCAAATTGCTGAAATTCCTTCTGCTTACGAGATTTAAAAATTGACTGAAATTGGTTGGAACCAATATGGCCAAATGGAATCTGTGGAAAACAAGGTTTCTTACCTCACAGTCTGGATCTCCACCAGATGATTCATACTAACTCCTCCCAAATTTGCACATGCGACCCATGAGGAAGCATGAAGAGATGGCTGCATACGCTGGAGGACTTCCCAGACCTCCCCTTTCCTTCCACCAACCACCTGCTAATCTCAGAATTCACCCCCAAACCTTTTCTAATAATATTGCCTTAAAGCCAGCACAGGGAGACAGATTTGAGCTGGACTCCTATCTCCTTATTGGTCAACCTGCAACAAAAAGCTTTGCTTTTCCCCAGAACCTGGAGTCATTGTATTGGCTGGCAGCACATTGGGCAGTGAGCCCCTTTTGCTCGGTAACAAGACAACCAAGTCAAATTCCTCCAGATAGGATCTGCTGTGCGTTACTGTCACCAGAAGCTTGTTGTTCGTAGAGACTCAAAAGCAGATGGTTGGGCATGGTGACTGACACCTGTAATCCCAGCACTATGGGAGGCTGAGACAGGCAGTCCACCTAAGGTCAGGAGATGCACAAGAAGGAGAAGAGACCAGCCTAGCCAACATGGTGAAACCCTGTCTCTACTAAAAATGCAAAAATTAGCTGGGTGTGGTGGCATGCACCTGTAATACCACCTACTTGGGAGGCTGAGGCAGGAGAATTGCTTCAACCCAGGAAGCGGAGGTTGCAGTGAGCCAAGATCACACCACTGCACTCCAGCCTGGGTGACAAGAGCAAGAATCTGTCTCAAATAAATATACAGGCCAGGCATGGTGGCTCATGCCTTTAATCCCAGCACTTTGGGAGGCCAAGATGGGTGGATCACCTGAGGTCGGGAGTTGGAGACCAGCCTGACCAACATGGAGAAACCCTATCTCTACTAAAAATACAAAATTAGCCGGGCATGGTGGAAGATGCCTGTAATCCCAGCTACTCGGGAGACTGAGGCAGGAGAATCACTTGAACCTGGAAGGCAGAGGATGTAGTGAGCCGAGATTGCACCATTGCACTCCAGCCTGGGCAACAAGAGTGAAACTCTGTCTCAAAAAAAAAAAAAAATATATATATATATATATACACACACACACACACACACACACGTATATATATACACACAAATATGTGGCAGAAAACCTGCCCTTGGATGCTGACATGAACATCAAGATTGCAGACTTTGCATCGGCAACAAATTCACCTTTGTCAACAAGGTGGTTGTCTTCCTTCCAGTTATCTCTTTTGCTGCCCTGGAACTCTTCGTGGTCAAAAGTATGACGGACCCACCATAGATTTCAGGAGTCAGTTTCTATACACTGGTCAATGGATCCCTGCCTTTGATGGACAGAACTTCAAGGAGCTGTAGGATGAAGTACAGAGTGGAATGTATCACATTCACTTCTACTTGTTCATGGAAGGTGAAAACCTGCTTAAGAAATTTCTCATTCTCAATTCCAGCAAGAGAGACTCGTTGGAGCAAATAATCAATGCTCCATGGATGAATGTATTCCTTATCCCTCAAAACGATGAACTAAACCCTATGTGGAGCCATTTTATGACTACAAGGACCTTCCCCCTCACGTGGCAACAGACAGAGTTGATGGTGTCCGTAGGTTCCACATGAAGAGATTTAAGACTTGCCTTGGGAGTCTCCAGCGCTGCTGCCGCCGCCACCCGAGCCAGAGTGGGCTGGGCCGCCAAGGCAAGATGGTGGACTACAGCATGTGTGACCACATAGAGGTGTCTAATGATGAAGACGAGACGCACCCCAACATCGACAAGGCCAGCCTCTTCCACTGGCGGCACCAAGCCCGGGGGCAGCGCATGGAGCAGTTCCAGAAGGAGAAGGAGGAACTGGACAGGGGCTACCACGAGTGCAAGCGCAAGGTGGCCGAGTGCCAGAGGAAGCTGCAGGAGCTGGAGGTGGCCAAGGGCGGCAAGGCAGCGCTGGGGCGGCTGCAGGCCAAGGCGCAGCAGCTGCGCAAGGAGGATCCGGGCTGGGAGCAGAAGCTGGAGGAGATGCACAAGAAGGAGAAGAGCATGCCCTGGAACGTGGACACGCTCAGAAAAGACGGTTTCAGCAAGAGCATGGTCAACACCAAGCCCGAGAAGGTGGAGGAGGACTCAGAGGAGGTGAGGGAGCAGAAACACAAGACCTTCGTGGAAAAGTACGAGAAACAGGCCAAGCACTTCGGCATGCTCGTCACTGGGATGGCAGCCAAGAGTACCCGTCAGACAACGTCCACCTGGTGTGCGAGGAGACAACCAATTACTTGGTCATCTGATGCATTGATCTAGAGGTGGAGGAGAAATGTGCACTCATGGAGCAGTTGGTCCCCCAGACAATCGTCATGCAGTTTATCCTGGAGCTGGCCAAGAGCCTGAAGGTGGACCCCCGGGCCTGCTTCCGGCAGTTCTTCACTAAGACTAAGACAGCCGATCGCCAGTACATGGAGGGCTTCGACGACGAACTGGAAGCCTTCAAGGAGCATGTGCGGGTCGGTACCAAGCTGCACATCGAGAAGGCCATGAAGGAGTACAAGGAGGAGGAGCGCGAGAAGCGGCTCGGCCCTGGCGGCCTGGACCCCGTCGAGGTCTACGAGTCCCTCCCCTCCCCGAGGAAGTCCGGAAGTGCTTTGATGTGAAAGACGCCATCAGCAAGATGGACCCCACCGCCGCGAGGTACCACATGCAGCGCTGCTTTGACTCCGCCTCTGAGTCCCCAACTCTAAGGCCAGCGAGGCCAAGGTGGGAATGGAGGCGGGTCCCGGGGAACCGCTGCTGGAAACTGTTCCCAAGACGGGTGATAAGAAGGATGTCGGCGTGTGACCCGTCCCAGCCGCCACCGCCACCTGCTTGCAGGCCCCTACGCGCTCCTTTTCAGAAAACAGACGCCATCTCGCCCGCTCCTGGCTTCCTCCACTAGCGTTGGCCCAGCCGGGGGGCCCGCCGAGCCCTGCCTGGCCTCTCCACTGCCCCCACTCCCCAGCGCCCACTCAAGTCTCTGCTTTGAATCAAGGGGCTTCACTGCCTGCAGCCACTCACCAGCATTATGCCAAAGGCCGGGGGGTCCGGGGAGGGGCAGAGGTCGCCAGGCTGGTCCACCAGGTAGTAGGGGAGGGTCCCCAACCAAGAGACTGGCTCTGGTCACTGGGCTGTGTTTTCACTGTCGTCTGCTTTGTGTGTCTTCTATTTGGCAAACAGCGATTATGTTCCAATAAAGGATTTCACATGCTCGAGAAAAAAAAAAGACTTGCAATGGGCCAGAGGTACAACAAGGCGATGCCTTTCCATCTGCTCTTGGGCTACAAGAGGTCCAAGTTGGAGTCTGCACCATCCCTTTGCATCCCAAGCCTTTGGCAGATCTGACCAACAGCAGCACACTTTCCCATGCCACAAGGTACAGCGCAGGGTCTCTGCCAGCTCCAAGCTTGAGTCTCAGGGAGCCTACCACTCCCACCTTTAACTGCTGTATTAGTGTGCAAGCGCTGCCGTAATACCACAAACTGGAAGCTTAAACAGCAATTATTTTCTCATAGTTCTAGAGGCTAGCAGTCCAAGATCAAGGTGCCAACAGGGTTAGGTTCTTTTGAGGCCACCCTCCTTGTCTTGCAGAGTTTCCTCACTGTGTCCTCACATGGTGTTTCCTCTGTGCCCATGCATCCCTGGTGTCTCTTCCTCTTTTTATAAGGAAGCCTGTCCTGTTTGATTGGGACCCCATCCTTACGCCCTTATTTAAACTTTAAAGGCCTGGCTGGGCGCAGTGCCTCACACCTGTAATCCCAGCACTTTGGGAGGCCGAGGCAGGTGGATCACCTGAGGTCAGGAGTTCAAGACTAGCTTGGCCAACATGGTGAAACCCCATCTCTACTAAAAATATGGAAATTAGCTGGGGGTGGTGGCTATAATTCCAGGTACTAGGGGGGCTAAGTCAGGAGGATCACTTGAACCTGGGAGGCAGAGTAAGCCGAGATCATGCCACTGCACTCCAGCCTGGGCAACAGAGTGAGACTCTGTCTCAAAAAAAACTTTAAAGGCCTTAATTTTAAATCACCTTTTCAAAGGCCTTATCTCCAAATACAGTCACACTGGGGATTAGGGCTGTGACATATGAATGTTGGGGACATGGGGGTCACAATTCAGTCCTTAAAAATTGCTGCACTAAGAACATTCAGAGGAGCAAGGCGGATCCTCAAGAGGTTCTGGAGATGGGGCAGAAGCCAGGGGCACAGCCAATGTGCCTGCCAGTCCCCCCATGCAGCCTGGAGCCCTCTCCACAAACAGCAAGTTCTCCTTCAAGTTTATACAGAGGCATCTTTGTTTCAGGTTTGCCAAAAGGAACCTAAAAAAACTGAGTGGAGATGTTCAAACCTGAAGAGGCCAAGCCACACTTGCTACACTTTATATATAGTATGAAGATCTCAGGCTCCATGGAGCCCAATGAGATGATGTGGGAATTTGGCAAGGTGCTCAACACAAACAGCTGCCAGGGCAAGCTGAATAAGAAATGGTGCTGCTGTGCATGCCTGGTGTGCCAGGCCAGCAGGGCTTTGTGCAGCGGAAGGTGGAGGTCTGCAAACTCCCACTGCAGTCTCTCAGAGTTCAGTGGAAACGCATGAGTGGCACCTCCCTGGCCTTCAAAAGTATTGCCTCCAAACTCATGACAAAGATCCTCTCTACAAAACTCTACTCAGGCTCCCCTGAACTCTTGTTCACCTAGGCCTGACTCTTGGACTCCCGTGTCCATCTCTACATTGTACAGTTTTAGCAAGAATCCTGCTAAATTGGTTTAGACAGAAATCCCCCATCCTGCATGTCTAATCACCCCGATATCTCTTTTTTTTTTTTTTTTTTTTTTGAGAGAGAGAGTCTCAATCCATCACCCAGGCTGGAGTGCAGTGGCGTAATCTTGGCTCACTACAAGCTCTGCCTCCTGGGTTTACACCATTCTCCTGCCTCAGCCTCCCGAGCAACTGGGACTACAGGTGCCCGCCACCATGCCCGGCTAATTTTTTTATTTTTAGTAAAGATGGGGTTTCGCCATTTTAGCTAGGATGGTGTTGATCTCCAGACCTCATGATTTGCCTGCCTCGGCCTCCCAAAGTGCTGGGATTGCAGGCGTGAGCCACCGCACCCAGCCTAATCACCTCTGATATCTAACCTGTTTTCTCATCCTCCACTATCCCCCAGGTGATGTCTGATCACCTGGTCTGTCTGCAGCAAGAAGCCTGGTTAGGTCAGTACAGTCAGAATCTCCCTTATCACTGATGTTTTCCCTTAGTAATTTTCCATCCACTGACTGCCCCCTGTCCCCGTTCCTTGGCTATAAATTCCCACTTCCCCCTGCTGTATTTGGAATTCAACTCAATTCTATCCTGAAGGCTTTTTTTCCCTATTGCAATACTGAACAAAATCTGTTTTTACCACTTTAACTACTGCCAAGCTCTGGTTTTCTTAAACAACGAAGGAGATTAAGGTTTAAAAAGCTGTCAGGAGCCACCTAGGAGACAAGAGGAAGAGCGAACTGGCCACCAGGCACTCAGCTCCACTCCAAGCTGCAGAGATTAAACTGGACTGTTTCTGGGGCACTTCTCCTGTCCCATGCCCTGCATCTTTTTTTCTTCCATATTTGTAGGTGAGGGAAGATGGTTCTGTAAAATAAAGATTAAAATTAAAAAAAGAAAATTCTTCTCTTCCCTCCTTCCTGTTTCCTTTCCCTGTTCCTTCTGCTTCCTCTCCCCTTTATGGGCTCCTGAGCTATGCTACAAGACTTTGATTACATACAGGGAGAATTGGGCAAATAATTGAATACATCTAAGATAATGGGAACCAGGTTTCTCACTGGAGGGAGTTACAAATATGGAAAAGAGGAGGACAAAAATAAATCTGATGTTGAATTGGAATTGGAGATATTGGTGTGGACTCGTGGCTTTTAATATAAAGAGAAATAAATATATATGTGTGTATGTGTCCATTCTATCGACTAAGATGGCCTAGGAGCATGACATACCAGTACCAGTGAGTACTCCTAGTGCCCAGATCTTGGTTCCTACATACCATTCCCCACTAAAGAAAATCAAGGCTCTTTGGAGAAATGGCAGACTCCAGGGCTAGGTAGGGAAATACAAGATAAACTTGAAACATTTTTTGTTCCAGAAAGAAAGGAAGGGCTCAAAGAATGATGAGAACATACCACGAAGACACAGAAGTATCTATAATTAATCTAGAGCAAACATTATTCTAAATAGGGAAATGCTAAAATCTTTCCTTTTAAAATCAGGAATGGGACAAGATCCCACTAATACCACTACTATTCACATTGTGAAGGTCTGAGCCAATATAGATATAAGAAAGAAATTGAAGTTTTAGGAATTGGAAGAAAAAATAAATCCATACTAAATTGTATATTAAATGATTGTTTAAAAAGAAAACTCAATAGAATAGACAAACTATGAGAATTAAAGTTTAGCAAGAAGCCTGGTTATAGGATTCTTTTCACATTTTTAATTTTTTTATTCAGGTAAAATAAACATATATAATTTATCATTTTTACCATCTTTAAGTGTGCAGTTCAGTGGTAATAAATTCATTTATATTCTTTTTTCCCTTTCATCCCTCCCCACCCTACCTCCCCTTCTCAGCCTCTAGTAACCACCAGTCTACTCTCTATCTTTATGGGATCCACTTTTTTAGCTCCTGCATATGAATCTCTCCGTGCTTGGCTTATTTTACTCAATATAATGTCCTTCAGTTTCATCCATGTTGCTGCAAATAACAAGACTTAATTCTTTTTATGGCTGAATAATATTCCATTGTGTACATATACCACATTCTCTTTATCCATTTATTCACTGGTGGCCACTTTGGTTGATTCTACAGTTTGGCTATTGTCAATAGTGCTGCAATAAACATGGGAGTGCAAATATCTCCTTGATATACTGATTTCCTTCCTTTTGGATGTATATCCAGTAGTGGAATTGCTGGATCATATGGAAGTTCTACTTTTCATTTTCTGAGGAGCCTCCATTCTATTGTAGAATCAATATTTTTATGTTGTATTTCCATATACCAGAAACAAACAATTATAAAATATAATTTTTTTAAATCCATTTACAATTGTTAAGAAAATACTTTTTTTCTACATAGAAAAAAGAACTAAAGATATGTCAGAACTACAGAGGAAAGTATAAAACTTTATTAGGATATTAAAATCTAAATAGAAGGAGAAATATACTATGTCCGTGGGTAGAAAGACTAAATTGTAGAGATATGCATTCTCTCCAAATTCATCTACAGATTCAACACAATACTTCAACAGGGTTTTACATGGAAGTTGATAAAATGATTCCAAAATACACATGGAAGAGGAAAGGACAAAGAATAACTAGGATCCTCCAAAGAAAAGCAGGACAGAGGACTTGCCACACAAGCTATCAGGAATTATACTAAACCTACACTAATTATGACTTTATTAACCATTACAAACCCATTGTAATGAGCAGTTCAGTATTATAAGCCTATAGTAATTACCTGTAGTAATACTTTATAATTATTATAAACCTATAGAAATATAATCATATTGGTGCAAGGTCGGATAAATTGACAAAAGGGATGAATGGAGTGGAACGGAAGGGAATGAAACGGAATGGAGAGCTTCAAAACAAACCCGCACATTTCATAATGTTGATGCACAACAGAGGTGGCATGTCACATCACTGGGGAAAGGAATAACTTCAAGAAACGAAGCACCTTTTAAAAATGTAATCCATTTGGAAAAGGAGAAATTAGATTCCTGCCTCACACTATATCCAAAAATCAACTTCAGATGTAATAAAGACATAAATGTCAAAACAAGACTTTTAAATAAAAAATATAAGGAAAGTTTTGGCTGGGCACAGCGGCTCACAACTGTAATCCTAGCAATTTGGGAGGTCAGGGTGGGAGGATCACTTGAACTCAGACTCCGTCTCAAAAAAAAAAAAAAAAGAACTCCTATACAACAATTACAAAAGCACAAACAATTCTCTGTAGGGATAACCACACTTTTTCTTAAAGGGACAGATAGCAAATATTTTTGTATTTGAGGTCCATACAACCTCTCTGGCAACTACTCAATCATTGTTCAAAAGTAGTGAAAGAAAATGCATAACAGATCAACCACATTTCAGTGAAACTTTATTTACAAAAACAGAGAGCCAGTCCAATGGCCTTAGCTTCCCAACCCTTCTAGTAGACTAAGAATTTGAGTTGAAAATTTTTTTAATTAGAATTTAAATCAATTTGCTTTGTTATATAATAAAATATTGCAAAACCCAGTGACTTAAAGCAACAAACATATTATGTCTATTATGTCCCTCTCTCTCTCTCTCTCTTTTTTTCTTTTTTCTTTTTTCTTTTTTTTTTTTTTTTTTTTTTTGATGGAGTTTCATTCTTGTTATCCAAGCTAGAGTGCAGTAGCAGGATCTCAACTCACTGCAACCTCTGTCTCCCAGGTTCAAGAGATTCTCCTGCCTCAGCCTCCCAAGTAGCTGGGATTATAAGCATGCACCACCATACCTGGTTAATTTTTGTATTTTTAGTAGAGATGGGATTTCACCATGTTGGCCAGCCTGGTCTGGAACTCCTGACCTACAGTGATCCTCCCACATGAGCCCCCCAAAGTACTGGGATTACAAGCGTGAGACACCGTGCCCGGCCAAAGTCTCTTGATTCTATGGGTCTGCTGAGCAGTTTTTCTGGTCTGGGTCAGCTTGACAAATCTATGCTGTCAGTTGGAAGCTTGACTAGGACTGGAAAGTTTAGGATGGCTTCACTCCCATTAATGTTCCTTTGACCAAAGCAGGTCATATGTCCAAGCCCAGATTCAAGATTCAAGAAGTAGATAAACTAAACTTCATCATTTCTTTGTTTTTTGTTTGTTTGTTTGTTTTGTTTTTGGAAACAGAGCCTTGCTCTGTTTCCCAGGCTGGAGTGCAGTGGTGCAATCTCAGCTCACTGCAACCTCCGCCTCCCAGGTGCAAACGATTCTCATACCTCGGCCTCCCGAGTAGCTGGTACTACAGGCATGCATCACTACATCCGTTTAATTTCTCTATTTTTAGTGGAGTTTCACCACATTGGCCAAGCTGGTCTGGAACTCCTGGCCTCAAGTGGTCCACCTGCCTCAGCCTCCCACAGTGCTGGGATTACAGTTGTAGGCCACCTTCATCTCTTGATCCTCCCGCCTCAGCCTCCCAAAGCACTTGATAGAAAGAAGAGCAAAGTCAGGAGGCAAAAGGGAGTGTAATCCAAGATGGGAGGCATTTATAGCCATTTTACAATTGAATTGTAAACCTTTAAGCAACCATGATACGAATTCATAGTCTAGGCAATAATCAGTGGCTGTACATGTATAACTGAAAATCACTAACTTATGCTAGCCTCTGTGGCTTGGCTCCTAAAGGAAAACTTTCCATCAATAACAAGTTTATAGGCCAGAGGCGGTGGCTCACGCCTGTAATGCCAACACTTTGGGAGATGGAGGCAGGCAGACTGCTTGAGCTCAGGAGTTCAAGACCAGTCTGGGCAACATAGTGAGACCTTGTCTCTACTAAAAATCAAAAAAAAAAAACAAAAAAACAAAAAAAAAAACAACACACAGTTCTTAGAACAGTCCCCTATTTTATTTTTCACAGAACTCTCTTGTCCAAATGTATCAACTAAGACACTTCTATAAGCATAGTATTTATATTAATGACTCCCAAGAGAATAAGCATTCCTTGACCCCTGGTCCTACCCAGAGAGATTTTTCTAGAATTGGGGTAGGGGAAGGGAAGGTAAGGAATATCCTTTGTGAATAGTTATTCAGATAAACCACAAAATTTTATAGTTAGTCAATGAAAAACATATAACTATGTCTTTTAACACAAATTATAGAAAGCATGACATTTATAAAATGGAGACAAGGTTTTTAAAAATTGAGAGATGAATGCAGTGGTGCATGCCTGTCACCCCAACACTTTGGGAGGCTGAGGCAGGAGGATTGCTTGAGCCCATGAGCTCAAGGCCACAGTGAGCTAGGGTCATGCCACTGTCCTGCAGCCTGGGTGACAGAGCAAGACCCTGTCTCTTTAAAAAAAAAAAAAAAAATCTATATATATATATACACACACACACACACACACACACATACATACACACATACATACATAGAGGGAGGGAGAGAGAAACACCAACCAGATAGTGGAGAGTTTCCTGTTTGCAGGTATACCCTGAGTTTGGTAGAAGTCATTTCTCTCCAAAAGAGACCCCGTAGGCCACAGTCACACAGCAAGCATCCCTGAGAAAGCCACAGAAATACTATTATCTTGGCTGAATCCATTCCCTGACTGGCTGGCACTTGGCAATCTGACAAGTGTTTTACATTCAAAAGGTCAAGCTCTGAGTGAATCTGCCCAGAGACTCTAGTGAAGAGTGCCTTGCCACTCACGCCTGGATGCCCAGGCCTGGCGCCAGTCCCCTGTCCCTGCCATTCTGACAGCTGTGGAAGAAGGACCCAGGTTCCCAGCTTGGGCTGTCAGCACATGCAGGGCAGCCCTTTTGTTGAAGGTCAAAGTCTAATTCTCACTCCAGGGAGCCTTCTCTCTGGCTCTCTTTCTTCCAGCATGTCCATCTTAATAATTGCTTATATTTTTCTGCTACTTTATAGTCTTCAAGACATTTTCCCCTTCACAATCTCATTTGATCCTCTCAAACAGAAGGAGGGTGTCAGAACAATCATGAGTCTTCGTTTTGTAAAAAGAAAGACTAGGCAATTGAGTTCTGGGAGAAAAGTGTAGGGACAGAAAGATGTGATACTTTTCCTCCCCCATCATAAGGGTCACGACTGACACTCCTATAACAAACACAGGTTAACAGGAGAAAAGCATAACAAATTTATTTAATCAAAGTTTTATGTGACTCAGGAGCCTTTAGAATGAACACCAAAGATATAGGGAAAGTTGTCTGGTTTGTTTTTGTTTTTGTTTTTGTTTTTGTTTTGAGACGGAGTTTCGCTCTTGTTGCCCAGGCTGGAGTGCAGTGGCACAACCTCCATCTCCCAGGTTCAAGAATTCTCCTGCCTCAGCCTCCTGAGTAGCTGGGATTACACCATGCCCGGCTAATTTTTGTATTTTTAGTAGAGACGGAGTTTCCCCCATGTTGGCCAGGCTGGTCTCAAACTCTTGACCTCAGGTTATCCGCCCACCTTGGCCTCCTAAAGTGCTCGAATTACAGGTGTGAGCCACCGCACCTGGCCAGCTGTCCATTTTTATGCTTAGATTGGATGAAAAATGGACAGCCATGTAGAAATATGATTGAACTAAAAGAGTATGACCCAATGCTAATAGACTGCATGGGGAACCCCAACAAGGCCTATGCAGATTCTTCTTGCCCTCTGTGTTGTAGCATTTCTTCCTCCTAGGTATGGATGAGGCAGGACCCCTCTGGAATGACAGTCTTCTGACCTAATATTGCACAAGGATAAGCCAGAGAATTTCTTTATGGCCAGCTCCTAGCCAGAATGGTAAAGAAAGGTTACAGTAATTATTCTAGTTTTTATGGCTGGCTTTGGAAAGGAGAAGTTCTAGTTTCTATGACCCACCCTGGGGAAGAGGAATTCTGACTTGCTTCAAGACAGAATGAAGGGTAAGAGACAGCAAGGCAGGAAATCTAAGAGACCTTGGTTCTCAGGTTGCTTCTGAGGCCTTCTAACATCCTTTAATTTATTGCTTCTCCACCTTTTGGCTAAGATCAAGTGTAGTAGCTGTTCTTATCAGTTTAATATTTGATATGTCCTCTATCCAAGGGCAATATATTAAATGGATTTTTGGATCAGGGAGATAGAATAGGAGCTTGCTCCATCCACTCCACACATTGATTGGTATTGCAGTACCTCCAGGAATGATGCATCCCTCCAGGAGATTTTTATTTTCAATCCTTTAATTTTAAAGTGCTCAGCATGCCAAAGTGCCATACTTTGAAGTATCACTTTCTGAGCCCCAGCAGAAGCATAACATAGTGGTTAAAAACAAAGGCTCCAGAGTTAGCCTTCTGCCCATTACTCACCAGGTAATCTTGGCACACTAATCTCTCTGACTCAGGTTTCCTATGTAGACACTAGACATGATAATTTCCCTATATCCTAAGTCTTTTTGCAAGAACAAAGTATGAAAATATAAGTAAAATGTCTGCCATATAACAATAGCACAATAAATCACCAGTATTGTTTTTATTATTTGTATTGCTTTCGTTGTTATCACATAGCTAGTGATCTAACACTAGCTATGTGATAACGCTAGCCATGTGGCAAAGTGGAGACACGCATCCATGACCTGAAAGTCATACTACCTACCTTCACCTTTCAGTAAAGAAGTGGGAACTCTGGCTGCCCTGCTCTCACAAATGAGAAGCAAGCTATCCCATGAGGTGTGGTCTAGGGTTCCCCATTAGACTGTTGTTGTTCTTCTTCTTCTTCCTCCTCCTCCTCCTCCTCCTCTTCCTCCACCTCCTTCTTCCTTCTCATCCTCTTCCTCCTCCTCCTCCCCCTCTACTTCTTCTTATTCTTCCTTCTTCCTTCTTCTTCCTTCTTTCCTCTTCTTTTCTTCTTCTTCCTTTAGAGACAGGGTCACACTCTGTTGCCCAGGCTGGAGTGCAGTGGCACAACCACAGTTCACTGCAGCCTTGAACTCCCAGGCTCAAGCAATCTTCTTCCCTCCACCTCCACATACCTGGGACTGCAGGCATGCGCCACTACACCCAGCCAGACCCATCTTCTTAAAAGAAAACTTTTTCCTTACAGCTTGCTAAAACTTCAGAAAAGAACCCCAGGGTCCAAAACTCTTTTAGGTATGGGCAAAACACAAGTTTTACCCAAAACTGGGTTTGTCTTTAGAATCCTGTTAGCCTTTCCCTCCACAACCTAGTAGTCTAATCAGGAAAGTCAGTATTCCCAAATAAATCAACTCCATTGATGATCAAAGTTCTTCTTAGAGCCAGGAGTTTCAAATCCTTTTCTCACTAATTTTTCATCAAATTTGCTCAAAAATCACCAACTTTTAACTATTCCAGTTCTTTTTCCTCCTTCATCCCTGGATAATTACCAATGGATATGTCAGTGAGCAGCAAATGGAAGAAGAAGGTAGAAAACTAAGGGTCCATGTGACCCAGTAATCTGGTTACAAATCCATGAATAATTCACAGTTAACTTTGCCCACGTGAAAGAAAATGAGAGATGTATAGTTACAGCATGCAAAAACAAACAAATGAAGAAAAGAATTAAATTTCAAATACAATCATAACTATATAAGAAAAAAAAAGCAAATGAGAGAAAAAATGAAAATGAGAGAGCCAGGATCCCAGGAAATACATTAAACCATGACTGTGAAAGACAAAGAGAATATGAGGCAAAATAATAGTAATATAGAAATCCACCTGACTACACTGTGTATAGCCAAAGAACAGTAAATAATGAATCTCCCACTACCATTAAATTAACTTCAAATTGCTTTTGTTTGTAATTCACATATGCCTGAATCAAATGTGATGGTGGAGGTCTTTTTCTTAATGCTATTTACATGCCACAGAAATATTGAAACCAGAATGAAAGAGTATTGATCGTTTCCAATAGCTTCCTCTAAAGTATACGCCAAACCTCATGGAAGGTATATGTGAGAGTCATTTGAATTTCAAATGCATTTACAAGGGTCAGCGCTATCACAGTACGTAGCAAATGAATCCGTAATGAGGAGGTATTCCAGACCGATTGTTTCCAAATTATGCTTTTAGATTATCTTCATTTCTCTTTTGAAAATATGTCCTATTATTTACAGCATGGAATAAGAAACTCTTGACCTTTCTGACACCGAATTATATCTCTGGTTTTTACGATTGCTCTCTCTCGTGCTTTTACACACCAGCCTAGCCACAACAGACTTATACCCTTATTGTTTCTAGTAAACAATTGTTTACTAGAAAATTTACTAAAAATATTGTTCCCGAAAGCCTTCAAACCTCAGCTCAAATATCACCTGCCCTGCAAAACCTTTGCCAGCACCCCCAGGTGGAGTAGAAATCCCTGCTCAACACTCTCATCATCCTATGTGCACGTGTCCATTCTACATGTGACTTCAGCAAGCATCTTCTCTTCCAGCACCTAAACTCACCAGGTTAAGATAGAACCATGGTGCGACCAGGCGCGGTGGCTCACACCTGTAATCCCAGCACTTTGGGTGGCCGAGGCGAGTGGATCACCTGAGGTTAGGAGTTCAAGACCAGCCTGACCACCATGGAGAAACCCCGTCTCTACTAAAAATACAAAAAATTAGCCAGGTGTGGTGGCGCATACCTGTAATCTCAGCTATTCAGGAGGCTGAGGTAGGAAAATTACCTGAACCCAGGAGGCGGAGGTTGCAGTGAGCCGAGATCGCATCATTGCACTCCAGTCTGGGCAACAAGAGCAAAACTCCATCTCGGAAAGAAAAAAAAAGATATAGCCACAGTGCTTGTATATATGGATTGTACTAGTAGTTAAGTAACAGAGACCTATGGGAGCTAACTTAAATTCAAAGACAGGGAGGGAGGCATGTTATTACAAGCCTACATGGGAATCTCAAGGAATCCAAGCCAAGCTTCAGGAAAAGATTGATAAAAAAAACATGGAAAGCCATCTGGAATCTAAATCACACTCTCATCTTCTTTCTTTCTTTTTTTCTTTTTAGAGACAGAGTCTCACTCTGTCACCCAAGGTAGAGTGCAGTGGCGCCATCTCTGTTCACTGCAACCTCCACTTCCCAGGTTCTAGCAATTCTCCAGCCTCAGCCTCCTGAGTAGCTAGGATTACAGGAGCACTTCGCCACATCCAGCTAATTTTTTTGTATTTTAGTAGAGACGGGGTTTCGCCATGTTGCCCAGTTTGGTCTCAAACTCCTGAGCTCAGGCAATCCACCCGCCTCAGCCTCCCAAAGTGCTAGGATTACAGGTGTGAGCCACTATGCCTGGCCACACTCCCATCTTCTATAACCAATCTTCTTAACATCTGTTTTACTCTTTAAACTATAGACAACACAACAAAAGGAACAGGGTGGTGGTGAAGAGACTGAGTTTCACCACAATTTTTGCACCTACATAGGGCAAGTCCAGTGATGCAAAAAGATCAATCTCTTGTTGTCTCCCCTTCAGTCCCAAGTCCAAACTCCAAGGAGGAAATGGAATTGCCCAGCTTGAGTTGAGTGACCACAGTGATCCCATTTGCTATGTTCAGGTGTCCAGGGATATGTGGTTCAAACACAATTAGTGGGGAACACTGGGAAGGGGAGTAGAAAAGAAGGGAGAATCATCATGACTTAAGCAGACAGACCAAAAGGTGACTCCAACATAAGTATTTTGTTGGAAGAAAAGGAAGGAGGGAACGAAGGGAGGGAAGGAAAGAAGGAGGGTGAGAAGGGAGGGATGAATCAAAATACATTTTAGAGGCATTTCTCATGGTGATGAGTCAAACCAGAAAGAACTTAGTGTCTTACTGGGGATGTTCATGAAATCCAGTGGCAGTGACATCATCGAATATATATGCATATGATGATATGCCTCTGCTTGTAGGTAGCCACTGATATGGACTCTTACCTTGGGAACATGTAACCTAATCAATCGCTTGAATTTGCAGTTTAGGAAAAATAAAAAATATGTGAAGAACCCAAAACCCCAAATCTATACTGTCAGTGGCATCTTCTCCAAACAATCCAGAATGCTGTAGCTTTCATGCTTAGTAGGCATCAAAACCTACTGGGAGGTAGAAGAAAAACCTATTTCTACTCACTGAAGTAAACGTGTGCTCACAGCAAACAATTAGCAGCCATTTGGGCACCAGACTGTCAATAAGACTAAAGCCTCGGTATGGCCAAAGTTTCCCAAAGTATGGTCCACATTGGAATCTCAGCCAAGAAATCTGCATATGTAACAAGCTCTTGGGATTTTTTTTTTTTTTAGAGACAGGGTCTCGCTGTGTTGCCCAGACTGGAGTGCAGTGGTATGCTCAGGGTTCACTGCAGCCTCAACCTCCTGGGTTTGAGTAATCCTCCTACCTCAGCCACCTGAGTAGCTGAGACTACAGGTGTGCACCACAACACCCAGCTAATTTTTGTATATTTTTGTAGGGATGGGATTTTGCCATGTTGCCCAAGTTGGCCGTGAACTCGTGAGCTCAAGTGATCCTCCCACCTTGGCCTCCCAAAGTGCTGGAGTTATAGGAGTGAGCCACCAAGCCCAACCTGGAAAGCTTCTTATGCACAGCAGCGCTGTGTAGCAGTGTGGTAAGTGGCCTCTAAAATGACTGCCAATGATCCCCAAGCTATACCCTTTTGCAGCTGCCTCCCACGTTATACTTGGTTTGATCTGATTCCTCCCACATTATACTTGGTTTGATTTGTATTACCAATAGCATATAGCAGAAGTGATAATATGTCACTTCCAAGACTAGGTTATAAAAATATTTTGGCTTTCATCTTAAGGGCTTTGTCTCTCTTTCTCCCTCTCTTTGTCTCTCTCTCTTTGTCTCTCTCCCTCTCTTTCTCTTTTCTTAGGTAACCATTCCCACTGGAGAAAGCCACGTCATGAATAGCCCTATGGAGAAAACCACGTGGCAAGCAGCTGAAGCTCCTGCCAACAGCCTCATGAGTGAGATTAGAAGCGGATACTCCAGCTCCTTCAGAAACTGCGGCACTGGCTGACAGCTTGACTGCAACATCCTAAGAGACTGAAATCAGAACCGCTCAGCTAACCATTCCCAGATTCCTGACCCTCAGAAACCATGTGATCATAAATGTTCATTGTTTTATTGTTTTAACTGGCTACATGTGGGGGTAATTTATTACACAGCAATAGATAAATAATACAGGTAGCTAGTCTCCTAAGACGGCCCCTTCCTGTCCTTACATACTGTTCCTTACATCAAGAGACGGAGCTTATTTTTCCTTTCTTCACATTTGAGCTGGCCCCGTGGCTGGCTGAACAATAGAATGCAGCTGAAGTGATATTCTGGGACTTTTGAGCCCAGCTTTTAAGAGAACTGGCAGCTAGCTACCTCTTGGAACCCAGACACATGCTGTGAGCAACCAAAGCCACATGGAGAGGGTATGGAGAGGAGGACAGAAGTGCCTGTTTGGCACCTCCAGCTGAGCTCCCAGCCAGCAGCCAGCACTGACTGCCTGCCTTGTGAGTGAGCCCTCTTGAATGACCCACCCAGTTGAGCCCCCCAGGTGACTGTAGTCCCCACCAACACCACGTGAAGCAGAACTGCCCAGACAATCCAAAGAACTGTGAAAAACAAATGGTTGTTATTTAAAGTCACTAAATGTGGGGGGGTAGTTTTTAGGTAGCAACAGATAATCAAGACATATTGTCTTAAACTGATGAATTTGTTCTCTAATGATTAGATTCCCAGCACCCATCTATAAGTGGAGTATAGATGTCTGTTCAAGGGACTTTTCCTGGCAAATAAGTCATGCCTTGTAAGATTGTCTTGTACCCTGCATTTCCTTCATATTCACCAGGATGCTGGGTATCACTAAAGGCCTACTAAGGCCTTTTGACATTGGTTCCTCCAATTTCTTTTCTGCTTCTAATAACAGCACAAAGAACTAACATTTACTGAGCTCTACTAGGTCCCTGGCACTGTCCTCATTTACCTCTATTAATTTATTTATTTATTGACTGGGCGCTGTGGCTCATGCCTATAATCCCAGCACTTTGGGAGGCCGAGGTGGACGGATCCTCTGAGGTCAGGAGTTCGAGACCAACCTGGCCAATACGGTCAAACCCCATCTCTATTAAAAATAAGAAAAAAAAAAATTAGCCAGGTGTGGTGGCGGGCACCTGTAATCCCAGCTACTGGGGAGGCTGAGGCAGGAGAATCACTTGAACCCAGGAAGTGGAGGTTGCAGAGAACCAAGACTGAGCCATTGCATGCCAGCCTGGGTGACAGAGTGAGATTCCACCTCAAGAAAAAAAAAAAAAATAGCAACACTAAGAGCTAGGTCTTCTTGTTATCTCCATTCTCCATATGGGGAAACTGGGCCTACAGAGGTAAAGAACTTGACCAAGCTCACACAGAGCTCATAGGCAATCAAGCCAGCAGTAGGGCTGGGTGCGGTGGCTCACGCCTGTAATCCCAGCACTTTGGGAGGCCCAGGCGGGCAGATCACGCGGTCAGGAGTTCAAGACCAACCTGGCCAATATGGTGAAACCTGTCTCTACTAAAAAAACAAAAATTAGCTGGGCGTGGTGGTACGCACCTGTAGTCCCAGCTACTCGGGAGGCTGAGGCAGAAGAATTGCTTGAACCCAGGAGGCAGAGGTTGCAGTGAGGCGAGATTGTGCCCTTGCACTCCAGCATGGGTGACAGAGTGAGACTCCATCTCAAAAAAAAAAAAAAAAGAAAGAAAGAAAAAACAGCCAGCAGTGCTTGGGAATTAGTCAGTCCAGCTCCACATCCATGCTTCACTACTGCTCCACACTACACTCAATCACAGGAGGTAAGATGCTCTCATTACCTCCATTTTAGGGACAGGAACCTGAAGCTTACGGGCAGTGAGTCCCCAGCACAGAGTTCACACAGTTAATAAAGAGAAGACCTAGAAGGAAACTTCCCCTTTCACCTATGCTCTTAAACGCAACTCTAGGCCGGGCGCGGTGGCTCACACCTGTAATCCCAGCACTTTGGGAGGCCAAGGCGGGCGGATCACAAGGTCAGGAGATCGAGACCATCCTGGCTAACACGGTGAAACCCCATCTCTACTAAAAATACGAAAAAATTAGCCGGGCGCGGTGGCGGGCGCCTGTAGTCCCAGCTACTCAGGAGGCTGAGGTAGGAGAATGGCGTGAACCCGGGAGGCGGAGCTTGCAGTGAGCCGAGATCGCGCCACTGCGCTCCAGCCTGGGCGACAGAGCGAGACTCCATCTCAAAAAAAAAAACACAACCCTATTTTGCATCCCCACCTTTGCAGAACATGCAGATTGTAGAGGGGGTCTGGTCCAGTCATGTAATCTCCACTCTGTTAGGCCTTACTGTCCAGGCTCTTCTAGGCTGAACCTTAGGAACAGTATTTTAAGGAGGAGATAGGTCAAGGAATCGCACACCTATGGTGTCAACTTGGCAGCTCCTGGAATTGCTTTTGGTTTTGTTTGCTTTTATTTTTTTGAGACAGGGTCTCACTCTGTCACCCGGGCTAGAGTGCAGTGGTACAATCACAGCTCACTGTAGCTTCAACCTCCTGAGCTCAAGCAACTCTCCTGCCTCAGCCTCCCGAGTAGCTGGGATCACAGGTGCAACCACCACACCTTGCTAATTTTTCATTTTTAATAGAGGCCGGGTCATATCATACTGCCCAGGCTGGTCTCAAACTTCTGGGCTCAAGTGATCCTCTCTTCTCAGCCTCCCAAATTGTTGGGATTACAGGCATGAGCCACCACTCCAGCCTAGCTCCTGAATCTTCTCTGCCTCCATTTTGGAAGAGATCATCAGAATTTAGAAACAATATCTTGATTTCCTTACAAACAGCTGGCCCAGGCCAGGTGCAGTGGCTCACGCCACTGTAATCCCAGCACTTTGGGAGGACAAGGTAGGCAGATCACAAGGTCAGGAGTTAGAGACCAGCCTAGTCAACATGGTGAAACCCCATTGTCACGCGCGTCAGTGTGAAGAGACCACCAAACAGGCTTTGTGTGGGCAACAAGGCTGTTTATTTTACCTGGATGCAGGCAGGCTGAGTCCGAAAAGACAGTCAGCAAAGGGAGATGGGGTGGGGCCATTTTATAGGATTTGAGTAGATAGTGGAAAATTACAGTCAAAGAGGGTTGTTCTCTGGCGGGCAGGGGCAGAGGTCACAAGGTGCTCAGTGGGGGAGTTTCTGAGCCAGGAGAAGGAATTTCACAAGGTAACGTCATCAGTTAAGGCAGGAACCGGCCATTTTCACTTCTTTTGTGATTCTTCAGTTACTTCAGGCCATCTGGACCTATACGTGCAGGTCACAGGGGATATAATGGCTTAACTTGGGCTCAGAGGCCTGACACCCATCTCTACTAAAAATGCAAAAATTAGCCGAGTGTGATGGTGTGCGCTTGTAATCCCAACTACTCGGGAGGCTGAGGCAGGATAATTGCTTGAAACCAGGAGGTGGAGGTTGTAGTGAGCCGAGATCACGCCACTGCACTGCAGCCTGGGAGATAGCCAGACTCCGTCTCAAAAAATAAATAAATAAACAAACTGCTGGCCCATTTTCAGGGACTCAAGAAACTAACCATATTTAGAAGTTCAAAAGAAAAAGAAAAAGTCAGCAAATTCACAGATCTGCAAAAGAGCAATATTTCCTGTTTAACTCCTCCCATCCTGAAACAAATGAAAAGAAAACCCATTTGCTCTCTACTCATTTTTCTGTGAACATTCTCCATCCAGAAAATTGAGTATTTTTCACATCCGTGCTTTACAGACAGTGAAGAAGAAAAAAAGCAAACTTTCCCATACATAATCTCACTTGATTCTCATGAGGGTTTTTTTTTGTTTTTTGTTTTTTGTTTTTTTTTTTTGGAGACAAAGTCTCGCTCTGTCACCCAGGCTGGAGTGCAGTGGCATGATCTCAGCTCACTGTAACCTCTGCCTCCCAGGTTCAAGCAATCCTCATGCCTTAGCCTCCTGAGTAGCTGGGATTACAGACATGCACCACTAGGCCCAGCTAATTTTTGTATTTTTAGTAGAGACTGGGTTCACCATGTTGGCAAGGCTGGTCTCAGACTCCTGGTCTCAGATGATCCACCCACTTCAGCCTCCCAACCACCCACTTCAGCCTCCGAAAGCGCTGGGATTACAGGCATGAGCCACCAAGCCCAGGCCTCTAATCAGTTTCTTTTAACAGCAAAAGGTATTTTACATATGTAGCATGAAGATTTATTGAGAATTTACAGTAGCAGGAAACTCTTCCAATATTTTTGTGCCTATTTCTTCTTGTCTATCAGGAAGGAATTAATGATATTTGCCCCATCCTGATGTTACTGGGGATCTTTGCTCCCAGAGCTCCCAAGATGGTGGCAAGCCTCGTGTTCTCTGACCTGGGGTTCTTGGCCTGAGGGATTCCAAGGAAATCATGCGGTGAGTGTTATAGCTCTATTAGAAGCCGTCGGACACGGAAGAGAACTGTGGAACCCAGTGACTAGTGTTCAGCTCGATTAGGACGAACCCAGGCACTTAGCCGTGCAGGAACAATGGCAAGCCTTTACCCCATCAGGAGCGGCAATGGGCGCCTCCCTGGATCAGGAGCACAGAGGACACCCTGCCGGATCCGGAGGGATGGAAGTCAGCGGTGGGTTTGGGACGGCGGCAAAGAGCAGTGGATGATGGCGAGCAAAAGCTCAGCTCGAGCCGTAACAAACATGGACCAGAAGAGTGCAGTTGCAAGATTATTTTAATAGAGTGAAATAGAGTGAAAACAGAGCTCCCATACAAAGGGAGGGGACCCGAAGGGGGTTGCGGTTGCCAGCTCGAATGCCTGGGTTTATATCCGATCATCGTCCCTGCCGCTGTGCTCTCAGGCAACAGATGATTGGCTATTTCTTTACCTTCTGTTGTTGACTAATTAGCATTTTAGTGAGCTCTCCTTACTATCTGATTAGTCGGGTGTGAGCTAAGTTGCAAGCCCCGTGTTTAAAGGTGGGAGCAGTCACCTTCCCAGCTAGGCTCAGGGATTCTTAGTCAGCCTAAGAAATCCAGTTAGTCCTGTCTCTCACCAAGGGGCATTTGTTCCAGGGTCAAAAAAGAAAGCTGAGGCCAGTGGGGCCAGGAGAACACCCTGATTACATCCCCAAATCAGACTTGGCATCCTGAAGGACTTGCCCAAGGGTCAGGCTTTTAGTGGAGATAAGTCCTTTCTAAACAGGGCCATATTCAGCTGGCTGCTCAGAGGAGTTTGGGCAAAACATTCTAGGAACAACTACTTTGCAACTAGCTATGTTGTTCCAGAGTGGGGAGGACTGGCTGGGTGGTGCTTTGGTGCTTTGAGGGTAACCTGAGGTAAGATTCCTCAGGCTTCGGGTTGAGAGTTGGTGCCTCCTCACCCAGGGGAAGTGGCTGAGGCCTGAGTCCCAAGGGCTGTGGCTTCAGAAGCCTTAGCAACAATCCCATAGTAGAGGTGGACACCATAGTGACGATCTCACCTTGAGTGCCAGAAACCTTCGCCATTTTCCTGGACTGTGTAAGCCATTGATAAGCCTCCAATGAGTGGAGGAACACCAGGGCTCTTGTCTTACCTTGAATTATATAAAACAACATGGACACACGTGGAGTGGTTTTAAGGAGTGGAGAGTTTAATGGGCAAGAAGGGGCAAGAAGGGAGAAGGAAAAGGCTCCCCTGTATAGAGACAGAGGGAGTGGGATTCCAAAGCCGAGAGAGGGAAGCCCACCTGCCACAGATGTACAGAGGCTGGAGGAGGCGGTGTTTTATTTGCACAGGGCTCAGGGGATTGGTTTGACCAGCTATGTCATTCACGTAGCCCGCAAAAAAGCTAGCCCTTCCACCCTAGCCTTTTAATATGCAAATGAAGGGCGCCATGATATTCTACACACATGGGGATATGTGGGGGCGGTCATGTTGCCAGCTACATGTGGGGCAAGGACAAGAAGGGGGGGAAATCGCCATGTTTGAGTGGACCCAGTTTCTACTGGCCTGTATTTGCATATCAAAGGTTGCCTGCCTGGCTTTAAGAGCCAGGGCTTTAGAAGAAAATTTCCAGAGATGCTTTAAAACACGAAAACTTCCCAAGGACCCCTTTTCCTCTCTATCTGCCTTAAATAATGTCTTAATAACTCCTACAATACCATGAGATCTCCAACCAAACTAGGAAATGAGAGGGAACCCCTGCCTCCCCGGCTCATGGGAACACACAAATGACTGCATCTACCTTGTCAACCTTGGCAAGTGAAGGCTGAGCCAGATTTATTATTTTTAAAATAGCGTAAAAACATGACATTGCTCGTGCCCCTCCAACATAAAACAATCATACCTTTTGCAGCACACATTTCCCACCACAGAAAAGAAAAACAAAAATCACAAACAATTTTACTTAAATCTCAGTTTCTTAGATATTAACATTTTCTCCTCTTTCCTCCTGTTTTTACTCTGACATCTTTCCTACTGCATAATATTACACTTCAAGCAGGTCAGCTCTTATTTCTTTCGCACATTTGCTTGTTTTATTTACCCTCTCTGCTCTTCCAGAAAGTCATTGCTTCCAATGCACAGATTTTTCCTCCCTCAGGTCCGCGTTTGCAGAATGCCTACTAGCCCCTGAGCACTGGTCAGCAAACCAAGACCGACAGGCCCAATTCTGCCCAGAGCCTGTGTTTGTAAATAAAGTTACATTGGAATATAGCCTCACTCATTCAATGAGGTATAAACCAAAAATAAAATTCTAAGCCCCTCAACTGACTGACGGATGCTCCACCCTCTGCCAAGAGCATTCCAGAGTAAACCTGGAAATCCAGTTTGGGCCATGATGGAAGTGGAGGATGGAATATGCCTCATTATGCTCTTCTCCCTTTGGAATTCAGGGAACACCGACCAGCATTAACATTAAAACAGAGATTTGGAGACAGACAGAACAGACTCTTTGTAGTAATAAGATACCAAATTCCAACTTGACTCTAGCATAGCATCACATGACAGGTAGCAGGCCCTGAAAGAAACTGAAGTATTTTGCCCTGAAATATATTTCTTAGGCATATTTTGAAATGGTCCTGTAAAGCTTGTCTCTTGTGGGAAAATCAGCATTCTATAGAGAATCCCCTTCCCTTTCCAGGTCTTTTCCCTGATTCAGAAGAGAATTAACTAGGAGCCTGGCACCTTTTTAGGTCTGATAAGAGCCCTAAAGCTGGCTACCTACCTGGAGGCTTCATCTGCATGATAAAACCTCAATCGCCACAACTCCTTACCTTAACCCATCCTTTCTATTGATGCTAGGTCTTTAGATAATAATTCTTTCACCAATTGCCAATTAAAAAATCTTTGAGGCCAGCATGGTGGCTCACCCCTGTAATCCCAGCACTTTGGGAGGCCCAAGCAGGCAGATCACCTGAGGTCAGCAGTTCAAGGCCAGCCTGGTCAAATGGTGAAACATCGTCTCTACTAACAATACAAAAATTAGCCAAGTGTGGTGGCACACACCTGTAATCCCAGCTACTTGGGAGGCTGAGACAGGAGAACTGCTTGAACCCGGGAGGCAGAGGTTGCAGTGAGCCAAGATTGTGCCTCTGTACTCCAGCCTGGGTGACAGAGTGAGACTTTGTCTCAAAAAACAAAAATCTTTGAATCCACTTATGACCTGGAAGTCTCTCCCTTCAAGTTGTCCCGTGTTTCCAGACTGAACCAATATACACCTTACATGTATTGATTGATGTCTTATGTCTCCCTGAAACGAATGAAACCAAGCAGTAGGCCCACCACCTTGAGTACATGTTCTCAGGATCTCCTGGGGCTGTGTCACAGGTCACGGTCCTCATATTTGGCTCAGAACAAATCTCTTCAAATATTTTACAGAGTTTGACTCTTTTCAACAACACAGGCATTGTCTCTCGTTTCAAACTACAATGTCACTTTTAGGGTTTTGCAACAAACTCTCAAATCCTAAAATGTCCACTACTGGGCCCCTTTTGGAAAAAGTTTGCCAGCTCCTGGTCTAGCAGAAGAAAAACATATGTTGTACTGCATATTATTAACCTATACTTTATTCATCTTTAGATGTTATATTGTTTTTGGTTTTTATTTTATTTTATTTTTTACATGGAGTTCTGCTTTTTCGCTCAGGCTGGAGTGCAGTGGCACGATTTCGGCTCACTGCCACCTCCGCCTTCAGGTTTCAAGCGATTCTCCTGCCTCAGCCTCCCAAGTAGCCAGGATTACAGGCACCCGCCACCACGCCTGGCTAATTTTTGTATTTTTAGCAGAGACAGGGTTTCACATGTGGGCCAGACTGGTCTGAAACTCCTGACCTTGTGATTCCCCCATGTCGGCCTCCCAAAGTGCTGGGATTACAGGTGTGAGCCACCGCACCCTGCCTTTTAAAAAAAACAAAACAAAACAAAACAAAACAAAAACGGAGTCTCACTCGGTCACCCAGGCTGGAGTGCAGTGACATGATCTTAGCTCACTGTAACCTCCGCCTCCTGGGTTCAAGCAATTCTCCTGCCTCAGCCTCCCGAGTAGGTGGGATTACAGGTGCCTGCCACCACACCCGGCTAATTTTTTTGTTTTTTTAGTAGAGACGGGTTTCACCATGTTGGCCAGGCTGGTCTTGAACTCCTGACCTCAGGTGATCTGTCTGTCTCAGCCTCCCAAAGTGCTGGGATTACAGGCGTGAGCCACCACACCCAGCTTAATGTTATTTTAATAGTGGTCACTGCAAAATGTTCTGGAAGCACCATTAGGTTTTAAATCATCCCATGGCTTATAGCTGCCATCCTAGTTGAAGCTTCATATTGCAGATAGTGAACAACCATTCAAGCTACATATGCCAAAAAAAGAATATTTTCTAAAATAATATGATGCTGTTTTCCTTTTTTTTTTTTTTTTTTTTTTAGACAGAATCTCACTCTGTCCCCAGGCTGCAGTGCAGTGGCGTGATCTCAGCTCACTGCAACCTCCACCTCCCGGGCTCAAGCAATTATCTTTCCTCAGCCTCCCAAGTAGCTAAGATTACAGGCACTCACCACCATGCCCGGCTAATTTTTGTATTTTTTTTTTTTTTTTTTTTTTTGAGACGGAGTCTCACTCTGTCACCCAGGCTGGAGTGCAGTGACTGGATCTCAGCTCACTGCAAGCTCCGCCTCCCGGGTTTACGCCATTCTCCTGCCTCAGCCTCCCGAGTCTGGGACTACCGGCGCCCGCCACCTTGCCTGGCTAGTTTTTTGTATTTTTTTTTTTAGTAGAGACAGGGTTTCACTGGGTTAGCCAGCCAGGATGGTCTCGATCTCCTGACCTCGTGATCCGCCCGTCTCGGCCTCCCAAAGTGCTGGGATTACAGGCTTGAGCCACCGTGCCCAGCCTAATTTTTGTATTTTTAATAGAGACAGGGCTTCACCATGTTGCCCAGGCTGGTCTTGAACTCCTGACCTCAGGTGATCCACCCACCTCAGCCTCCCAAAGTGCTGGGATTACAGGGGTGAGCCACTGCACTTGGCCGGCTGTTTTCTTCTTAGTCAGAATTCAATCAGATAACAAAAGTACTATCAGTATTATGGAATAAAATGTTTATTAAATTTATGATAGAAATGATACTTTACACAATTATGGGAGGAGCTAAGGAAGTAAAGGTCTAAAAAAGGCAAATGGAGCATCAGTGGCAAGTTTCTAACCAGCTTGACCTCAGAGGGGACAAGCCAGAACAGAGCGAAGAAGCAATGGGGGCACAAGCTTGAAATACAAGCAAAGCGTGTACCGACTCATGACCATATTGACATCATCTGTTACGTCTCCTCCCTTTTGCAAGATTCCCACTTGCACCCATTCAAAGAACAGAAATGCAGTTCAAAATTCGGCCCTTTTGAGGACTTGTAATGCTTTGCTTTACATTGCTGTGAGAAGGATCCTCTTTGAAACCCTCATCTTCATCCCTGTATGTAAGAAGTGACAATGATATTCTAAAGGTTGATGCAAAAGTAATTGGGTTTTGTGCCCTTAAAAGTAATGGCAAAACTACAATTATTTTTGTGCCAATCTAACAGGTTTTCCTCTCTGCAGCAGTTCCTGTCTCATTCAGAATAAGGATTCAAGTCTCAACTTTATCGATTTTGATTACAGGTTCTTTCAAATTTCCAGAACAGTGATTGGGTGAGTGAAGGTTCTAAAACATGTTTGCAAGTTCATTGACATTGCTCCCACAAAAGGTGGAGTCCAATTTGACCTCCCCTTGATTATGGGCTGGCCACAATGACTTATTCAAAGACATAGAAGGCAACGGCAGGATGACATGCAACTTAAGAGGCTTATCACAAAAAGTAATACAGGCCAGGCATGATGGCTCATGCTTGTAATCCCAGCACTTTGGGAGGCTGAGGCAAGGGGATTGCTTGAGTCCAAGAGTTCAAGACCAGCCTAAGCAACACAGTGAAACCTCATCTCTACAAAAAAAAATTTGCTGGGCATCATGGTGCACCTGTCGTCCCAGCAACTTCTGAGGCAGAGGTGAAAGGATTGCTTGAGGCCAGGCAGTCGAGGCTGCAGTGTGCGGTGATCATGCCACTGCACTCAGCCTGGGCAATAGAGTAACACCTTGTCTCAAAACAAAACCAAAAAAGGGCCAGGCACGGTGGCTCACGCTGTTAATCCTAGCACTCTGGGAGGCCGAGGTGGGCGGACCATTTGAGGTCAGGAGTTTCAGAACATCCCGGCCAACATAGCGAAACCCCATCTCTACTAAAGATATAAAAATTAGCCAGGCATAGTGGTGGGAACCTGTAATCCCAGCTACTCAGGAGGCTGAGGCAGGGAGAACTGCTTGAACCCAGGAGGTGGAGGTTGCAGTAAGCCAAAATTGCGCCAATGCACTCCAGCCTGGGCGACAGAGCAAGACTCTGTCTCAAAAAAACAAAAAAGAAATGCAAATTCCATGTGGCTTTTTCTCTGTCCTTAGTACACACATCTCTGGAGCCCTGAGTCATCACGTAAGCAGTTTGATTACCCTGAAGCCACCATTCTGGAAAGAGTACTTAGCGACATCACATAAAGCTCGAGAAAGATGTCTGAGGAGCACTACTTGATCCAGTCCCTGGCCATTCAAGGCTCCTAGCCTAGGCTAGGAGCAGCATTCAAATATTTCTATTCTCCATTCTCCTACCTACCCCAGCCAACACAAAGAAGAGCAGCAATGAGTTTTCTCCACCAAACCCAGTTCAGACTGCACATTTGTGAGGGAGGAAAAAAAAAAAAAAAAAGATGTTGTTGAGTCTTAAGCCATAAGTTTTGGGCTGGTTTATTATGTATTCATAGTAACTGAAGCAGATGCAGAGCAATTTGCCAAATAAGCAATAGAGTTTTAACTCAGAACAGAGTTAGGTTGAGCTGCCAAAGATAAAAATGCATATATACCAATATATCACTTTGGAATTTCATTTATCCATGTCATCCAACTATCCATCCAACAAATATTTATGAAGTGCCTCCTTTGTGTGCTGGGGATTCAGTGGCAAAGACAGACATGATCTCTGTCTTGATGGAGCTTCCAGGCTTTAACCGTGGGTTAGAGAGACATTGACAAGTAATTTATGAGTGTTAGAAAAGGGGGAAGCCCAGGATGCTTTGAGCCCTTGTCAGATACTAAGTCACATGTCTGTCCTGGAAATTTCTTAAAGATACGTTTTCCTTAATTACTAAGCATTGTTTGGGTTCTGGCAATGTTCCAGATATACAGAGCAAAAGAAAAGATATCAATTTACAATTTCAGCAAATGTAGGCTGCTAGGTTATAGGGGTTTATGGTGGCTGCTTTCAACTCCAACAGTCAGCTGTCCTTTCTCTGGATCAAACATACATAGACAAGATGCTAATTGCATGCTTTTTCCTGCGCCTACTTTGAAATTATTTATAATGATGAAACTATAAGATCATCTTGTCTAAGAAACACTGCCAGGCAAAGTGGCTTTAGTTGGGTTGCAAATCGAAATTACTCACAAGATCTATATTAGAAGCTAAAAGCTTTCTTATCAGGCTGCTGGTAATGAAGTTTGTTAACCATTCTAGAACATAAAGTAGAATTATGAAAACTGATTCTGTCTAATTATCAAAGGGTCAGGTTTTTTTCTGCTGTTCTCAAAATGTAGCCATTGAAGCGGCTTGAAAATTCATTGTCCAGAATTTAAATTACCTATTGCCAAGGCTCAGTGACTGCTCCAGGAATGAACGAAAGTGCTTAAAATCTCTGGACTCTTTGATTACAGGTACCCGTTCACTGTTTGCTCAGTCATGTACAACTGTGCAATTAAAACAAATGGTGGTGTATAAAAGGCTGACTGAGGTAAATTTGTCCTATGGGCAGAGTGCCAATCTGTTAGAAGGAAGTGCCAGCCATGATGGGGAAAGCAATGAACAAAAAAGACACGGGCCTCTGTGCAACGCTCTCCTGGTGCTTAGAGTCTAGCAGGGGAGAAAGACAGCAAGAGGGCACCAGGGATAGAGTTTGTTAAGAGCTGAGTTGCAGGGCGACAGTTCGGTGTGCTGTATCACAGAGAACTAGCCCAAGGATGTGACCTCTAAGCTGAAGTTCGTGTAGGAGTCAGAAGGTAAAGCTGAGGGGGACAAAGGAGAAAAGAAAGTATGGTTCAGGCTGAGTCAGGTATGGGCTAAGATGCTTGAGATACTCAGCATTTTATAGAAACAGAAAATTCCATACTGAATTTGGCTGGAAGAGTATGAGGCAGAATAATGAGAGAGAAGGCTAGACAGGTAGGGAAAAGAGCCAGCCAGGTCCTGACGGGCTGTGTAAGCCATTTCAAAAGGTTCAACTTTCTATTCCTTAGATTTCAAAAATAGCATGAAATCAACATGTTCAGCTAGCACCTTTCAAAAAGAAAGATTCAGGCCGGGCGCGGTGGCTCACGCCTGTAATCCCAGCACTTTGGGAGGGCGCGGCAGGTGGATCATAAGGTCAGGAGATCAAGACCATCCTGGCTAACAGATTGAAACCCCGTCTCTACAAAAAATACAAAAAATTAGCCGGGCGTGGTGGCAGGTGCCTGTAATCCCAGCTACTCGAGAGACTGAGGCAGGAGAATGGCATGAACCCAGCGGGTGGAGCTTGCAGTGAGCCGAGATTGCGCCACTGTACTCCAGCCTTGGTGACAGTGTGAGAGACTCTGTCTCAAAAAAAAAAAAAAAAAGAGAGAGAGAGAGAGATTCACTTTTTTTTTCTTTTGAGACAGAGTCTTACTCTGTTGCCCAGGCTGGAGGGCAGTGGCACAGTCTCGGCTTGCTGCAACCTTTGCCTCCCGAGTAGCTGAGATTACAGGCATGCACCACTACACCTGGCTAATTTTTGTATTTTTAGTAGAGACAGCAGGGGATGGGTGGGGTTGTTCACCATGTTGGCCAAGCTGATCTCAAACTCCCAGGCTCAAGTGATCCTCCCGTCTCAGTCTCCCAAAGTGCTGGGATTGTAGGCATGAGCCACCATGCCTGGTCAAGACATTCACTTTTATGAGGATCTCTAAACATCAGATGAACGGAAGAAACTGTTTTTCTCTCGCCTTAGGTCAAGAAGTCAGAGAATATGGATCTCCCCTTCTCATGCTCAAGTTTTTTCTTCCAAAGACTGGTAGCTATTTCCTCCTTTACCCACTCAGTCTTGACCTCTCTCTGCCCAGCAGATAAGAGACAAAGGCCACAGAATTAAGTCGGAAAGATCAGGAAACAGCATTCTCTATTCGTAAGAGGAAATTTTCCAACAAAAATGATAAGGATTACTATTTCAGACAAGCACAAGAATAGGTAAATATTGAGAGTTTAGAATTGTCAGATTTTCTTTCAAATCTAAGAAAGATTCCTGCATACAACATTTGTACCATTTTTCTGGGTCTAAGAAAAATTGATGTACACATGGCACATGTGAATACAGTACCAGCACTTTGTAGCAACCATTTTTACTAGGGACAAAGTAGTTACGCATATTTAAACTTATTAAGTAATAGAAAAGCCACTTCCCATGAAAGTTACCTTGTTTGCAGAAAGGGCCTGAGTGAAGTGTACATCTCCTAAATTAAGTGCTAGACATTTAGTGCACCCAGCATGGTGCCAGGAGGTGAGAAAAGACATGAATTAAATACTTCCTACAGTCCATTGGAAGTCCAGGCACAGGCCCAAAGACATAAAACAGACAGAGTTTCTGGAGCAAACACAATTCTGTCATCTGGAAAAACTTCCCATTTCCTGTTTGCTGAACCAACCACTGGAAACTCACAATAAAAAAGGCCTGCAACTTAAAACTGCTGAAGCGAAAAGGCGAGTGTATGAGTTTCCTATTGCTGCTGTAACAGTAACAAATTGTCAGAAGCTTAATGGCTTAAAACACTATAAGTGTATTTTCTTGTAGTTCTGGAGACCAAAAGTCCCAAATGAGTCTGATAGGACTAAAAGTAAGGGGCCAGGAGACCTGCACTCTTCTGGAGGCTCTGGGGAGAATCCATTCCTTGTCTTTTCCAGCTTCTAGAGGCCGGCCTTGGTTCACAACACTCCCTACCATTCTGCATCCCCTGTCTCATCTCCTTTTCTTCCTTTTCTCTTTTTCCCTTTTTTTTTTTTTTTTTTTTTTTTTTTTTTTTTAAAGACAGGATCTTGCTGTCACCCTGGCTGGAGTGCAGTGGCACAATCTCAGCTCACTGCCACCTCCACCTCTGGGGTTCAAGAGATTCTCTTGTCTCAGCCTCCCACGGAGCTGGGACTACAAGCATACATCACCACACCCAGCTAATTTTTATATTTTTAGTGGAGACAGGGTTTCACTATGTTGGCCAGGCTGGTCTCAAACTCTTGACCTCAGGTGATCCACCCACCTTGGCCTCCCAAAGTGCTGGGATTACAGGCGTGTGCCACCACATCTGACTTCATCTCCTTTTCTGACCCTTGGCTTCCCCTTTCCTTTATAAGAACACTTGTGATTACACTAGGCTTATCTGGATAATCCAGGATCCTCTCACCATCTCAAGGTCCTTCATGTAGTCACATCTCAAAGTCTCCTTTTGCCACATGAGATAGCATCTTCACAAATTCAGGCATTAGGACATGTACATCTTTGGAGAGTCATGATTTTGCCTACCACAATAAGAAGAGAAAAATCTGTAAGATAGAGAGGGCAGGACCATCTGATCTGTTTAACATCATCCCAGCGTAGTACCTGGCTCATCATCAGTACCCAGTTAACACCAGTTGAATAATTCAGTGAGGCCAGGAGTAGTGACTCACTTCTGTAATCCCAGCACTTTGGGAGGCCAAGGCAGGAGGATCGCTTGTGTTCAGGAGTTCAAGACCAGCCTGGGCAACATGATGAGACTCTGTCTCTACAAAAAATTTTAAATATCAGCCAGGCATGGTGGTATGTGTCTAAGTCCCAGCTACTTGGGAGGCTGATTTGGGAGGATCGCTTGAGCCGAGGAGGTTGAGGCTGCAGGAGCCGTTAGCATGATACTGCACTCCACCCTGGGCACCAGAGCAAGACTCTGTCTTAAAAATAATAATAATCAAATAAATAAATAAATAAAGACAGAGACTATACTACTTCCTGTAAGGTCTCGCTCTGTTGCCCAGGCTAGAATGTAGTGGTGTGATCGTGGCTCACTGCAGCCTTGACCTCCTGGGCTCAAGTGATCCTCCTCCCTCAGCCTCCCTGTGTAGCTGATACCACAGGCACACACCACTGGGCCCGGCCAATTCTTTAACTTTTTGTAGAGACAGAGGTCTCATTTTGTTGTTCAAGCTGGTCTTAAACTCCTGGGCTCAAGTGATCCTCTTGCCTCAGCCTCCCAGAGTGCTGGGATTACAGGAAAGAACCACTGCGCCCAGCTGCATCATTTTAAACTCAAACTCACACACTCTCTCGCTGTCTCCCCAACACACACACACACACACACTTGCATGTGGACACCTGTGCATGAAATTGGTATTCACATGGTACCAAAATACTCTATGGGTTCATAAACAAAAACCTGCCAGATTGCTTGAGTGGGCTTTCCACAGACTCCACAACCAAGATGAAGAGTGAATTTTCACATATATATCAGTTCCTTTGGGCAAATTGTAGATACTGCCTCAAATAGGTTATTCTCAGAATAGATGGGTCAACTTTTATCCCAAAGCAACCACTAGGAACCAATTACAGCCATTCTCTTCAATGGGATTTATTTACTATTGGTGCTAATCTGTGAATAGAATAATCCAATTGTGAGGAATGTTAGCAACCCCAAATACAGCACCTCTTCGGTTTCTTAGGCTTCTGCCAACTTCTTCACGATTCACACTGCCTTAATTTCTTCTGTAGGGGTTGGTTTCACACGGGGAATGGAGTCCTTTCCAGTGTTCCAATCAAACTCTCAGACTATCAGGTGTGGAAGACTGAGAAGGGCACAAGAAACTTCGGCCCCTCTACTAAATCTGTTTCTACATTATCTCATTTGATCTTCACAACAAGCTTATTAGAGAGCTATTACTAAGAAGCTTACACAAAGTTACACAACTGAAATCAACGGAATAGAAACTAGAGCCCAAATCTGTCTTCCTCAAAGTCCACTACATTTCTATCACATCACACAGTGACCACAGCTAAACAGTCAGCCCTCAGACAAAGAACCAGCCAATGTTTGTCCTCAAAATTCTACTGTTTTTCCTACATCCTCTCCCACTTTCAGCAACCATCTTTCTCATGTTCCTACAAGAGTCCAGTTCCCCTACCACACACACCTATTAAGGAAGAAAACATTTGGTAAAACAAACTTTCATGTCCACTACAGCTAGAATTTACTGGGAACTAACTCTATGACCGGTCATGTATTAAATGTTTCATGTGCATTATGAAATGCAAAATCTTTTTCTTAGATATGATTGATGATGCTGAGGTCTGAGGAGTCATTAGCAAAACCAGAACCTGAATTCATGGCATCAGACCAAGTTCTGGGCATTTCTGTTCTGCCACATTGCCTTTGGGGCCACCAGTTACAACTCCATCTTCCCTACCATAATGAGTGTCAGTAAGTGGAGTACAATATTGACTTTGTCATATAAACAAAGCTGTCCAAACAGGGAGTAGAGATAGCAAAAGAACAAGGAGCCTTTAGCCAAGGGAAGAAAAGACTTGCTATGAACAAAGCTCTCTTATGTTTTGCCTTCAAAGAATTTCTTTATAGTAGCAAAGACTCTATGAAATAAATTTGTGTTGGAAAGCACAAGAATGCATCAATGTTTCTTCTGTGTTTTCTATGCCTTGGATTGAAGGAGCTTGCTAGAAATTGTTCCTCCCAGCGTGAAGCTTACCCTGGTCCTAAGGGATATATAAAGATGGGAGCTGGGTGTGATGGTTCACACCTCTAATCCCAGCAACTTTGGGAGGCTGAGGCAGCTGGATCATCTGAGTTCAGGAGTTCGACCAGCCTGGCCAACACAGTGAAACCCTGTCTCTACTAAAAATACAAAAAATTATTTGGGCGTGGTGGTGGGTGCCTGTAATCCCAGATACTAGGGAGGATGAGGCAGGAGAATCGCTTGAACCCGGGAGGTGGAGGTTGCAGTGAGCTGAGATCGCGTCATTGCACTCCAGCCTGGGCAACAAAAGCCAAACTCCGAGAAAAAAGGAAGGAAGGAAGGAAGGAAGGAAGGAAGGAAGGAAGGAAGGAAGGAAGGAAGGAAGGAAGGAAGGAAGGGAGGGAGGGAGGGAGGGAGGGAGGGAGGGAGGGAGGGAGGGAGGGAGGGAGGGAGGGAGGGAAGAGAAGGGACGAGAAGGGAAGGGAAGAAAAGGGAATGGAAGGGAAGGGGAAAAGAAAAGAGAAGGATTCACAGTCTCCCTTCATAGCATCCTAGAGTCCTTTTACTCTTTTCTACAATCAAACATCCTGGAAAATTTAGAGGTTTCTTAAGAGGTTTACCCATAAGAGGTGAATGAGTCCAAGTTAAAATCCTCCTGTCAAAATAGCCTTCCCCTGCGTAGTTAAATATTCCTACTTCCTGCTGACACATGAGCATTCTTTGCAAAGTCTGGGCAGGTGTGTAGTGTTCAGGGACAGACTTCTTTATTCTTTTTTTTGTTTGTTTTGAGACAGTCTCACTTCATCACCCAGGCTGAAGTGCAGTGACACAATCTCGGCTAACTGCAAACTCCATTTCCTGGGTTCAAGCAGTCCTCCTGCCTCAGCCTCCAGAATAGCTGGGATGACAGGTGTGCGCCACCATGCCCGGCTAATTTTGTATTTTTAGTAGAGATGGGGTTTCTCCATGTTGGTTAGGCTGGTCTCGAACTCCTGACCTCAGGTGATCTGCCCGCCTCAGCCTCCCAAAGTGCTGGGATTACAGATGTAAGCCACTGGACCCAGCCCAAAACCCACCACTTTTTAAGTTGTCACATTAAAGTCACCAGCCACTAAAATGTCACTGAATTATATCAGAATAATGTATTAACTATTGTGGGCACATTTTTAAATAAACAAATATGTTTTCTTCTACATAAAAGACATGCAAGTTTAGTTTGGACAATTTGGAAACAAGCAAAGTAGGACAAAAAAGAAATTCAAGAGAAATGAACTGTTAATCCTGTTTCATTTACTTCCAGTCCTGTCTTTCTTTTCCTTGCATCATTTGTTTTATTTTTTATAAAGCTTTTTGTTCTGATTATAAAAACAATATGTGATTCACAATGAGGTGCCACTACATACCTATGAGAATAGCTACTTTTTTTAAAAAAAGACTGACACCATCAGGTATTAGTGTGGATGTGGAGCAACTGGAATTTGCTTACCTCATTGGTGACAGTATGAAAGGGTACAACCACTTTGGGAAAAGGTTTGGCAGTCTCTCACAAAACTTAACATACCCCTATGCTAGAAATTCCAGAAATGCCACTGCTAGATATTTATCCAAGAGAAATAAAAACATACATCCACAAAAAGACTTGTATAAGAATATTTATAACAGTTTTGTTATAAAGCCAAAAACTGGAAATAGCTCAGGTGTCCATCAACAGGAGAATGGGAACACAAACAGTGGTACATTCATACCACCCTCAGCAATAGAAAGGACCAAATAACCGGTACACGCAACAGCACGGGCATATCTCAGAAACACTACGTTGCGTAAAAGAAGCCTCGCAGAAAAACTACACACTGAAGTTTACATGAAGTTCTACAACAGGAAAAATTAATCTATGCTGAAAAAAAATTAGAACATGGCTACTCTGGGCACACTGCCTATGGGATACATGGGATAGCCACCCCCCCTTCCGCCCCCCAGGAGAGGAGAGGAGAAGGGAGGGGAGGAAAGGGGAGGGGAAGGAAGGGAAAGGAAAGAGAGAGGAGGGGAGGAGCGCAGAAGAGAGGGAAAGGGAAGGGGAAGTGAAGAAAAGGAGCTTGGATTGCACTGGTGAATGCATTTGTCAGAACCCATGAAACGGCCCATAAAATTTGTGTGTTTCATCGTAAGTAAATCTTACCTCAAAGGAAAGAAAGTACACCAATGTTGAATTTTAACAATGTGCATGATGAAGTATTTGGGGAAAAGTACATGATGTTTACAACCTACTCTGAAATACATCAAAAAATAAGATGGAGAAAGAGAGGAATGGATAGACCGGTAATAAAGCAAGTGTCAAAAAATGTTAATTGTATAATCTACATAGGCTCATGCCTATAATCCTAGCACTTTGGGAGGCTGAGGCGGGCAGATTACCTGAGGTCAGGAGTTCAAGGCCAGCTGGCTAACATGGAGAAACTCCGTTTCTACTAAAAATACAAAAAAATAGCTGGGTGTGGTGGCACACGCCCGTAATCCCAGCTACTCAGGAGGCTGAGGCAGGAGAATTGTTTGAGCCAGGGAGGTGGAGGTTGCAGTGATCCAAGATCACGCCATTACACCCCAGCTTGGACAACAAGAGTGAAAGTCTGTCTCAAAAAAAAAAAAAGAAAGAATTTTACAGGGAGGTGGAGGTTGCAGTGAGCCAAGATCGAGCCACTGCACTCCAGCCTGGTGACAGAGCAAGACTCCATCTCAAAAAAAAAAAAAAAAAAAAAGACTGTATCGCATTGTGGTTTGAGGGTTTAACAAGACAGCACATGGGAAGAGCCTAGCACTGTATCTGGCACATAGTTAACTCTCAATGCCTGAGCTACTATTGTTTCACCCAGTCAAAGTACTTGTGCACTGTGACAGCTAGTTGAGGATATCTCTGGCAAAGGAAATATTCAGGGAAACATAGCAAGAACCATCGACATAAGAAGAACTATGTCTAACTTGATATATCACCACTACCTACACAGTTTCAGTCATGTAAGAGGTGCTCAATAAAAGTAAGCTGAATAAATGAGTGAAGGAATGAATATATAAATGAAAGAGTGGCCACCTGGCTTTAATTCATTTAGGCATGAGGCCAGCCTCAACCTCCCTTGTAAGTTTTTCTTGCCTCTGTCCCTCTGGAAGCAGCTGAACACATCTCTCCTTGGTTAGCAGAAATTGTATGATACATCTCAACTGGGAATCAGGAGTTCCAAGTCTGGCTCTATCTCTAAATAGCTGTGTATCTTTGGACCAAAACATTGATAACACCATCCCCATTATTTAATTAGACTATTAAAATAGTTTCTGAGGAAGGAAAGGGACAGAGCGTGTCATTATCGCCCTTGTTCAGATGAGGAAACTGAGGCCCAGGGAAGTGAAATGATTTGTTCAAATTCCCTCCTCTGGACCAAACACGGCGGCTCACGCTTATAATCCCAGCATTTTGGGAGATCAAGGAGAGAGGATTGCTCGAGCTCACAAGTTCGCAACCAGCCAGGGCAATAAGGCAAGCAGCCCCCGCCCCAACTCCTATCTCCCTCAGCCCCATCTCTATCCAAAAACATTAAAAATTAGCAGGGCGGGGTGGCAAGCGCCTGTAGTCCCGGCTACTGGGAAAGCTGAGGTGGGGGGATCGCTTGAGCCCAGCATTTGGAGGCTGCAGTGAGCCGTGATCACACCACTGCTCTCTCGTCAGGGTGACAGAGCAACACCCTGTATCAAAACAAAACAAAACAAATTCCCTCCTCCAGACCAGGAGGCAGTCAGGTAGATTTCCTCCACATGTCATCCAGCTTTAAGGATCTTATTGCAAGATTTCTTCCAATCACTTCCAGGTTGCAAACGGGTTTCCCCATAGCAGCATTCTTCATGCTACTTTCTTCTGTGCTCGCTCTCCTCCTTGCTCGCTTCCCCAAAGCCCGCTCCGCTAGACTGAGCTAGGGATTTTTGACAGCAGAGGGGGCTGCTGAGACACACTGAGTTTTCTCCAAATAAGGAAGAGCACTGTGCCTGCAGGCTGAGAGGCACTTTGACGATCATTCCATCCTGAGTTCTGCAAAGGCTCTTAGGTCGCAGTAGCACAAAATACAATCCAGGAGGAACATGTGCTCGGGTCCTAACTCTGCCAATAACAACATGTCACCCGAGGAAAGTCCCATCCTTGAAATGTGAAAATGTTTTAGCTCAGGAGTTCTCAAACCTGGCTGCACATCCGAAACGCCTGGGCTACTTATTAAAAATACATAATCCGGGGCCTCCGTCCCAGATCTATTAAACTAGAATCCCCAGGGAGGGAACCTGGAAATCTGCAATTTCATAATTTAAGATCGCAGAAGTTTCTAATGCACAGACATGTTTGGGAAACAACTAGATAAACTCAAAGGTTCTTTTTCTCTTTTCCTTTTTTTTTTTTTTTTTTTTTTTTTTTTTGGACACGGAGTCTCACTCTGTCGCCCAGGCTGGAGTGCAGTGGCGCGATCTCTGCTCACGGCAATCTCTGCCTTCCGGGTTCCAGCGATTCTCCTGCCTCAGTCTCCCAAGTAGCTGGGACTACAGACGTGCACCACCACGCCTGGCTAATCTTTGTATTTTTAGTAGAGACGGGGTTTCGCCAAGTTGGCCACGCTGACCTCAAGTGATCCGCCTGCCTCGGCCTCCCAAAGTGCTGGGATTACAGACCCGTGCCCAGTCAAAGTTTCTTTTTTTTTCATTCTAAGATTGAAAACTCAAAATCTGTAGACCTCTCTCCCATTCCCATAAAATACTACTGCTTTTGTTTCTGGGTTGTTGGTAGTGACTGCCTAGGGAACTGTCTTAAGTAGGATTTGAAGGCAGTGCTGTCCTGTAGAAAGGCAACTTGAGCCATGAATGCAAGCTACATACAGAATTTTACATTTTCTAGTCATCACTTTTTTGAAAGTAAAATAAATACATAAAATTGTTCTTAATAACATTTGGTTAACGCAGTATATCCAAACCATTATCATTTCAAGTTGTAATCCATACAAAAAAAATTATTAATGAGATATTTTACATTCTCTTCTTATGGGCCAGGTCTTCGTAATCTGGTATGTACTTTACCTGTGTAGCATACCTGAATTTGGACTAACCACATTTCAGATGCTCAGTAGCCACATGTGACCTGCGGTTACCATATTAGCACTATTAAGCAATATTGTGCAATCATCAATTAGCAGTGGCCATGATAAGCAGATAATTGGAGTGAAGGTACTTGTGCCATATAGTTGTCATCAGCAATGCCAAATAACCTAATTTCTAGTTCTCTATAGAACAGGCAAAAAGAAAAAAATTCAGCAGTAACTCAGCCTTAGACTCATTATACATGGGGCAGGGGGGAATGGGGGGGAACACAGGAAATTCACACAAGGGGTGTTAGGAACACTGCAATTGAATATGACATACTTAAAATAAGTAAAACCAAGATTTAACCAGAACTAGCAGTAGTAGGCTCAAGCATGGCACTTGAGAATATATGTTGTATTCATTCTACGAAAAAAATCTTCCTGGCCAGCCGTGGTGACTCACGCCTATAATCCCAGAACTTTGGGAAACCGAGGTGGGAGGATCACTCAAGCCCAGGTGTCTGAGAACGGCCTGGGTGACATGGAGAAACCCTGTCTCTACAAAAAATACAAAAATTAGCCAGGCATGGTGGTACATGCCTCTAGTCCCAACTATTAAGAAGGCTGAGGTAAGAGGATTGCCCTCAGGTTGATCCAAAGCCCAGCAGTCTGAGGCTGCAGTGAGCCGAGATGGTGTCACTGGAGAGATCCTGTCTCAGAAAAAAAAAAAAAAAAAGGAGGTTGGTGTGTAGTGGCTCACACCTGTAATCGCAGAACTTTGGGAGGCCAAGGCAGGGGGATCACCTGAGGTCACGAGTTCAAGACCAGCCTGGCCAACATGTTGAAACACCATCTCTACTAAAAATACAAAAATTAGACGGGCATGGTCGCACATGCCTGTAATCCCAGCTACTCGGGAGGCTGAGGCAGGAGAATCGCTTGAACCCAGGAGACAGAGGTTGCAGTGAGTCGAGATGGTGTCACTGAACTTCAGCCTGGGTGAAAGAGTGAGACTCTGTCTCAAAAAAAAAAAAAAAGGGAGAAAAAAAAAGGGCACAGTGGCTCATGCCTGTGATCCCAACACTTTCAAAGACTGAGGCGGGCAAATCACTCAAGGTCAAGAATTCAAGATCAGCCTGGCCAACATGGCAAAACACATTCCCAAAAAAAAAAATAGGCCGGACACAGTGGCTCACACCTGCAATCCCAGCACTTTGGGAGGCCAAGGAGGTTGGATCACCTGTCAGGAGTTCGAGACCAGCCTGGCCAACATGATGAAACCCGTCTCTACTAAAAATACAAAAATGACCCGGGTGTGATGGCGGACACCTGTAATCCCAGCTACTAGGGAGGCTGAGGCAGGAGAATCGCTTGAACCTGGGAGGCGGAGGTTGTAGTGAGCCAAGATTGCGTCATTGCACTCCAGTCTTGGCGACAAGAGTGAGACTCCATCTCAAAAAAAAAATTAAGACGGGACACAGTGGCTCACGCCTGTAATCCCAGCACTTTGGGAGCCTGCGGTGGGTGGATCATGAGGTCAAGAGTTTGAGACCCACCTGGCCAACATAGTGAAACCCCATCTCTACTAAAAATATAAAAATTAGCTGAGTGTGGTGGCGTGTGCCTGCAGTCTCAGCTACTCAGGAGGCTGAGGCAGGAGAATCACTTAAACCTGGGAGGTAGAGGTTGCAGTGAGCCGAGACCATCACTACACTCCAGCCTGGGGTGACAGAGCAAGACTCTGTCTAAAAAATAAACAAATGCAAAATAAATTTAATTTAATTTAATTAATTAAATTAAAAATATATAAATTAGCTACATGTGCTGGCACACTCCTGTGGTCCTGTGGTCCCAGCTATGTGGGGAAGCTGAGGTGGGAGGATGGCTTGAGCCTCGGAAGTTGAGGCTTCAGTGAGTTGTGTTCGCACCACTGCACTCCAGCCTGGGTGTTGTCTCAAAAAAAAAAAAAAAGAAGGCAGGAAGTCAAGAAGGAAGGAAGGAAGTGAGGAGGGAGGGAAGGGAAGAAAGAGATGGAGAGAGAGAGAGGGAAGGAAAGACAGAGAGAAAGAGACAGAGAGAAAGAGAGAGAGAGAAAGAAAGAAAGGGAAAGAGAGAGAGAGAAAGGAAGGAAGGAAGGAAGGAAGAAAGGAAGGAAGAAGGAAGGAAGGAAGGAAGGAAGGAAGGAAGGAAGGAAGGAAGGAATAAAGAGAAAGAAAGAGGAAGGAAGGAAGTAGGAAGAGAGAGAGAGAGGAAGGAAGGAAGGAAAGAAAGAAAGAGAGAGAAAGAGAAAGGAAGGAAGGAGAGAAAGAGAAAGGAAGGAAGGAAAGAAAGAGAGAGAAAGGAAGGAAGGAAAGGAAGGAAAGAGAGAGGAAGGAAGGAAGGAAGGAAGGAAGGGGAAAGGAAAGGAAAGAAAGGAAGGAAGGGAGGAAAGAAAGAAAGAAAGAAAGAAAGAAAGAAAGAAAGAAAGAAAGAAAGAAAGAAAGAAAGAAAGAAAGGAAGGAAGGAAGGAAGGAAGGAAGGAAGGAAGGAAGGAAGGAAGGGAAGGAAGGAAGGAAGGAAGGAAAAAGAAAGGAAGATCTTCTTGACTCAGGGTCAATATAATGAGCCTATTGAAAGGCTCATTGATTTACAAGGCATCATTCAAGGTGCAGTTGAATCTCCGCTATGAGAGATAGCAGATACACTGATACATTGCAGAAGTGGGGAAAGAGGGTACTTATGGTCACTGAAATATAATGTAATCAGCAATAATAATAGATCATATTTGAAATGTATGACTTTAAAAAGCACTTTATTATCCATTCTCATTTGTTCCTCATAATAATCCTGTGAGGCAAGCAGATGGGATGTATGTCTCTATTTTAGACTGGAGAACTGAAGTTCAGAGAGATTATGTGTTAGCTTAAGTTTCAGTGCCAGTGACTGAATAGCATACTTTCTCCACAGAAAATTCTCTGGTCCATATGGGAATTCAACCTTGGCCTCATTATCAGCAAGCTCTCGCCAGCTACTTACCTGATGCAGCTATAAATATCGTTAATTCACTTTTCAAAGGCCTTTCCTCTTCTAATAGATGAAGTTCCAGTTAGCCTCCTACCGACCCCCTCCACTGTGTCTGCCTTCTCTAATCATGTATCTCCCTGGAAGGTGTAAATGCCTTTGCCTCAGGCAAGGATGCCTTTTCTACAGCACCTCACGGAGCTGCAAGCCAGCTTTTAAAAGGGGAGTCATAATTTTCTGCTGGCTGAGTGGAGATAACAACTTACAAAGTTACTCGGGAAGGCACGGAAGTGTTTTTGAGCGGGAAAATGTGATGTGACGTGATGACATGGTGTGTGATGCAGTGAGCAATTGAAGAGAAAAGAGGGAGAACTTATAATAATTACAACAATAACAGTCCATATCAACTCTTCTTGTCCAACCTACCTAAAGTGGCCCAGTCATCACCATCAGATTACTACCATCTCATTTCTGCATAGCATTTGTCACTATCACACATTTTTCATTTATTATTACCTCTTCCCACCTGATATTGAATATAAGGTTCACAAAAGCACAAACTCTATCTGATGCACTGCTCTATCTGCAGATATTACAACCATACGTGGGCCCAGAGTAAACACTCAATAAATATTAGTTGAATAAATAAATGAATGAGCATTTTACTCTGCAATAGGGGGTGGGCCCAAGTATTTAACACAATTTAGTTATATCACTGAGTCTTTATGCTAATCCAAGGAATTAAGTTTCATTGTCTGCATTTCACAAGTTCTTTTTTTTCTTCAGTTTTTTTTAAAAATACTTTATGTTCTAGGGTACATGTGCACAACATGCAGGTTTGTTACATATGTATACATGTGCCATGTTGGTGTGCTTCAACCCATTAACTCGTCATTTACATTAGGTATATCTCCTAATGCTATCCCTCTTCCCTCCCCCCTACCCCATGACAGGCCCCGGTGTGTGATGTTCCCCTTCCTATGTCCAACTGTTCTCACTGTTCAATTCCCACCTATGAGTGAGAACATGCAGTGTTTGGTTTTCTGTTCTTGCAATAGTTTGCTGAGAACAATGGTTTCCAGCTGCATCCATGCTCCTACAAAGGACATGAACTCATCCTTTTTTATGGCTGCAACATTTCACAAGTTCTTATGGCCTAAGTATGTAGTGACGCATTTGTAATCTGCATGTCATAAAGTTACTAATGATTTCCTAGTCCTCGGATCCAAAATCTCCTTCTCAATGAAATTTTCCCTCATCATTCCAGCCTTGTTTCCACATTGGAGACTGTTGACCTTAAGGTTCCTCCTAGAAAAGCTTTCTTGGATTCCACACATTTGGTCATTCAACAAAAGTTGTTCGAGCACCAACTATGAGCCTGTCACGATCCTATGTGCTGAAGGTGCAAACCTTTGATGGCCAAGCAGGAACTGGCAGGGTCCCAGTGCAGTGATGCTGGTTTTCTCCCCACCATTTCTTTTCATCCTCCTCCACTGGCTCGTCCTGATTTTCCCTCAATCCCCAAAATTTGAGCATCCCTGAGGTCCAGCTGTAAGTCTCTCTCTGTGTACCTTTCCACTTGACAATCTCAGCTACTATTCCCTGTTAAGCATGCACCTATATATAGATGCCTTATTAATCTGTATCTTTAATGTTGATCTTTCACCTAAGCTCCAAATCTGCATCTCTTTTCCACCAGGACATACCCCTGCCACCTTATCTCAACCCAACAACTCTAAAGTGGAATCCATCAAGCACCCTATCCTCCCAAACTATCCAGAATTTGTGGCATCTATTCTCTGAGAGCAATTACAAAGGAGAAACCAAAGATACATCACAATTTTCAGCTCAATGAATCCTATAAACATTAATAGAAGCAGCTGTTCCCTACCAGGGCTTCTATCTCTGTCTTTCATCCTTCCAAATATCATGGCAATCAAAAAAAAAAAAAAAAAAATTAGTTCCGTATGGCTCAGCACAAAGAAAAGTATCCTTAATGCATTGGATCAGGCCAGTGGGTCTGAAACAGCTGAAATGGCAAACTAGTGGTGGGAAAACTGACCTCAAAGGGTGACAGGCAGACTGGGCAAAAAGTAGAGTAGATTAAATTAAATTAGGAGACTTCATCTCAACACCTAACTCTACCTGGTGAGGCAGACTTAACTGTGACCTTGGACAAGTTACTGCCACTTTGAACTTTGGTTACATCATATGTAAAATGATGTAACCAAAGGAGACTTTACAAAGGGAGAAGGGTAATTTCAGTTCCATCTATTATAGTGAATAAGTAATATAATATTGAATAATTGATATGGATGATATAAAGTTATTTGGACTGGAAAATGAGAGACAAAAGTAAGGAATTAACATCAACATTAATTTGGTTGTAACCACTCTTGTAATTATAAATACTGGCTTTCAGAGAACTTCAGAATGTATCCCCTTTGATTTGAGAGTAAATTCACTATAGGTTATGTTGATGTGGGTTCAGCATCAGGGCTGTCAGTAAAATGCATACACTCTCAGCTGCACCTACAAGACAGCAAAAGGCCTAGGGCCTTAGGCTTCACTATACGAGGTGGGATCAGGGCTTCTACCTGAATTAAAAACCTCACAACTTAGTTATTATACCCTACTTAATGCCCCTATTGTACTGATTTTGATTTAATCCCCAATCTCAGATGAGTTAGAGTCAATATGGAAAACTCCTTAACCAAAACACTTTCTTCTTGTACAAATCCAAAGTTGTTGACTGGGCGCAGTGGCCCACTCCTGTAATCCTAGCACTTTGGGAGGCCGAGGGGGGCGGATCACTTGTAGTCAGTCAGGAGTTTGAGACCAGCCTGGCCAACATGGCAAAATCCCATCTCTACTAAAAATACAAAAATTACCCGAGCCTTGTGGTGCGCTCCTGTAGTCTCAGCTACTCGGGAGGCCGAGGCAGGATAATCGCTTGAACCCAAGAGGCGGGGCTTGCAGTGAGTCAAGATCATGTCACTGTACTCCACGGTGAACTCTGTCTCCGGGGGAAAAAAAAAAAAAATTGTCCATAGACTTGGAGTAGGAAAAACAAATGAAAACTCCTTGGCCCAGTAGACTCACGTAACCGGAATGCAAAGATTGACAGTTTAGCATAAAAGTATTTTGCAGATTATCTCTTCCCCATAATCAAAGGTGGAGGAATTCTCTCTACTTCAAGAAAGGCAGACTGAGCTCACCCAGGGCCACCACTCATCAATAAACAGTGCCTGAAAAAGAAACAAAAACAGTACCTGTATACACATTCTTTGAGAAACAGTGCTGTGATCCATTAATGATTTCTGCCATGGTAAGGAGGGAGATGCAAGGGAATAATGGGATAATCTCACATATTTGTCCTCTTAGGGGGTCGGTCAATTTTAGATGTGTTCCACTAATCACGGTCAATAGAGATCAACGTTTTCTTTTTGTATTATGCAAAACTGTGCATATAATTTTGACCAAACAAATTTTTACTTGAATCAAGCTAAGAAGCATCTGTTTCCAATACTGTAATGCTGAGGTCAAAGCTATGGGTTTAATCCCTCTGGGCCAGTTAACTTTGCTCTGTTGAGCAATTCCTGATTTCATTTGATCCCTTGTCAAAGTCATACATCTACATTTTTTTTTTTTTTTTTTGAGATGGAATTTCGCACTGTCACCCAGGCTGGAGTGCAGTGGCACAATCTTGGCCCGCTGCAAACTCTGCCTCCCGGGTTCAAGCGATTCTCCTACCTCAGCCTCCCGAGTAGCTGGAATTACAGGCATGTAATGTATATTTTGAGATGGAGACCGAAATTCCATCTCAAAATATAAAAATCCAAGTGGGGTGGATCTTCATTCTGAAGGTGCCTGTGTATACGGGTTAAATAAATTTGTATGCCTTGTCTCTAAGGCATTAAAAAAATCCAAGTAGGTTTGTTTTTTGGGGGGGTTTTTTTGGTTTTTTTTTTTTTTTTTTTGAGATGGAGTCTTGCTCTGTCACCCAGGCTGGAGTGCAGTGGTACGATCTTGGCTCACTGCATCCTCCGCCTCCTGGGTTCAAGCAATTGGCCTGTCTCAGTCTCCCTAGTAGCTGGGGTTACAGGTGCCTGCCAACATGCCTGGTTAATTTTTATATTTTTAGTAAAGACAGGGTTTCACCATGTTGACCAAGCTGGTCTCGAACTCCTGACCTCAGGTGATCCACCTGCCTCGGCCTCCCAAAGTGCTGGGATTAAAAACGTGAGCCACCGTGCCTGGCCCCAAGTGGGTTTCTTTATATAAAATGACAAGGTTATTTTAAAATATATAGAGAAATATGAAGGATATGCAAAATAATTTTGAAAAAGAAGAACAAATTATGGAAACTTATACTACTTTATTTCAGGAGTTATAAAACTGTCTTAAACAAGAAAATGTAATATTGGTGAAAAGACATGCTATTGGATCAACAGAACAAAATAAAGAATCCAAAAAACAGATCCATACATACTTACTAAGTTCATTTATCGTAAAGATGTCAATGCAATTCAATGGGGAAAAAATAATCTTTTCAACAATTCATACAGCAAAATAAACCTCATCCTTATTTTTATACCATATCCAAAAAAAAAAAGAGACTCTCAAAATTAAACATAAAGTTAAATAACCAAAACTATGAAACTTTTAGAATAAAACAGGCCAGGTGTAGTGGCTCATGCCTGTAATCCCAGCACTTTTGGAGGCCGAGGTATTGGATCATCTGAGGTCAGGAGTTCGACACCAGCCTGGTCAATAAGGTGAAACCCGGTCTCCATTAAAAATACAAAAATTAGCTGGAAGTGGTGGCATGCACCTGTAACGCCAGCTACTCGGAAGGCTCAGGCAGGAGAATTGTTTGAACCCAGAAGCAGAGGTTGCAGTGAGACAAGATTATACCACTGTACTCCAGCCTGGGCAATAGAGCAAGACTCTGTCTCAGAAAAACGGCAGGGTGCAGTGGCTCATGCCTGTAATCCCAGCACTTTAGGAGGCTGAGGCAGGTAGATCATGAGGTCAGGAGTTCAAGACCAGCCTGGCCAACATAGTGAAACCCCCGTCTCTACTAAAAATACAAAAATTAGCCAGGCATGGTGACATGAGCCTGTAGTCCCAGCTACTTGGGAGGCTGAGGCAGGAGAATCACATGAACCCAAGAGGCAGAGGTTGCAGCGAGCCGAGATCATGCCACTGCACACCAGCCCAGGCGACAGTGTGAAACTCCATCTCAAAGAAAATACAACAAAAAATACATAGGAGACTGTGTGATTTTCAATTTTAGGTATCAGATGAACTGGATTAAGGAATACGTAGAGAGCTGGTAAAGCATTATTTCTGGATGTGTCTTCGAAGGTGTTCCCAGGGAACACTGGCATAGGAGTCTGCCAACTGAGTGGGAAATATTTGACCTCAGTGTGGTTGGGTACCATTCAATCATCTGGGGTTCTGATAGAACAAAATGGCAGGCCGGGCACAGTGGCTCACACCTATAATCCCAGCACTTTGGGAGGCCGAGGCAGGTGGATCACCTGAGGTCAGGAGTTCGACACCAGCCTGACCAACACAGAGAAACCCTGTCTCTACTAAAAATACAAAATTAGCCAGGCGTGGTGGCACCTGCCTATAATCCCAGCTACTTGGGAGGCTGAGGCAGGAGATTCACTTGAACCTGGGAGGCAGAGGTTGTGGTGAGCCGAGATCGCGCCGTTGCACTCCAGCCTGGGCAACAAGAGCGAAACTCCATCTCAAAAAAAAAAAAAAAAAGGTAGAAGAAAGGGGAATTCACTTATCTCTGTCCTATAGCTGGGGCAGTCTTCCTCTCCAGCCCTTGGACATCATAACTCCAGGCTCTCTGGCCTTTGGACTATGGAACCTATAGCAGGAGACCTTTTACCCCCGCAACAGATTCTCAGGCCTTCGGTCTCAGACTGAGAGTGACACCAACAACTTATCTCAACCCTGGTTGAGACTTTCAGACTTGACTTGAGCCACACTACTAGTTTCCCAGAGTCTCTAGCTTACAGATGGCCAATCAAGGGACTTCTTGGCCTCCATAATTATGGATCCAATTACCTTAATAAATTCCCATAAGAGTTCGAGACCAGCCTAACATGGAGAAATCATGTTTCTACTAAAAATACAGAATTAGCCGGGTGTGGTGGCACATGCCTATTATCCCAGCTACTCGGGAGGCTAAGGCAGGAGAATCGCTTGAACCCGGGAGGTGGAGGTTGCAGTGAGCCAAGATTGCGCTGTTTCACTTCAGTCTGAGCAACAAGAGCGAAACTCCATCTCAAAAAAAAATTCCCATGATTATGGATCCAATTCCCTTAATAAATCTCTTCTCATATATCTACATCTGTCTGTCTATCTATCTATCTATCTATCTATCTATCTATCTATCTATCTGTGTACATATTCTATTGGTTCTGTCTCTCTGGAAAACTCTTGACTAATACACTTTGGGAGAGGTAAAACTTTTTTTTTTTTTTTTTTTTTCCCTTAAAGACAGGATTCTGCTTTCTCACCTGGACTGAAGTACAGTGGTATGATCACAGCTCACTGCAGCCTTGACTTTCTGAGCTCAAGCGATTCTCCCACCTCAGCTTCATGAGTAGCTGGGCCCACAGGCACACACCACGATGCCTGGCTAATTTTTGTATTTTTTTTTGTAGAGATGGGGTCTCCCTATGTTGCCCAGACTGGTCTCAAACTCCCGAGCTCAAGCAATTTGCCCATGTCAGCTTCCCAAAGTGCTGGAATTACAGGCATGAGCAACTGCGCCTGGCCAACTTTTTTTTTTTTAAGACAGAGTGTCGCTCTATCATCCAGGCTGGAGTGCAATGGCATGATCGCGGCTCACTGCAACCTCTGCCTCCCAGGTTCAAGTGATTCTCCTGTCTCAACCTCCTGAGTAGCTGAAATTACAGGCACACGTGGCCACGTCAGGCTAATTTTTTTGGCATTTTAGTAGAGATGGGGTTTCACCATATTGCCCAGGCTGGTCTCGAACTTCTGAGCTCAAGCATTCCACCCACCTCAGCCTCCCAAAGTTGGGGCTGTGCCCGGCCCCAGCATTTTAAAAATAAGATCCAGAAAGCCTTATTTAAAGTGAGAATGGGCCTAAAAAGAATAATAATAAATAAATGAATAAGACCCATAAATTTGGCTGGGCACGGTGGCTCACGCCTGTAATCCCAGCACTTTGGGAGGCCGAGGTGGGCAGATCACAAGGTCAGGAGATGGAGACCATCCTGGCTAACACGATGAAACACCCTCTCCACTAAAAACACAAAAAATTAGCCAGGTGTGGTGGCTGGCACCTGCAGTCCAACCTACTCGGGAGGCTGAGGCAGGAGAATGGCAAGCACCCAGGAGGCGGAGCTTGTAGTGAGCCAAGATCGCACCACTGCACTCCAGTCTGGGCAACAGAGTGAGACTCTGTTTCTAAAAAAAAAAAAAGACCCGTAAATTCAATAAATTGGACTTCAACAAAATTTAAAACATATTTCTCTACAAACAACACTGTTAAGAAAATGAAAGGCAAGTCCCAGTCTGGGAGACGATATCAGCAAATAGGTATCTGACAAAGCATTTTAGTTAGAATATATAAAGGACACTTATAAACTTATAACTCAATAATAAGAAAACAAACAGTGTTACAGCTCTTTTAGAATTTGTCTAAAAATGTAAAAATTTTAAAAAGAAAACAATTATAAAGTGAGCAAAATATTTGAACAGATATTTTACCAAAAAAGAAATACAGATGACAAGCATACAAAAAGATGCTCTTTTTTTTTTTGAGACAGTCACACTCTCTCACCCTGCCTGGAATACAGTAGGATGATCTCGTCTCACTGCAACTGCTGCCTCTCAGGTTCAGGCAATTCAAAAGCCTCAGCCTCCCAAATAGCTGGGACTACCGGTACACATCACCACACCTGACTACTTTTTTGTATTTTTTTAGTAGAGATGAGGTTTCACCATGTTGGCCAAGGTGGTCTAGAACTCCTGACCTCAAGTGATCCTCCCACCTCAGCTTCCCAAAGTGCTGGGATTACAGGCATGAGCCACTGTGCCTGGCCTTGTCATTATTAATAATTAAGGAACATGGAATCAACCCAAATGCCCATCAATGATAGACTGGACAAAGAAAATGTGGAACATATACACCATGGAATACTGTGCAGCCATAAAAAACAACAAGCTTATGTCCTTTGCAGGGACATGGATGAAGCTGGAAGCCATTATCCTCAGCAAATTAACACAAGAACAGAAAACCAAAACTGCATGTTCTCACTTATAAGTGGGAGCTGAACAATGAAAACACATGGACACAGGGAGAGGAACAACACATACTGGGACCTTTCAAGGTGCTAGGGAGGGAGAGTATCAGGAAAAATAGCTAACGCATGTGGGGCTTAACATCTGGGTGATGGGTTGATAGGTGCAGCAAACCACCATAGCACACATTTACCTTTGTAACAAACATGTATGTCTTGCACGTGTATCCTGGAACTTAAAATAAAATAAAACAAAATTTTAAAATAACAATAATGATTAAGGAAGCACAAATTTAACCACAATGAGATATCATCACACAATCCTTAGAATGGCTACAATTAAAAAGACTGACAATACCAGAGTCTTGCTCTGTCTCCCAGGCTGGAATGCAATGGCGAAATCTCAGCTCACTGCACCCTCCGCCTCCCAGGTTCAAGAAATTCTCCTGCCTCAGCCTCCTGAGCAGCTGGGATTACAGGCAAGTGCCACCACTCCTGGCTAATTCTTTTTTGTATTTTTGTAGAGACGGGGTTTCACCGTGTTGGCCAGGCTGGTCTTATACTCGTGGCCTCAAGTGATCCACCTGCCTCAGCTGCCCAAAGGGCTAGGATTACAGGCGTGAGCCACCACGCCAGGCCTGCAACTGACACTTTCATACACATTGCTGGTGGAAGTGCATAATGACAGACCCACTTTGAAAACACTTTGGCAGTTTCTTAAAAAGTCAAATATATACCTACCATACAATTCACACATTCTTCTCCTAAGTATATACCCAAGAGAAGGCTGGGCGTGGTGACTCACATCTGCAATCCCAGCACTTCAGGAGGCAGAGGTGGGTGGATCACCTGAGGTCAAGAGTTTGAGACCAGCCTAACCAACATGGCGAAACCCTGTGACTACTAAAAATACGTACAATTGACCAGGCATGGTAGCACATGCCTGTAATCCCAGCACCTTGGGAGGCCAAGGCAGGCAGATCACAAGGTCAGGAGTTCGAGACCAGCCTGGCCAATATGGTAAAACCTTGTCTCTCCTAAAAATACAAAAATTAGCTGGATGTGGTGGCAGGTAGGACACTTTCATACACATGAAAGTGAGTAGGTGAGCAGTAGTCTCACATACTCAGAAGGCTAAGGCAAGAGAATCACTTGAACCCAGGAGGTGGAAGTTGCAGTGAGCCAAGATTGAGCCATTGCATTCCAGCCTGGGTGACAGAGCCAGACTGTGTCCCCTCGAAAAAAAAAGAAAATAAAAAAATACATACAATTAGCCAGGCATAGTGGTGGGCGCCTGTAATCCCAGCAACTTGGGAGGCTGAGGCAGGAGAATTGCTTGAACCCGGGAGGCAGAAGTTGCAGTGAGCCAAGATTGAGCCATTGCACTCCAGCCTGGGTGACAGAGCCAGACTCTCTCTCAAAAAAAAAAAAAAAGACTTGCATGTGAATGTTCACAACAGCTCTATTTGTGATAGTGAAAAACTGGAAACAACCCAAATGTCCTTGAAGAAGGAAATGGATAAGCAAATTGGAGATCCGTACAATGGAATATTACTCAGCAATAAAAAGGAACAAACTATTGATACACACAACAACATGGATAAACTTCAAAATAATTACACTGGGTAAAAGAAACCAGACAAAAAAAGATGATCCCATTTATGAGAAATTCTAGAAAACACAAATAATCTATGGTGAAAGAAAACAGATCAGTGGCTCCTGAAGAATTTGGTAAGGGGAGAGAGGAAGGAATTTTTTTTTTTTTTTTTTTTTTTTTTTTTGAGACAGAAACTCGCTCTATCACCCAGGCTGGAGTGCAGTGGCATGATCTCAGCTCACTGAAAGCTCCACTTCCTGGGTTCATGCCATTCTTCTGCCTCAGCCTCCCAAGTAGCTGGGACTATAGGCACTTGCCAACACACCTGGCTAATTTTTTTGGTATTTTAGTAGAGACAGGTTTCACCATGTTAGCCAGGATGGTCTTGATCTCCTGACCTCGTGATCTGCTCGCCCGGCCTCCCAGAGTGCTGGGATTACAGGCGTGAGTCACAGCGCCTGGCCAAAAGGAAGGAATTCTAACGGGGCATAAAGAAACTTCTGGAAACTATGAACATTTTCATTACATTGATTTTGGTGATAGTTTCACAGGTTTAGGCATATGTCAGAACTCATCAGTTTTTTTTTTTTTTTTTTTGGAGACAGGGTCTCACTTTGTCACCCAAGCTGGAATGCAGTGGTATGAGGTTGGCTCAATGCAGCCTCAATCTCCTAGGATCAAGCCATCCTTCCATCTCAGCCCCTCAAGTAGCTGGGACTATAGGTGTGTGCCACCATGTATGGCTAATTTCTTGTATTTTTGGTAGAGATGGGGTTTTGCCACTTTGCCCAGGCTGGTCTCGAACTCCTGAGCTCAAGCCATCTACTCACCTTGACCTCCCAAAGTGCTGGGATTACAGGCAGGAGCCACCACACCCAGCCCCAGAATTCATCAAATTGAACATATTAAGTGTATGCTGCTTATTTTATGACAAGTACACTTCAATAAAGCAATTTTTAACAGCATGGAAAAAACTAAAATTTTAAATAAATGTAACATTTAAAAAGTTATATTTGGGCCAGGCACGGTGACTCACACCTATAATCCCAGCGCTGTGGGAGGCCAAAGCAGGTGGATCACTTGAGGTCAGGAGTTCAAGACCAACCTGGGTAACACGGTGAAACCCTGTCTCTACTAAAAAGACAAAAATTAGCTAGGCGTGGTGGCGCACACCTATAATCCCAGCTACTCAGGAAGCTGAGGCAGGAGAATCACTTGAACCCAGGAGGTGAAGGCTGCAGTGAGCCAAGGTTGCACCACTGCACTCCAGCCTGTGTGATAGAGCAGGACATGGTCTCAAAACAAAGAAAAAAAATTTATTTGATTTATAAAAGTACAGCTATTACATGTTTCTGTTTGCCCTAATCATGTTTTCTAAAATTGTGATATATATTATTTCTAAAATGTTTTATTTTTTCTCAAATATACTTTTATATTTGCTCTTTATAACAAAAAGTTAAATAATAAAAAATTTTAAAGGACCATGGTCAGATACAGTGGCTCACGCTTGTAGTCCCAGCACTTTGGGAGGTTGAGGCAAGAGGATCACTTGAGCCCAGGAATTTGAGACCAACCCAGGCAACAAAGTGAGACCCTGTTTCCATAAAGAACAGAAAAATTAGCCAGGTGTGGAGGTGCACACCTGTGGTCCCAGCTACAGGGGAGACTGAGGCAGGAGGATCCCTTGAACCTAGAAGGTCAAGGCTGTAGTCAACCTTGTTCGTGCCACTGCACTCCATCCTGGGCAACAGAGTGAGACCCTCTTTTAAAAACTAACAACGAAAAAAATAGCTGGGTGCAGTGGCTCACGCCTGTAATCTCAGCACTTTGAGAGGCCAAGGTGGGTGGATCACGAGGTCAGGAGTTCAAGATGAGCCTGACCAACATGGAGAAACACCGTCTCTACTAAAAATACAAAAATTAGCCAAGCGTGGTGGTGTGCACCTGTAATCCCAGCTACACAGGAGGTTGCGGCAGGAGAATCGCTTGAACCTGAGAGGCAGAGGTTGCAGTGAGCTGAGACCGTGCCACTGGACTCCAGCCTGAGTGACAGAGCAAGACTCCATCTCAAAAAATAATAATAATAATAAATAAAATAAAATTGTTGCAATAAATATCTGACAGAGATTGTGTTTCTCTCTGTGTGTGTATATATACACATATCTTTACACACTTTCACTAACATTTTTAAGACAAAAATTTAAACATAACATGCTAGTGAAACCGCCCTTGCAAAAATTATGACTGAGAAAATTATCACAGTGAAAGGGACCTGACCTAATTATATCTATCTTGCTTCTAACCTCCAAGCTCAAGCTGTCTTTGGTCATTCCTGGGCATAGGCTGATGCCTATTCCTAACTTTGAGAGGAACTTACTTTACAGTTTAAAACAAAGACAATAGCTGAGCGCAGTGGCTCACGCCTGTAATCCCAGCACTTTGGGAGGCGGAGGCAGGCGGATCACAAGGTCAGGAGATCGAGACCATCCTGGCTAACACGGTGAAACTCCGTCTCTACTAAAAATATAAAAAAGTAGCCGGGCGTGGTGGTGGATGCCTGTAGTCCCAGCTACTCGGGAGGCTGAGGCAGGAGAATGGCGTGTACCCGGGAGGTGGAGGTTGCAGTGAGCCGAGATCGTGCCACCGCACTCCAGCCTGGGCAACAGAGTGAGACTCCGTCTCAAAAAAAAAAAAAAAAGAAAAGAAAAAAAACAAAGATAATAACAACTCTTTCCCAAAACAAACCCCTTCTTGCCTGGGGAATAGGAATAGACACCCTTCACAGAACTAACAATTAGCTACACGATTAGAAATTATGGTTTAGGAGTCATTCAGCTGAAGGTTGCAAGATTCTGAACCTCCCCAAATTGCTTCCGGGGATAATATCACTTTTGTAAAGCTTAAGATCAGTGCCTGAGATATTTTGCATATTCTGCACTCAGTGGATCAGCTGGCACCACCCACACAGATAAACTGCCTCATCCGGTCTTGTGGCCCCCACCTAGGAACTGACTCAGCACAAGAGGTCAGCTTTGTCTTCCTATGATTTCATCTCTAACCCAGCCAATCAGCACGCTCTAACCCAGCCAATCAGCACGCTCCACTTTCTGATACCTTACCCATACGTTCTCCTTCAAAACCCCAATCCCAGGGTTTTCGGGAAGATTGATTTGAGTAATAACTCCATCTCCCATATGGTGTGTCCAGCCTCCCACCAATAAAATTCTTTCTTTACTACAATGCCATGGTCTTTATTTGTGCAGCAGGCAGGAAAAACCCATCAGATGGTTACACTGGGTCAAAGGATATGCACTTAAAGTGTTTATAGATGATTCCAAGTTTTCCCCAAAACTGGTTGCACTAATTTATGCCCTTTTCTGCCTTACTTCTATGTCAACATTGAAAAATATTTGCCAGTATATGAAGGAGGGGAAGGAGGAGGAGAAGAAAAAAAAATGCCAATATGATAAAGAAATAGTATCTTGCTTCATTTTACGTTTCTTTCCTTTTTTTTATTTTTGAGACAGAGTTTCGCTCTTGTTGCCCAGACTAGAGTGCAATGGCATGATCTCGGCTCACCACAACCTCCGCCTCCCAGGTTCAAGTGATTCTCCTGCCTCAGCCTCCTGGGTAGCTGGGATTACAGGCATGTGCCACCACGCCCGGCTAATTTTTGTATTTTTAGTAGAGACGGGGTTTTTCCATGTTGGTCAGGCTGGTCTCGAACTCCCAACCTCAGGTGATCCACCCGACTCAGCCTCCCAAAGTGCTGGGATTATAGGCGTGAGCCACCGCGCCCTGCCATTTTACATTTTTTCATTAAAAATATTTAATATTTCATATTTTTCATATCTAACAGGGCTTATACTTTTTTCTTTTTTGAGTTGCCTATTCATATTCTTTGCTCTCTTTCTACAGAGTTGTTTATATGTTTCCTTTTTTTTCTTGAAACAGAGTCTTGCTCTTCTTGCCCAGGCTGGAGTGCGGTGGCGCAATCTCGGCTCACCACAACCTCCGCTTCTTGGGTCCAAGCGATTCTCCTACCTCAGCCTCCCAAGTAGCTGGGATTACATGCATGCACCACTATGCCTGGCTAATTTTGTATTTTTAGTAGAGACGGGGTTTCTTCATGTTGGTTAGGGCAGTCTTTAACTCCCGACCTCAGGTGATCCACCCGCCTCAGCCTCCCAAAGTGCTGGGATTACAGGCGTGAGCCATTGCGCCCGGCCAGTTGTTCGTATGTTTCTTGTTGGTTTTAGGAGTACTTTACCTTTTAAGTACTTTTTAGGTAAATATTTGCAAATATTTTAATCCAGCCTATGGTTTTTCTTTTACCTTTTCGTTTTAATGTGGTTTACAGTGTTCAGCTTTTTGCTTCCTTGTGCTGTATTTTTGGTCATATCATCTTACTTTATAATCAAAATTTTTAATGTGTGCTATTGGTTACAAGAAGGGCTTAGTGACAGTGTGAATCTATCAGTGGAAGAATTCCCCACATGTAGAAAAACTGCAAATGTGTAGATCCTAATGAGGTTGGCCAGAAGCAAAGCCATCCTCATGAAGCGAAGAATTATAGCTATTTTCCTGCTCTAAATAACCTAGGTATCATTTAGGGAAGTCTACAGAATTCTAATTTTAAATTGAGAAACTCTCTGAGAATGTTTAACTGACATTCACATTATGTTTACAGAATTCCAAATGGAATTTCTTAGAGTTTATTCAACCAAGGGAATCAAAAAATAAGGCACTCATGTTATCACCACCATCACTACACCCTTTCTTTACCCATTGTAGATAATGCTAATTGATCGCTCTTTCTTCCAGAACCCAGATGTGGTCTAAAAAGTTTTCTCTATGCATCAGTAGAGTAAACTGTTACCAACAGATTGGGATGGGCACGTAAGACAAAACCTGTTTTGCCACCCTGGTTCTAGCCCAGTATTTCATATTTAGAAGAAGAAATGAAGGGCCAGGTCAAGACTGTGACTTAACACAGGAACATACAGCAAGTTAGTTGTAAAGCCACAGCTCAAAAGCAGCCTCCTGCTGCCCAACCTAACGCTACTTCCAGGGCATGACTATGTCCCGCTGCTTCTGCCACCACCAGAGGTGGCCCCTCATAGAACAGAATATGTGATAAGGTCCCTTACAAAGAGTAAATTATACATAAAAACATTCTAGTCACAACATATATGTCAACAGCATCCTAAGAGGGTTAAAGCTGGGTTAGGAAGGGGTCTTGTTGGGCAATCAATGGGAACACTAATCTGTAAGGGGCCCTGAAACACACTGACAAACATGAGGAAGTGGAGAACTTGTCTCAGGGAAAGCTCTGTATGGAATTAAGTGAAATATGGAATAAAGTGGTTGCAGAAGGAGTGAGGAAGAAGAGTTGCCTCAAGGAGCAGGTCCAGTACCAACACAGAGTCACTAAGCTGCTTGTCTGATGAACTTTTTTTTTTGGAGAGTGGAACAATAATACGTTATTGGGGGCCAGAAGCAGTGGCTCACACCTGCAATCCCAATACTTTGAGAGGCTGAGGCGGGAGGATCGCTTGAGGCCAGGAGTTTGAGACCAGCCCCGGAAACATTGTGAGACCCCCATCTCTACAAAAATTTTAAAATTAGCTGGAAATAGTGACGCATGCCAGTAGTGATAGCTACTTGGGAACCTGAGGACTGCTTGATCCCAGGAGCCTGAGTTTACAGTGATCACAGCTCGGTGTGATCACTCCAATGCACTCTAGCCTGGGTGACAGCATGAGACTCTGTCTCTTAAAAAATTAAATAAATAATTGGGAATAATAAAAGAGAAACTAAAGGTTGACAAAAGCTAGCCTCCTCCTTCATCCTTCCCCATGCTTGTACCACTTCTCCTCTAAACTAACAGTGACAAGTATCTAAGGACTATCAATTTAGAGTATCACCACATTATTAACCTACTCTGAGCACCAAATTGCTAGTTCTCAGAGGCACTGGCATGTCTCCAGCCAGCTTTATTTACTCCCACCCTAAACTCTTCCATCTTGTCTCCTCTAAAAAGGCTTCCTGCCTAGCGCTGTGCCTCACGCCTGTAATCCCAGCACTTTGGGAGGCCAAGGCGGGCAGATCACAAGGTCAGGAGTTCGAGACCAGCCTGGGCAACATAGTGAAACCCTGTCTCTACTAAAAATACAAAAGCCGGGTGTGGTGGTGCGTGCCTGTAGTCCCAGCTACTCAGGAAGCTGAGGCAGTAGAATTGCTTGAACCCAGGGAGGCGGAGGTTACAGTGAGCCGAGATTGCACCATTGCACTCCAGCCTGGGCAACAGAGCGAAGCTCCGTCTCAGAAAAAAATAAAAATAAAAATAAAAATAAAAATAAAGGCTTCCTGGGCCTGGCTGGGTGGCTCACACCTGTAATCCCAGCACTTCGGGAGGCCAAGGTGGGCAGATCACCTTAGGTCAGGAGTTCGAGACCAGCCTGGCCAACATGGTGAAACCCCATTTCTACTAAAAATACAAATATTGCTTTTCCTCCCTGACCACCACCGAGGTGGCACGCATGAGGCCTCTCCACCGCCGCCGCAATGCAATACATCGCCTCCTACTTGCTGGCTGCCCTGGGGGGGGGGTAACCCCTCCCCCAGCAACAAGGACATCAAGAAGATCCTGGACAGCGTGAGCATCGAGACGGACAATGACCAGCTCAGCAAGGTTATTAGTGAGCTGAATGGAAAAAACATTGAAGACGTCATTGCCCAGGGTATTGGCAAGCTTGCCAGTGTACCTGCCAGTGGGGCTGTAGCCCTCTCTGCTGCCCCAGGCTCTAAAGCCGCCGCTGCTGATTCTACTCCCGCTGCAGCAGAGGAGAAACATGAGAAGAAGGAGCAGTCTGAAGAGTCAGACAAACACATGGGATTTGGCCTCTTTGATTAAATTCCTGCTCCCCTCCAAATAAAGCCTCTTACACATCTCTCAAGTTAAAAAAAAAAAAAAATTAGCCCAGCATATATCAGGTGCCTATAATCCCAGCTGCTCAGGAGGAGGAGTGGGGAGAATCGCTTGAACCTGGGAGGCGGAGGTTGCAGTGAGCTGAGATCGCGCCATTGCACTCTAGCCTGGGAGACAGAGGAAGACTCCGTCTCAAAAAAAAAAAAAAAAAAAAAAAAAAAAAGGCTGCCTGGACAGCTGCCCTGCCCATGCTACCGATTTCTTTTCTTGCTTATCATCTGCACCCTGACTAGGCCCTGGGAACATGCCAGCTGTTATTGGCAAGCATCTCTCAATGGAAGTACAACCTGCTTCTTCTTCACAGTCATAAACTGTGCCTTTTCCTCTTTCATATGTTACGCAGCACCTGGTTAACACAATCTTGCTCAAAAAGTATTCATTTATTAAATGGCAGAAAGAATATTATGGCAACTTATGGGCTTGACTTTCAAAGGATCCATGGAGACCTTGGAAGCAAGCTTCAAGGCCTATCTCATTGGCTCCTCTCCTATCCATAAAAGGATTCTGCTTAGAGAGGTGTTTTTTGTTTTTGGGGCACTCTCAGCTCACTGCAATCTCTGCCTCCCAGGTTCAAGTGATTCTCATACCTCAGCCTCCCAAGTAGCTGTGATTATAGGCACACACCACACCACACCCTGCTAACTTTTATATTTTTTCGTAGAGACGGGGTTTCACCAGTGCTGGCCGAGCTGGTCTCGAACTACTGACCTCAAGCCATCTGCCTGCCTCGGCCTCCCAAAGTGCTAGGATTACAGGCGTGAGCCACCGCGCCCACACAAGAGGCATCATTTTGAATTGCTGCTATGGTTTGAATGTGTCCCTCAAAGCTCATGTTTTAGAAACTAAATCCCCGTTGCAGCAGTGCTGACAGGTGGAGACTTAGAGGTAATTAGATCATGACAGCCCCTCATTAATGAATTAATGCTGATATTGTGGGAGTGGTTTCCTGATAAAAGGGTGAGTTTAGCCCCTTCCCCACCCCGTGTCTCTCTCCCTATCATCTCCCTCCCTCTCCCTCCCTTCTTTCCCCCTCCCTCCCTCTCTTGCTCTTCTGCCACATGCCATGGAATAATGCCACAAGAAGAACCTCATCAGATGCCTGCACCTTGCTATTAGACTTCCCAGCCTTCAGAACTGAGAGATTTTTTTTTTTTTTTTTTTGCCGAGACAGGGTCTCCTTCTGTCTCCCAGCCTGGAATAACGCAGTGGGGCAATCATGGCTCACTGCAGCCTCAACCTCCTGGGCTCAACTGATCTGCCCACCTCAGTCTCCTGAGCAGCTGGGAATACAGGCGTGCGCCACCATGCCCACCTGATTTTTGTATTTTTTTGTAGAGAGGGTGTTTCGCCATGTTGCCCAGGTTGGTCTCAAACTCCTGGGCTCAAGTGATCCACCCCCTCAACCTCTCAAAGTGCTGGGACTACAGGTGAGAGCCACCCCATGAAGAAATTTCATTTTTCTTTTTTTTTTTTTTGGAGACAGAGTCTTGCTCTGTCGCCCAGGCTGGAGTCCAGTGGCGCGATCTCGGCTCACTGCATCCTCCGCCTCCCGGATTCACATCATTCTCCTGCCTCGGCCTCCAGAGTAGCTGGGACTACAGGTGCCCGCCACCACGGCTGGTTAATTTTTTTGCATTTTTAGTAGAGACGGGGTTTCCACTGTGTTAGCCAGGATGGTCTCGATCTCCTGACCTCGTGATCCGCCCACCTCGGCCTCCCAAAATGCTGGGATTACAGGCATGAGCCACTGCACCAGGCTGAGAAATTTCTTTTTTTTTTTTTTTTTTTTTTTTGAGACGGAGTCTTGCTCTGTCGCCGGAGCTAGAGTGCAGTGGCCGGATCTCAGCTCACTGCAAGCTCCGCCTCCCGGGTTTACGCCATTCTCCTGCCTCAGCCTCCCGAGTAGCTGGGACTACAGGCACCAGCCACCTCGCCCGGCTAGCTTTTTATACTTTTTAATAGAGACGGCGTTTCACCATGTTAGCCAGGATGGTCTCGAACTCCTGACCTCGTGATCCGCCCGTCTCGGCCTCCCAAAGTGCTGGGATTACAGGCTTGAGCCACCGCGCCCGGCCGAGAAATTTCTTTATAAATTATGCAGTCAGTGGTATTCTGCAGTAGCAACAAAAAATGCACTAAAACAATCGCCTTAGTTGTTTTTATTTTGCAACTGATTCCCATTTAATCACAGTGTCATAGATATGTAACATGTACTTCTACCTCCCCTCATGCCTAAGGCTCACAGCAATTTGTGGTGAGGCCCACATGGAATTTATTTATCTTCTATCCTAAAGGTTGAAATAGGGGAGAAAGGTAGGAAAGAAATAAAAGTGGGGCAGAAATAAGGGAAGGATGCGGTGAATGCTGATGTGAGTTCACTGATAAATGCTAAACTTTATTTAGAAGAGTGGCTCTGGCCAGGCAGTGGCTCATGCCTGTAATTCCAGCACTTTGGGAGACTGAGGCAGGCAGATCACTTGAGGTCAGGAGTTCAAAACAACTTGGCCAAAATGGTGAAACCCCATCTCTACAAAAAATTAAAATTAAAAAATATATATATACACACACATAGATATATAGATATAGATATAGATATATAGAAGAGTGGCTCTTGGCCAGGCGTGGTGGCTCACGCCTGTAATCCCAGCACTTTGGGAGGCCGAGGTGGATGGATCATGAAGTCAGGAGATCGAGACCATCCTGGCTAACACGGTGAAACCCCGTCTCTACTAATAATACAAAAAATTAGCCAGGCATGGTGGCAGGCACCTGTAGTCCCAGCTACTCGAGAGGCTGAGGCAGGAGAATGGTGTGAACCTGGGAGGCGGAGCTTGCAGTGAGCTGAGATCGTGCCACTGCACTACAGCCTGGGCGACAGAGCAATACTCCGTCTCAAAAAAAAAAAAAAAAAAAAGAGTGGCTCTTAACTGTGAGATTTTGCACCCCCAAGTAAGTTGCCAAATTATAGGTAGTATACCCAGTTACATTGACACATACTAAAGATTATTCAGGCTGGGCGCAGTGGCTCATGCCTGTAATTCCAGCACTTCAGGAGGCCGAGGCAGACAGATAACTTGAGGTCAGGAGTTCGAGACCAGCCTGGCCAACCTGTTGAAACCCCATCTCTACTAAAAATACAAAAATTAGCCGGGTGTGGTAGTGCACATCTGTAATATCAGCTACTAGGGAGGCTGAGGAAGGAGAATCGCTTGAACCCAGGAGGCGGAGGTTGCAGTGAGCGGAGATCACATCACTGCACTCCAGCATGGGAGATAGAGTGAGACTCTGTCTCAAAATTTTAAAAAAAAAGTACTCATTATATCTCTAAAATTCAAATTTAAGTAGGCATCTTGAATTTTTATTTGCTAAATCTGGCAACCCTAACCCAGGGGACATGTGCCAATTTCTGAAGACATTATTTATTGTCACAACTTGGGAGTGCTGCTGGTATCTAGGAGGTAGAGGCCAAGAATGCCGCTAAACATTCTCCAATGCACAGGGCAGGCCCCTCACAACAAAGAATTATCTGGTCCAAAATGCTAATAGTGCCAGCATTTGACTTAGCCTGACATATAGCCTGACTTAGAAGGATGACTTTATCACTACAAAGAACTTATTATCACTAAAATATCACAGTAGGAAAATAGTACACATGTATATATGTAGGCACATATATTCCCCCACCCCGCCCCCCGAAAACATGTTTTGTAAGTTTCTGTCTTTTAAATCTACAAGCTATTATGAATTGGAGTTTTATAACGGTAATTTCCACAACCCCAGGGAGACATGACAAAATTCAGATCACGTTTTGGGGGGAAAGAAACTCAGAAATATTAAGTGATTTTCCAGGATCCCACAGAGCCCTGAGGAAAATAGAATTAAAACTCACAACTGCTAAACACATTGCTCATTCCAATAAAGCCAGCCTGTCTGCACCTCCAGTGCTCAGCTCTCACCACGCTTGGAATAGGGCGACTGCAAAAGGTTTTAGTTTTCAAGAGGAGATCAAAAGTTTTCACAACTGATTAGCATCCAGAAAGCACAGCCTCCTTTAACCTTGAGATGCAAATAGCCCAAGATTGTCAAGGGATCTGAGAGCTGGAGGATTTGATGGAAGATCAAATTCCTGACATTTCCAGGGCAATTAGTTTCACATGCAAAGTCACAGGAAGGTGCTGCCCATTCTCCACAAGCAGTAAAGCTGTAATAAGACTCAGCTTTACAAATTTGGACTAATTGGCCTGCACCCACCCAGCAGAGTTCATTATCATCATCCCCATTTCGTAGAACAGAGAAGGTGGGTAGAAATCTGTTTATTCCACTACTAGGCAAAGGCCACTTTAATATTTCCCGTTTCAGAGTCCTATACATAAACTCCAGGTACAGAAGGTTGGGATAACTCTGCTAATTATTCAGACCAGCGGGAAGGAAAGGTCTGGAATTAAGTCAAATCTCTTTGCTGGCGCCCCTTAAAATTTCACTTGAAGGTGAGTCTTGGCTTCAAAAAGGTTTAAAACGGCTCAGCACTTTTATCTGATGGTTAAGGAAACCAGGGAGGAAGCTGCTGTCAATTCCAGCCAGGACTTTGGAGTCTGAGCTAAATTGATTTTGAAAGATTTGATCGCTGAACCACTTTTCTCTCACTGGCAACCCAGGCTGGAGCCACGGCTGACTTCTCCGGACGTGCCATGGAGGTCAAATTCCAGCCAGGTGGCCAAGTGCATTTGGTAACTCAAATGTAGCCTGTTGTCACAATGGATTTTCTACTTGCAAGTATACAGTTGTACGTGTCTTTTGTCATTGCCCCAGCTCTCTGAAGGACACCACGTCAGCATCCTCTGGAGCCATTCAATGGCTTGGGACTCTTCCATCTGTCGGGAGGCTCTGTTTGACTGACAAGGTGTGTGACAACCCCAGACTCTCCAGGGCTTTTGTCAGAGGCATTCGAACCAGAGTGACTCCATCTTGAATAGGGGCTGGGTAAAATAAGGCTAAGACCTACTGGGCCACCTTCCCAGGAGGTCAGGCATTCTAAGTCACAAGGTAAGATAGGTCAGCACAAGATACAGATTACAAAGACCTTGCTGACAAAACAATAAAACATGGTAAAGAAGCCAGCCAAAACCCACCAAAACCAAGATGGCAACGAAAGTGACCTCTGATCGTCCTCGCTGCTCATTATACACTAATTATAATGCATTAGCATGCTAAAGGACTCCCACCAGCACCATGACAGTTTACAGAAGCCATGGCAACATCAAGAAGTTACCCTATATGGTCAAAAAAGGGGAGGAACCCTCAGTTCCAGGAATTGCCCAGCCTTTTCCAGGAAAATTCATAAATAATCCACCCCTTATTTGGCATATAATCAAGAAATAAACATAAAAATGGGCAACCAGCAGCCTTTGCGGCTGCTCTGCCTATAGAGTAGCCATTCTTTTATTCCTTTACTTTCTTTTCTTTTTTTCTTTTTTTTTTTTTTTTTGAGATGGACTCTCACTCTGTTGCCCAGGCTGGAGTGCAGTGGCACAATCTCAGCTCACTGCAACCTCCGGCTCCCGGGTTCAAGCGATTTTCCTGCCTCAGCCTCCTGAGTAGCTGGGACTACAGGCACCCGCCACCTCACCCAGCTAATTTTTGTGTTTTTTTAGTAGAGACAGGGTTTCACCACATTGGTCAGGCAGGTCTTAAACCCCTTACCTCATGATCCACCCACCTTGGCCTCCCAAAGTGCTGGTATTACAAGCGTGAGCCACCGCGCCCGGCCCTTACTTTCTTACTAAACTTGCTTTCACTTTACTCTATGGACTTGCCCCAAATTCTTTCTTGTGCCAGGTTCAAGAACCCTCTCTTTGGGTCCGGATCTGGACCCCTTTCCCATAACTTTCACCTTGATATTCCTCATTCTCTGGCACTGAGGAGGCTTTTTATTCTGTGAACTGATAGCTTGCTTTGTCAAAGTGGCCAAAGGATACTGGTTGCAAAGCCTTGCCCTGAGGGAATGTGACCAGCTCAAGATGCTGGTGAAATCCTTGCCGGCAGGACCAGCTCCTGACAGAACAGCTCTGCACTGGGCTTCCCCACCCTTTTGGCCTTTCTCTAACCTTTCCTGGAAAAGGTGGGGCTGATAACAGGTAGTCCAAGCCCTACAAAGCTCTCTGCCCCCGTTAAGTGTCTGGAGTCCTTGTAACAATAAGGTGTGGTGGTTGAGAACAAAGCTCTAGTCTCTGCCACTTTACTAGCTTCGTGCCCTCTCACAAAGTTATTTTTTAACCCTAGTTTCCTCATCTAGGAAGGTGGGATCGTGATACTTAGACGGTGCAGAGTTGCAAGAAGCAATAAATGAGCCACTGGGACATGGTAAGGGATCAATAAATAGGAGACTTCAAAAGCAGTAGTGGTGTGGTTTCTCAAAAGCAGTTTCTCAAAGTCATGGGTGAATTCGAGCCCTCAGGTCTACTCTATGACACCCACAAAAATCAATACAAAAACTAAAAGAAAAGGAAATGATGAAAAAACAAACTGCAAATTGCCTCATTCTCTTATTTGCCCTTGGTTGCGTTCTAAAACCTCTATCTCCAGCAGGTTTCAGTGTCCTTTTGCTGCCCTGTTTTTATCAGAAATCTACACCATCCCATTGACCTTGGCTCAGAAGGCCCTCCCACATGCACCCTGGCACACAGCATTTAAATCCTGCCTCCCATTACATGAAACTCCCACTGTCTCTGTGGCTTTGGTCAGCAGACACATTGGACCGGCCCTGGGCACTGGCAGATCACACTGCTACCTTCAAAGGATGATTTGAGGAGGGCAAGAAGAACATGCACTTCCAAGGATCTCCCCCACTGGTCTGCTACAGAGCCTTTCTTTTGTCCTTACTGGCCTAAAATGCCCAGTGTGAAACCTCCAGTTCAAGCAACATTGTCCCCCATAAGCTACTATAGAGATGTTCATTTATCACATGGACAGCAAAGGAAGGCCACTTCCCTTACTAGGGAACCAGTAAGCCATCAATTCCCCAAAAATTGCTCAGACTGGTGCATTGAAAAGGGAGCCAGGTGAAGGAACTGAGCTTTGGGATGGGGAAGTTTTGATGGGACCCCAGGGAGAAAACATTTTACTGCATGAAAATCAAGCAGCTCTCCAACCTTAACTAGAGGGGGAAGAATGAGGGCTCAACAGCTAGGAGCTTAGAAAGTAAGACGCCCAAGGTTGTAGGGCAGAGCCAGGGAAGGTCAACTTCTCCCACTTCCCCTTCGTATTGCCCAGGCCCTGCCTTGCAGAACCAGAAGGCAGCAGTTGTCTGGCTGGATATGCATATTCATGGTTGCTGCAGACAGAAAGGCGTGAATATTTTAAACCTATGTTTTCTGTTTCTGTCATGAGCTTGAAATCTTTTGCAGCCACATTGTAGAAGGCAGGAAGTTTGAACGGAAAAATCATTACCTTCTTGGGCTTAAAGAGTCATAAACTTTTTTCATCTGCAGGGACTGTGGGGTAACTGATATCCAGGGAAAGGGGTAGGGAATACTCCAAGTGAGGTTTTTGTCATGCCCCTGTGGTGGGTCACCTTATATGGAAAAAGAAATAAGGGTAGAAAGAACAATAGTAAATGCAGACAGAACAGAACAACACAGGCTTTAAAAATTTTTCCAGTTCATGTATGTGTATATGTATATATGTATGTGTGTGTGTGTGTGTATATATATATATGATTTTTCCTTTTGAGATGGAGTCTTGCCCCTGTCACCCAGGCTGGAGTGCAGTGGCATGATCTCAGCTCACTGCAACCTCCACCTCCCGGGTTCAAGCGATTCTGCTGCCTCAGCCTCCTGAGTAGCTGGGATTACAGGCACCCGCCACCATGCCTAGCTAATGTTTGTACTTTTAGTAGAGACGAGGTTTCACCACGTTGGCCAGGCAGGTCTCAAACTCCTGACCTCAGGTGATCTGCCTACCTCGGCCTCCCAAAGTGCTGGGACTACAGGCATGAGCCACCATGCCCGGCCTAAAGTTTCTCCAGTTCTAAAATTCAAGTTAGCTGAAGCACTTGAATTATCAAACATAATTTTTATCGACTTCCACAAATGCCATTAACATTTGGCATATTCCTCCCCAATGCTTCCATACCTAAAAATAAAAAGAAAATAAGGCAGATAGATATATTAGGATAACAACCTTCCTCAACTCCCAAAATCTCAGTGGCTTGAAAGATAAAAGTACCTCTGAAGGAAATTAAAATATTTTACCCCATCCGGACATGATGGCTCCTGCCTGTAATCCCAGCACTTTGGGAGGCTGAGGCAGAAGGATCACTTGAGCACAGGAGTTCAAGACCAGACTGGGCAACATAGTGAGACCCCCGTCTCTACAAAAATATGTATATATAAGAAAAAATATTTTATGCCCAATTATATGTCTTTATTTTCTTTTGAGATAAAGTCTCGCTCTTGTCCCCCAGGCTGGAGTGCGATGGCGTGATCTCGGCTCACTGCAACCTCCCCTTCCTGGGTTCAAGTGATTCTGCTGCCTCGGCCCTCCCAGATAGCTGGGATTTCAGGCACCTGCCACCATGCCCAGCTAATTTTCGTATTTTTAGTAGAGATGGGGTTTCACCATGTTGGCCAGGCTGGTCTAGAACTTCTGACCTCAGGTGATCCACCTGCCTCGGCCTCCCAAAGTACTGGGATTATAGGTGTGAGCCACCACGCCTGGCCACCCAATTATATTTCTATGACATATTTTGAAATGGCTGTGGCTTGGCCATCCTGACAGAAGTGGCCTTTAAAAGCTGTCTTAAGTGGGGAAATTTTGAATCTGTATGGAGTCTCCAAGAATGAAGCCCATCCTCCCCTTTCTATCTGGATCTGGATCCCCAGATCCAGAAGAGATTGAGAGTCTGACACCTTTAAAGTCTAAAAAGAAACCTTTACCATCTATTCTCTCTGAAGGAGGCTTCATTTGCATAGCAAGGCCACCTTTGCTAGCCAAGCCTCTACTCTACTCCCCCTCCTATAAACTTTTTTTTATCAGAACCTAAGCCCTTATTATTTCTGTAATCTCAAAATGGTATCTCTGTTTCTGTAACTCATTGCAAACTTGGGTCTTCATTCTGAAGGCTCCTGCGTATACACATTAAATAAATTTGTATGCCTCTTCTCCTATTAACCAATCCACCTCATATCAGTGATTTTTACCAAACCTTTAGAGGGCCAAGAACCTATGGCTCCCACACTTCTCATTTCATCCAAGTCCAAGTGGGATGCCATCACTCAGGTGCTTGTATCCTTCCAGCAGATTCTCTATATGGAACCAGCCAATAAGGGAGAAAAGAGGGATCATAAAGAAGGCTCTTCTGCACTTAACCAGATGTGACTCAACATTGAAACCACCTGAATAAAAATTACACCAGTGAGAGAATTATAGCAGTGGGGGCTCTCATTTAGCCAAGTCCCCTCTTGCCTTTAGCCTTCAAGCTGCCCTTAATTATTCCTGGATTTAAGCCAACCTGACTTTGGGAGATATTTCATTTATAGTTTAAATGATAATAGCCCTTCCCCAAAACTCAACTGCCTTTGTAAAGTTAATGAGAGACTACCAGGCTAGGAGGATACAGGAGCTTGAATTCTGCTAAGGTGTAAACATAAATGATTGCTGCTATTATTCCAGAGGTGAAAAGATATGCAACTTCCCCAATTACTCCTGCAAATAACATCACTATTGTAGAATCTAAGATTGGCCTTTTGAGATGTCTTTTCCGGGCCAGGTCCAGTGGTTCACTCTTGTAATCCCAGCACTTTGGGAGGCCGAGGCAAGGAGGATCATGAGGTCAGGAGTTTGAGACTCAGCCCGGCCAACATGGTGAAACCCCATCTCTACTAAAAACAGCTGTCGTGGGAGGCAGAGGTTGCAGTGAGCTGAGACCACACCATTGCACCCCAACCTGGGTGTGGGACTCCCTTTCAAAAAAAGGAAAAGAACAAATGTCTTTTCCGGTTTTTTACATGTCTGACATCGATGGCTCCATCTGGATCTGCCAACCACTCCTGTGGCCCCACCCAGAAGCAACTCAGCACACAGGAGGACAATTTTCCACACCCCAATGATTGGATCCCCAATCAATCAGCAGCAAGCCCCAGTTGCTAGTCACCCCCACCCCTTTCCCCAAACCACCTTTGAAAAACCTCTAACCTGGCAGAGAGTGGTGCCTCACGCCGGTGAAATTCCAAAACTTTGGGAGGCCGAGGCGGGTGGATCACCTGAGGTAAGGAGTTGAAGACCAGCCTGGCCAACATGGTGAAACCCCGTCTCTATTAAAAATACAAAAATTAGCCAGGCATGATGGCGGGTGCCTGTAATCCCAGCTACTCAGGAGGCTGAGGTGGGAGAATCACTTGAATCTTGGAGGCGGAAGTTGCAGTGAGACGAGATCGCGCCACTGCACTCCAGCCTGAGCGACTGAGCAAAACTCCGTCTCAAAAAAAGAAAAAGAAAAACCCCTAACCTCCAAACATTGGAGGAGACTGATTTGAATAATAATAAAACCCTGGTCTCCTGTTCAGCCAGCTCTGCATGAATTAAACTCTTTGTCCGTTGCAATTTCCCTGCCTTGATAAATCAGCTCCATCTGGGCAGCGGGCAAGAGGAACCCACTGAGCTGTTACATCATCATTGCAGCTTACATTACACTGTGGGTAACTGTGGCCCAAACTTAATGCAAAGGGGCTGGAAAAACGTAATCCAGCTGTGTGCTGAAAATGGATTGGTGAAAAGAAAATGGATTGGCAAGCACCTAGTCTCTCCCACAGCAAGTGACATTAACTTTGGCAGCTAGTAAGTTTCACATTTGGTTTTTCTCTTCATTGGCACAATATATAATGCAGACATGGCTGGATTGAGCAAGATTGATGTTCGCAGGAGCCAGATAAATCATCTTCCTCTAGATTGACAGATATTTGGCAGTTGGCTGCCACTTCTTATTTCCTGACCATAGCAGTTACAGCTAATTAATCGTGACACTCCTTCCCTATAACTGCAGTCACAGTCACATAACCCTTCTCAGTATAGAGCTATGGACAGTCAGAACCAATGGATCAAAGTCAGCATACAATACAAACCTATTGGCATCTTGATTCTCTTTACCCCTTACACTTTATAGGTGAGGAAACTGAAACCTAAGGAAGTAAAGTAATTTTATTATTGACAAAGTTACAGTGAGTTCCTACTATACACTAGACACTCTGCTATGCTCAGGCAATGTTACTTTAAACAAGATACAGGCCTTCCTTCAGGAAGTTAAGGGAGAGAAGGAAGTCAGATTGTTAGAGTAGGCAGTTAGGCAGATATGAGCAGGGCAGGAGAGTGCCCAGCCCCTCAACCATCACCACCAGGTAATGGCAGTTGTTAAACTGTTTTGCTAACGTAGTCATTAGTTGCAGCTGGTGGCAGGGAACAGCAGGCTTGCAATACATAGAAAACACCTGAAGCTGGTGATCGGCAGCTTCCCCTGATAAGATCTCAGGAATTGGGTGAGTGGGCTCAAGTGTGTGCACTAAGAGGCAAAAGGGTGGAGTTTAACAGGTGTATGACCTTCCTCTAGCAACACCGGACTAGTAAGGAAGAATGCCCCAAGTGAGGAAGTGCACCACTTCAGTAAACACACTGAGCATGCGGCCCCTCCCAAGTGCTGGCAGGCCACTGTGTATGCGGACAGCCCACACCTGGGGAAGAATCAGAGAAGAGACACAAGACCCCAGAAGCATGCCGGTATATAAAACCCCACGTCAAAGGTCAAACCATGCACTTGACTCTCTCAAGTCGCTCACTTGGCCCTCTTCCACGTGTACTTCACTTCCTTTTGTTCCTGCTCTAAAATTTTTTAATATGCTTTCATTCCTGCTCTAAAACTTGCCTCAGTTTCTCCCTCTGCCTTGTGCCCCTTGGTCAAATTCTGTCTTCTGAGGTATAGATTTGCTGCTGCTGACAAGATGCGTGGACAGGAAATTACAATACAGCATAACAAGTGGAAAGAAGAGATGAAGGTAAGATGCCACGAGAGAACCTTGAAACCTCCTTTGCGAAAATTGTAACGGTGAGAATATTATGACAGTCACAGAGATCTGACCTAACTGACTCCATCTTGCCTCTAATCGCCAAGCTGTCCTTGTTCATTCCTGGGCATGAACTTAGTTTATAGTTTAACTCTGAAACAAACATGATAATGGTCCTTTTCTGAAACAAACCCTCTTCTTGCCTGGGGACCAGACTGCCTTTGTAGGACAAGCAAATTAGCCACAAGATTAGAAATTATGGTTTAGGAATTACGCAGCCAGAGGCCACAACATTCCAAACCTCCCTAATTGCTCCCAGGGATAACAGCACTATTGTAAAACCTAAGATCAGGGCTCTAGATACTTTTCAGACCCTGCATTTTGATGCAGCAGATGGCGCCACCCAGACCAGTAAACCGACTCCTCTGGTCTTGTGGCCTCTACTCAAAAACTGACTCAGCACAAGAGGACAGCCTTCCTATGAGTTTCTCTCCCACCCAAACAATCAGCGCTCCCAACTCCCTGGCTCCCTACCCACCACATTATCCTTTAAAATCCCCAGTCTCTGAATCGTCAGGGAGACTGATTTGAGTAATAATAAAACTCTGATCTCCCATTCAACCAGCTCTGTGTGAATTAAACTCTTTCTATATTGCAATTCCTGTCTTGATAAATTGTCTGTATCTGTCCAGTGGCAAATTAACCTGTTGGGTGGCTACATGACAGTGGTAAATGAAAAGAATTATTTTGATCCTGATAAGGAACACTTGATTAAAAAGACTACTGTAATGGGGTTTTGCAGTAGGGGAGGGAGATTGGACACAACTCCAAATACGACAAAAACAAAAGTGGCGATTTTGGCCAAGAAGCAGGGCAGAGGCATGAATGGATGGGAAATCATTAAGAGGGTAGGATAATTCTTGCTAAATTAACCTAATGGGATTCTTGCTAAAGGCAGGCCAGGGTGATCAGATATCGAGGGTGAGGATTCTCTATAAACACTGTCTTAGTTCGTTTTGTGTTACTATAACAGAATACCACAGACTGGGTAAGTTATAAAGAAAAGAAATAGCTGGGTGCAGTGGCTCACACTTGTAATCCCAGCACTTTGGGAGGCTGAGGCAGGAGGATTGCTTGAGCCTAAGAGTTCAAGACTAGCCTGGGCAACATAGTGAGACCTTGTCTCTACTAAAAATAAAAAAATTAGCCAGGCATTGTGGCACACACCTGTGGTTCCAGCTACTCAGGGAGCTGAGGTAGGAAGATCGCTTGAGCCCAGGAGGTCAAGGCTGCAGTGATCCATGATTATCCCACTGAACTCCAGCCTGGGTGACAGAGCAAGACCCTGTCTCAAAAAAATGTAAAAAAGAAAAGAAAAGAAATATTTCTTATAGCACTGGAGGCTGGGAAGTCCAAGGTCAAGGGGCCCACATCTGGTGAGGGTCTTCTTGCTACATCATCCCATGGCAGAAGGTGAAAAGGCAAGAGAAGAGGCTAAGCTCAATTTTTTTTTTTTTTTTTTTTTTTTTTTTGAGATGGAGTCTTGCTCTGTCACCCAGGCTGGAGTACAGTGGCGTGATCGTGGCTCACTGCAACCTCCTCCTTCCGGGTTCAAGAAATTAACCTGCCTCGGCCTCCTGAGTAGCTGGGACTAGAGGCGCATACGGCCATGCCTGGCTAATTTGTGTGTGTGTGTGTGTATTTTAGTAGAGATGGGGTTTCACCATGTTGCCCAGGCTGGCCTCGAACTCCTGAGCTCAGGCAAACTGCCCACCTCAGCCTCCCAAAGTGCTAGGATTACAGGCATGAGCCACTGTACCCAGCCTGAGCTCACTTTTTAAATAAATTCATTCTTATGATAACAAAAGCACTCATGTGATAACAGCATTAATCTATTCATGAGGGTGGAGCCCTCACGACAAAATCACCTCTTATTAGTCCCCATCTCCCAACACTGCTGCATTGGGGATTCAGTGTTTCCAGCACATTCACTTTTGAGGACACATTCAAACCACTGCACTGACTTAACAAGATTCTTGCTAAAACTCAGTGATGTGAGTCCAACAAGGATGGACTCTGAAGCTCAAGGCCTCCAGGATTTAGAGGAGCCTGACTACAGTTAGGTCCAGGCGGTATCTTTTGCCAGTAGTGACAGCTAACCTAGTCATGATGAGAGAGAAGCAAAACTTGCTGGGAGAAGCAAAACACATGTATGCCAAATCATGAAACATGGATACACTTTAGCCAAGCAGAGTGTAAAATTGGAAGATAAGAGCATCTCAGCCAGAGGAACCCACCTGTTCAAAGGCCAAAAGTAAAAATAAGGATGGCACACACAGAAAACAGCAAGAGATATAGCCTGGCTAGAGCCCACGGTGTACAGAGATGGAATTAAGGGTGTACCAATTAGCTATTGCTGTATAACAATCCATGGCAAAACTCAGTGGCTTGAAATAATAATAGCATTATTGTTGCTCATGAGTCTATGGGTCAGTTGAGCAGTTCTTATTTCAGTCGGGCTCATTCATGTATTGGCAGTCAGCGGAGAGCTGGGCAGGCGGCTCTCTCTTGCATGCCTAGGCATCAGCTAGCTGTAGACTGGTCTAGGATAGCCTTGGCTGTGACGACTGGGCTGTCTTCCAAATAAGCTCCCATTCTCCAGCAGACTAGCCTGGCGTGTCCACATGGTGGTGGCAGGGTTCCAAGAGAGAGCAGAAGTACTCCAGACCTCTTGAGACCTAGGCCCAGAATTGACACAGGGCCACTTCCAGTGTATTTTAAAAGCCAAAGCAAGTCACATAGCCAGCCTAGAGTCAAGGGGCAAGGAAATTGACTCCACCCCTTGATGAGAGACGCTGCACAACCATTTTGCAAATCATGTGAACACAAGGAGGGAGAATTTGGTCTTTTTTTTTTTTTTTTGGTGCCTCCAAATCAATCTACCGTAGAGAGAGAGGAGTGGCAACAAGTCAACCAAGAGAGACGGACAGGCTCAAATCATGAAAAGCCTTGTTTGCCAGACTCAAGAGTTGGAGAGGAAATGGGGAGCCATGAAAGAGTGACATGATCAAATATGAACTCTAGACAGGTGTTGCTTTAACCCAAAAGGTAGTTGACCAGCTTGAACAACATTGTAAGATACCATCTCAACAAAAAATATAAATTAAAAAAATAGCCAGATGTGGTGGTGTGTACCAGTAATCCCAGCTACTCAGGACGCTAAAGCAAGGTAGGAGGATTGCTTGAGCCCAAGAGTTCGAGGTTGTAGCCAGCTAGTTAGTGCCACTGCACTTCACTCTGGGTGACAGAACAAGACCTTGTCTCTAAAATAAAAATTAAAGACAGTTGATAAGGCCCTGGATAATGGCAGGAGAGATGGAATTCAGTCATTAAATTCAAGAGAACCACAGACGTACTACCTGCTGTGGGGGTGAAATAGGGGAAACACCTAAGGTTGCATAGCTGGTGAGTAGCAGAGGGAGAGTAGAGCAAAGCTCAGCCGGGTGTGGTGGCACGTGCCTGTAATCCCAGGTACTTGGGAGGCTGAGGCAGAAGAATTGCTTGAACTTGGGAGACGGAGGTTGCAGTGAGCCGAGATTGTGCCACTGCACTGCAGCCTGGGCAACAAGAGCGAAACTCTGTCTCTAAAATAAAATAAAATAAAATAATAAAGCAAAGTCTTCTACATCCCAATCTGATATCACTGCCATTCCTCTTCTGGGTGCAGTATTTTAAGTTCAGGGATTTTTCCATCCGTCTCCTATCAGTTGCAATGTTCCCTTGGCCATTTTCTGAATCTGTCACCCGGAAACAGACACACCAAGGCCATTCTAAGACATAAACCTCATGGAGATATGAAGTTCAGTTTATCACAGCTAACAGTCAGAGACCTAATGCCTTTAGAGATAAGGAAATAACAATAAACACTAATAACGAGCATGTCTACCAGGTGTGGCTTGGAGAATCATTAACCATTGTTAGATAAACAAATCTTGGCTGTTACTTACCTAGATCTATGCTTCTCAGGGTTGTTTATGTGAGAAGCAGCTCAGCTGCAAATCAACACCTGTCATTAGGAGCATCCATTCTTTGACTTTCAATTTGGGCCTCGTATTTGAGGCCAGTTTGTTCACTCTGCCCACAGCATCTTAATCCTTTGGCACCTCCTCCCAGCCAGCCAGCTGTGCGCCTCCGTTCAATTTCAACTGCTCTACTGAACAACTTCTCCAGAGTTCTTCACAGTGAATCGCATGTTTGCCAAATCAATATTGCCTGTGTTCTATCTGATCATTGCAAACACACCTTCCAAATCAGATTAAATCTACCTAATTGATTTTACACATCATGATGACAAACAAAAACTACTTCTGTTTATAGTAGAAATTTGCACCTCCACCTTAACTGCACAGCACTTTTCTGTAAAGTGGCTCAAAACACTTCGTGAACATTATTTCACTTAATATTACACCTTTGGAGCTAGGCACGAGCCAGATTTCACTACTCCTTTTTATTCAGGTCCAGTGTGTTAACTGATTTGCAAAGCTGGCCTCAGTAATTCCACCCAGCCCGAGTATATACACAGGCAGAATTTGTTTCCCCACCTTGTGAATCTGGCTTGGCCTCATCACCTGCTTGAAGCAATAGAATACGGCATAAGTGACACTGGGCAACTCAACAGGCTTTGCAGCTTCTGGTGTGGCTCCTCTGGAGCTGCTGCTGTGTTAATTAATGAGAACCTGCCAGACATCAATAACAGCCTGTCAAGCCGGCCTTCTGGAAGATTAAGTAAGAATGTGCCTGCTAAGCCCCCGGCACATAGTAGGTGTTAGTTGCTTGCCTCACTTTCTGTAGCAATCATTTTTATCTAGAGAAGGCTGGAACTAAATTAATAACTTTTGTATATTTTTTTAAAGAGTAAGAGAATAGTTTTTTCCTTTTCTTTGCTCAGAAATTTAGAACCTGGTGTGATGATGGCCAGTTGAAGTGTGTCAAATATGATTACCATCTGAAGGACAGCAGCAGGGTTCTTCAAAAACCCTTTGCCCCTTACTGGGAGAAAGGGTTCACTTTGTAATACATTCGCAAGCAATGAGAACAGAGAGTACTTTGAGTTCTGAATACTAAGTATAGTTCAAAAATTCAACTCATTGGAAAGGAGAAAGGAAAATCACAGGTTTTACAACAAAGTCACTTTTCAGGTTCTCAGAATCACTTGAAAAGACCTATTTTACTGTTTGCCTGCCAAACTCGAGTTTTTTGTCCTATGGCTGCTAACCACATAGGTCTCCATGGGTCACCAGGGCCTCAGAAGCAGAGGGACTGCGTTGCCTTAGCAGGAAAAACCAGTCAAGCTGGTGGAGGGCAGTGCAGCAGGTGGCAACTTGCTCCCTCCTTGGAGTTTTTTGAGGTTTACAAGGAGAAACGGGTGTGATAGGTGGATGGGGTCGTGCAAAGGGTGCGGTGACATTCTCTTGTGAAGACTGGGTGTGTGACAGTAGCAGCAGCAGAGTTGATAACAGCCAAAAGTCTGGATAGCCATTAATAGAAACAGATATGGTGCTTGCTAAAACATCCGGACCACCATCAGGAAATGCAATCATCCAGGCTCAGCAGCCTTTCAAAGGCACCCAACCGAGACTCTCCTTTGTGTGCTTCCATTCTCTGGGACCCTGCCAGTACATAGGGTACTCTCGGTACTAGGGACTGAGCGTAGACAAAGAAGGAAGTGACAAAGTCGGTAACACCCACAATCAGGTGTTTCAGCTAGGGCAGTGGGGTGGGGAAGGTTACTCCTATGCCAGTTTTTTTTGGCATATGACTAGGAGCTTGCCAATACTTGCACTATAATTTATAAATTGAAGTCTATATGAAAGTTACTTTAATGAGTAGGTGACTCAATACTTCAGGTTTGAGCAAGGTCATATCCTTTTATTTATTTATTTATTTGAGACAGAGTTTCACTCTTGTCGCCCAGGCTGGAGTGCAGTGGCACCATCTCGGCTCACTGCAACCTCTGCCTCCCGGGTTCAAGTGATTCTCCTGTCTCTGCCTCCCGAGTAGCTGGGATTATAGGCACAAGCCACCATGCCCAGGTAATTTTCGTATTTTTTAGTAGAGATGGAGTTTCACCATGTTGGCCAGGCTAGTCTTGAACTCCTGACCTCAGGTGATTCACTTGCCTCGGCCTCCCAAATTGCTGGGATTACAGGTGTGAGCCATCACGCCTGGCTCTTTTTTTTTTTCAGATGGAGTTTCGCTTTTGTTGCCCAGGCTGGAATGCAATGGCAGGATCTCGGCTCACTGCCACCTCCGCCTCCCAGGTTCAAGCGATTCTCTTGCCTCAGCCTCCCAAAGAGTTGGGACTGCAGGCTCCCAACACCATGCCCAGATAATTATTGTATTTTTAGTAGAGACGGGGTTTCACCATGTTGGCCAGGCTGGTCACGAACTCCTGACCTCAAATGATCTGCCCACTTCAGCCTCCCAAAGTGCTGGGATTACAGGTGTGAGCCACCGTGCCCGGCCCATGTTTTTATTTTTCTAAATCCACCTTACAGCCCCACACACTGAGGTCAGTGAGAATTGCTACCATGCTAATTGCTACCATGTCTGTGACTTTCTCTTTGAGCATGGGTCCTGATGCAGTCCGGGAGAAATGGAAGTGGGAGTTCTAGTCATCAGTCCCTCACTGTCATTACTATCACCACTGCTCCTTCTAACTCACACACCGCAGTTGAGAGCTGCTCCCTCCATGTCTTGGTGCTGGCTGCTCTGTGTTCTCCTTCAGCCTTCCTCTCCCTAGTTCCTAGGCCACAGGAGCCACGACATTTTTCCCAAGCGCGCCATCTACACCACTGCCCTCTAGCCAAGGGACTGAAATGCTCTGTACGAGAAGCAGCCTAGATTTCGAACACCCTACAAAGAAATGCACTATCTCTATCCCTTCCCAGTATCTAGGAAGGGACTTCAATACAGCCTTCCTCCTCTCATCTGCAAAATGAAGAAAATTGTTGGCCAGGCGCAGTGGCACATGTCTGTAATCCCAACACTTTGGGAGGTGGAGGTAGACAAATCACTTGAAGCCAGGAGATCGAGACCAGCTTGGCCAATGGTGAAACCCTGTATCTACTAAAAATATAAAAATTAGCCAGGCATGGTGGCATGCACTTATAATCCCAGCTACTTGGGAGGCTGAGGCACAAGAATCGCTTGAACCCAGGAGGCAGAAGTTGCAATGAGCTGAGATTGTCCCACTGCACTTCAGCCTGGGTGACAGAGCAAAGCCGTTTCAAAAAATAAAAGAAAGTCTCACACCTGTAATCCCAGCACTTTGGGAGGCTGAGGCAGGTGGATCACGAGGTCAGGAGTTCAAGATCAGCCTGACTAACCTGACCATCTCTACTAAAAATACAAAAATTAGCCAGGCATTGTGGCATGTGCCTGTTATCCCAGCTACTCAGGAGGCTGAGGCAGGCGAATAACTTGAACCCAGGAGGCGGAGGTTGCAGTGAGCCGAGATCACGCCACTGCACTCCAGCCTGGGTGACAGAGCAAGACTCTGTCTCAAAAAAAAAAAAAAAAAAGAAAGAAAAAGAAAGTTGTTGGCCAGGTGTGGTGGCTCACACCTGTAATCCCAGCACTTTGGGAGGCTGAGGCAGGCAGATCACCTGAGGTCAGGAGTTCAAGACCAGCCTGACCAACATGGTGAAACCCATCTCTACTAAAAATACAAAAATCAGTCAGGCGTGATGGCGCGTGCCTGTAATCCCAGCTACTATGGAGGCTGAGGCAGGAGAATCACTTGAACCTGGGAGGCAGAGGTTGCAGTGAGCCAAGATCGTGCCATTGCACTCCAACCTGGGCAATAGAGTGAGACTCTGTCTCAAAAAAAAAACACACACACAAAAACAAAAAAGTTGTCAATGTGTCATGCACCTATGGAGCAGAGGAACCCAAAACTCAAGGTTGCCAGCCCTACCTTAGAAATGGAAAATTTACCTATTCATGCCTTGGTCCTGATTCTACCACAATGAATAAAGCAAAGCAAAGCATAGGTTAAATAATTATTGACAGTCTGCCAATCTGCCAGATACAGAAACATGGCTGTCTCTCCCTCCTTCCATATATTTGTCTGTTCTCACATCCCTATAATGACATACCCAAGACTGGGTAATTTTTAAAGAAGAGAGATTTAATTGGCTCACAGTTAGGTATGGCTGAGGAGGCCTCAGAAAACTTACGGTCAGTGCAGAAGGCAAAAGAGAAGCAAGCACCTTCTTCACAAGGCAGCAGGAGGGAGAATGAATGCAGGAGGAACTATTCATGCCAAACAGTTATAAAACCATCAGATCTCAGGAGAATTCACCTGGTATCAGGAGAACAGCATGGGGGAAACTGCCCCCCATGATTCAATTTCCTCCACCGGGTCTCTCCCTTGACGTGTGGGGATTATGGGGCTTACAATTCAAGATGAGATTTTGGGTAGGGACACAGCTAAACCATATCATCCCACTTTTGGTAAATAACAGTAAATCTTTGTTGATAGGCATAGAAATGCAAAGTCGCTTACACAAGTTGTTCATGCTTTCTTTACCCATGCCAACATGGCCTCTAAAATAGTAAATTCTCAAAGAATCACCATCACATTTACTTTTTAGTATAATTACAATATGATACAAAGCTAGGCTGTTGTTTATAATAACTAGTAACTATCATCATCATCTTACATTACCATTTATTGAGAGCCTATTTTGCTGTAAGCATTGTATCAAGATCTGTGCATGCGTTACCTTATTTATTCTCAACAACCCATCGAAGTAGGCATTTTTATCCCCGTTTCCCAGTTGTAGAAATACAATTCAGAGAGATTAAATTGCCCAAGATCATTAGCTAATATGTAAAAGAACTGGGGTCAAGAACATGTTGTCTGGCCAGCACAGTGGCTCATGCCTACAATCCGAGCACTTTGGGAGGCCAAGGCGGGTGGATCACCTGAGGTCATGAGTTCAAGACCAGCCTGGCCAACCTGGTGAAACCCCATTTCTACTAATAATTACAAAAATTATCCAGGTGTGGTGGCAAAAATTACTAGTAATTACAAAAATAATTACAACAATTAGCCAGGTGTGGTGGCAAAAATTACTGGTAATTACAAAAATAATTACAAAAATTAGCTGAACATGGTGGCACACACCTGTAATCCCAGCTACTCTGGAGGCTGAGGCAGGAGAATCACTTGATCCCAGGGAGTGGGGGGTGGTAGTGAACCAAGATCACGCCATTGCACTCCAGCCTGGGTAACAAGAGCAAAATTCCGTCTTAAAAAAAAAAAAACACGTCCAATTCCAAAGCCCAAGCTTGGAACTTCTATGATACATAACATAGTCTTCCTGCCACATATAGGAGGTATCCAAATGTTCCTTACTAGGACCTAAAGGATCTAGCCCCTCCCTGCCTCTGCAGACTATGTACTGTCACACATCATAGATGAGGTCCATCAAAGAACTTACAATGCCCTGAACATGCCCTGCTGTTTTACACCACAGAGCCTTAGCATGTAGAGCCCTTCCACCATGATCACCTGCTCCCTACCCCTTTTGCTATGCAAATTATTCCCCTCACACAAATCAGCTGAGCCACGAGCTTCCCTAGGAAAGCTCCCCAATCCTTTCCCCAGGCTGGGTTTGTGTCCTCACTCTGTGGCCCCCTTGCACCCTAGGCATTCTTCAGTCATTGTCCTTACCACATTTTATTGTAGCATTATATTTCTTGTTTATTTATCTGTCCTCCTAGACTTTGAGAGCCTTCAAACACAAAATCACACACACACACATATACATATACATATATATATAATCTCCAGCCCTTAGTATATCAAATGCATCACTATTACATGTTATCTACTCAATAAATACTTGCTGACTTGCATTACCGATGATGTGAAATATGTTTCCAATGCTTATGCTTATCTAAAAGTATCATCCACTGCTTTCAAACCATAGGTAAAAATGGTCACCATTTAACTTAACCAATATTTACTACCAAGTCACTAAGAGAGCAAGAAGGACACTTAGAGAAAATTTAGTTGATGAAGTATATAGATGAAAAAATTTGGATTGGGAAGCAAGGATCGGAGTTCAAGTCCCTCTTGGCTACTTTCCAGCTCAGGCAAACCTCTTGGTCTCTCCATGCTTTCTCTGGTTGGTTCATCTGTGAAACAGGGTTCATCGTGTCTTTTCTACTACAAATGTTTAGTGTGAAGTTCAATTGAGATGATGTTTATGGATATTCTTTGCATACTGAAAACGTTATAAAAATAATTTTTTTTTTCTTTTTGCTTTTCATAGAGTCTGGGACATAGTAAATGTTCAATAATTGCCATTAATATAAATTTATGATTATACTCTTCATTTCCTGGTTGAGCTATTGGAGAGCTGATTAAATAACTTGCTTAAGATTCCTTATAACCATAAGACCCTAATTAGCAAAAATTTTAATTTTTTTTTAGAGATGGGGTCTTACTATGTTGGCCAGTTTGGTCTTGAACTCCTGGCCTCAACCCGTCATCCCATCTTGGCTTCCCAAAGTGCTAGGATTATAGGCATGAGCCACCATGCCCAGCCTTAAGCAAAAGCTTTTAATCCCCAGCACCAAACACAATGCCTGGCTCATGGTAGGTGCCCCATGAGTGTTTGTGGAAGGAAGAAAGCGATGGAGGGAAGAAAGAATATCATACATCTGGGAGTGATTGAAAGCCCAGGGTGCTGATTTCCTTGTCATAGGTTTTTCCTATGATCTCTGCATTTGGTGCTGTAGGTCAGCGGTTCTCAAAGTACGGTCCTGAACCAGCAGCAGCAGCATCACTTGGAAATTTGTTAGAGATGCAAATTCTAAGGCCTCACTCCAGATCTATTGAATCAGAAACTCTGGGGTGGAGCCCAGCAAGCAATATGTATTTTAATCAGACCCCAGCTGATTCTGATGAATGCAAAAGTTTGACAATTTTGCAGGAGGAAAAACTCTTCCTTCTCTGCTTATATTTGATAATAAATGGACAGAAAAAATGTGAACTTAGTAGTAGTTTTTAAATAATTTATTACAAAAACCTAAAATATGTTAATTATATTGTCATTTCCTGCTAACCCAAACGTTTATGATACAAGGGGGATACATTTCTGTAAAGATTGCATCAATAATGCAGTACATTTTTGGTTAAAAAATAGTATTTACTGAATTGTTTCCTAGGGATAGAAGACTACATGTTCATTGCTAATAATACAGATAATACTAGAAATTTTAATGATACTTATATTGTGTGTACTATGTGCCAGGCACTATTTTAGCCCTTTTCCTGTTTTTATGGTTTTTTTTTTTTTTATTAGACTGAGTCTCACTCTATCATCCAGGCTGGAGTGATGTGGCACAATCTCAGCTCACTGCAACCTCTGCCTCCTGGGTTCACGCCATTCTCCTGCCTCAGCTGGGACTACAGGTGCCTGCCGCCAAGCCCGGCTAATTTTTTGCATTTTTAGTAGAGACGGGGTTTCACCGTTAGCCAGGATGGTCTCGATCTCCTGACCTCGCGATCCGCCCGCCTCGGCCTCCCAAAGTGCTGGGATTACAGGTGTGAGCCACCGTGCCCGGCCTCAGTTTTTCTGTTTTAACTAACTTATTACTCAAAACAATTCCAGAAGGTAGGTACAATTTTTTTGTTGTTTTAGACAGAATTTCCCTCTTGTTGCCCAGGCTGGAGTGCGATGGTGTGATCTCGGCTCACTGCAACCTCCACTCCCGAGTTCAAGAGATTCTCCTGCCTCAGCCTCCTGAGTAGCTGGGATTACAGTCAGGCACCACCACACCTGGCTAATTTTGTATTTGTAGTAGAGATGGGGTTTCTCCATGTTGGTCAGGCTGATCTCGAACTCCTGACCTCAGGTGATCTGCCTGTCTCAACCTCCCAAAATGCTGGGATTACAGGCGAAAGCCACCGTGACTGGCCATGGTAGGTACAATTTTTGTCATCCCCATTGTGCAGACAGGAAATTGAGGTATTTAGAGGTTATGAAATTTGAAAAAGGTCACAGAGCCAGCAAATGGTAGAACCAAGATTTGTATCCATGCAGGCCACTCCAGAGTCCTAAAGATAAACACTGATTACTATTATTTATGGAAAATTTATATTTTCTTTCATGTTGGTAAATATATACATATATAAACTATATGCTGGTAAATATATTTATTTATTTTCAATTGATTTATTTTAGGATGGGCATGGTGCCTCACACCTATAATCCCAGCACTTTGGGAGGTTAAGGCAGGGGGACTGCTTGAGCCCAGGAGTTCAAGACCAGCCTAGGCAATATAGCGAGACCCCCATCTCTAGCCATCCCCCTAAAACACACACACACACAATGTATTTATTTTAGCGACAGGGTCTCATTCTGTCACCTAGGCTGGAGTGCAATCGCATGATCATAGCTCGCTGCAGCTTCCAACTTCTGGGCTTAAACGGTGCTCCTACCTCAGCCTCATGAGTAGCTGGGACTACAGACATGCACCACCACACCCAGCTAATTTTTAAAATGTTTTGTAGAAACGCGGTCTCACTATGCTTCCTGAGCTGGTTTCAAACTCCTGGGCTCAAGTGATCCTCCAGCCTCAGCCTCCCAGAATGTTATGTATACAGGCGTGAACCACAGCACCTGGTCCACATGTAAATAATTTTTATACGGTTTTTACATTTTTACATATTTCTAACAAATATATTTATTTTTTATTATTTATTTGTATGATTTATTTATTTATTTATTTATTTATTTATTTATTTGAGACAGAGTCGCCCTCTGTCACCTAGACTGGAGTGCGGTGGAACGATCTCAGCTCACTGCAACCTCCGCCTCCGGAGTTCAAGCAATTCTTCTGCCTCAGCCTCCCGAGTAGCTGGGACTACAGGCGAGTGCCACCATGCCTGGCTAATTTTTGTATTTTTAGTAGAGACGAGGTTTTACCATATTGTCCAGGATGGTCTTGAACTCCTGACCTCGTGATCCGCCTGTCTCGGCCTCCCAAAGTGCTGGGATTACAGGCGTGAGACACTAAGCCCAGCTATTTATAATTTTAAAAAGGCAATTGAATCATATGCTCTGTAACCTAATTCTTTTATTTAATAATATAAGCCCATTCTAACATTATTGCAACTCTAAAATAACTATAATAGCTCTAATGAATTCTAATTTATTTAATCAATTCTCTATTCAGATCATATTTAATTTTTTGCTTGGCAAATACCACTGTAATGAACATCTCTAAAAGTGTGCTTATTATGCACTTCATTTTTTTTTTTAATTTTACTTTAAGTTCTAGGATACATGTGCAGAACATGCAGGTTTGGTAGGTAGGTATACATGTGCCAAAGGTATACCTATACCTAAATAGGTGTTTGCTGCACCTATCAACCTGTCATCTAGGTTTTAAGCCCCACATGCATTAGGTATTTGTCCTAATGCTCTCCCTCCCCATGCCCTCCACCCACTATGCACTTCATTTTTTGTTTTTTTTTTTTTTTGTTTCTGTTTTGAGAAGGAGTTTCATTCTTGTCGCCCAGGCTGGAGTGCAATGGCGCGATCTTGGCTCACTGCAGCCTTTACCTCCGGGGTTCAAGCAATTGTCCTGCCTCAGTCTCCCTAGTAGCTGGGATTACAGGCACCCACCACCACATCCAGCTAATTTTTTTGTATATTTAGTAGAGACGGGGTTTCACCATGTTGGCCAGGCTGGTCTCCAACTCCTGACCTCACGCGATCCACCCACCTCAGTTTCCCAAAGTGCTGGGATTACAGGTGTGAGCCACCACACCCGGCCTCATTTTTTAAACTCTCCATCATTTCTTAATATGGGCCAGCCAGACCCGATGGCTCATGCCTGTAATCCCAGCACTTCGGGAGGCTGAGGCAGGAGGATCACGTGAGACCAGGAGTTTGAGAACAGCCTGGGCCACACAAGAAGACCCCATCTCTAAAAAAATTTTTTTTAAAAAATTAGCTAGGGATGCTGGCATGCACCTGTAGTCCTAGCTACTTGGGAGGCTGAGGCGGGAGGATTGCTTGAGCCTGGAAGGTCAAGACATCAGTGAGCCGTGATTGTGCACTGCACTCTAGCCTGGGCAACAGAACAAGACCTCATCTAGAAAAATAAAAATAAAAAAAATAAAAGCCCACACAAGTAATGAAAAGTAATTCTTTCCAGATAGAACATGCAGGGTATAAACCTTCTCACTTCAATACTTTATGACAACGAAACCAAATTATACCCCACTGCCCAACAGCAGTGAGTGCTATCTTATAATTACACAGCTCATTTAAAAATGCTTTGACAATTTTATTAGCTTCATATTAAGGAAACCACTGGTACTATATTATCAGAGATTCAGAGATGTAGCAATGGAAGAACTGACTAGCAATAAAATGTCAAAATATTTATGAAGGAAAGCAAAAGTTCTCCTTGAATGCAGATTCATCTCATGGGCTAGACAGTATCTAGAACATTGCAAATGTCCTGTGAGTGAATGACTATCCAGGCCCAGATAAACAGATAAAAGATAAACAGGTAAATGGCTATTCAGGCCCAGAGAAACAGATAAAAATGTGAGGGAAACCAGGGAAAGGGAGAAAAAGGCTCTTTTCTAACTTTGCTGAAAAAGGCTATTCATTCCATTGTGGCAAATAACTTGAATATGATTCACATATTAACACTAGAGAGAAGAAATAGCAGAGTAATTTATTTGTATACTACCACATTCCTGAAGCAGCCTTCCAGGTGCCTTAGCATGTTTGGATCTGGCCTGTGTGTCTCCTACATACATCTCCTGGAGAACTTAGTGGAAACCAAAATGTCTACGCCAAATTGGAGGGGCCCATGATGTCCGCAGTAAACTAAAAATAATAGGATCTCTGTGTCCATACCCATCACAGTGGGAAGCAGAGGTGTGACTCTAATACTCCAGACCCAACCAGAGTGTCAGTGCTTGGAAAAATGTTTGAGGGAGGAGATGGGTTGGTGGTGCCAAAAATGTCAAGCAACGCCCTCTTTCTCTGTGTGCTGTGTATATGGGGAATCTGGAAAATGACCCACCCAACAGCTCCCAAAGCCAAAAGACACTACAGTACATAAGTGGGGTCTTATATTCTGCATCGATGTGATACATGAAATTGGAGAAGAAAAAAAAAATTGTTAAAATAGATGTATACTCCTGGGAGCAAGCAGGTCCTTTTACTGTCAGGATCTAAGGAGAATTCTTGCCGTAATTATCTCATTCCCTTTCTTGCCAAAAGAAGATTTCATATTGCAGAGACAGGTTCTTCCGGCATAACTAATCCTTCTGGATTCTGTAACTAAACTGAAAGGCATTTAAGTTGACTTAAATGCTTGAGAAGCCTACGGTGCTGAAGTTGAAAGGACTTTAAGGCTTAAAAAATCTTATTCTAGTATTTCTCAGTCGAGGAGATTAAGGCCCAAAGAGATGAAGTGATTTTCCAGAATCTCAGAGCAAGTTAGTGGCAAAGCCAGGACAGGGGCCACAGTCTCGGATTCTCACTCCTGCCCTCCAGCCATCCCTGTCTAGTGAATGGCACTGCCTAGACCTGCTGTCCCATGGCTGTGGCCTCATCTGCAGTAAAATTGTCTCCTTCAGACATTAGCCAACAAATATTATTTTACTCAAATGCTGCTAAATTCTTTAACTGAATTTAATTTATTTGGTTTTTGTAAAGACGAGGTCTCACTATATTGCCCAGGTATTGCTGGTATTGCAGGTATTTTGCTAGTCTCCAGTCCCTGGGCTCAAGGGATGCTCCTGCTCGGCCTCTGAAAGTGCTGAGATTACAGGCGTGAGCTACCATGCCCAGCTTTAATTGCTTTCCATTCCTTTACTTAACATGTATTTTGCTGGGCACTCTCTACCTGTCAATATTCTAAACACAGGTAAGAAAGTAATTAGCAAGATAGGTGCTTGCCTTCAGGGAGGACAGGGTGAAGGTCAGGGGGAGAACAGCTTTGAAGCAAGAAACACACATACAAGATAAATTCAAGTAGTGCTGGATGCTGTGAAGACAATACAACGGCATGATGTAGCAAGGGGTGTGTGGGTTTAAGAAGGCCACTTTAAGGAGGGCGGTCAAGAAAGGATTCTCCGGGCAGGTGACATTTGAGGTAAAACTTGAAATATGAGTAGGAGTTTGACAATCAATGATCTATGTGAAAACTATTTCAAGCAGGGAAGAAAATAAGTGCAAAATCCCCGAGGCAGCAGTTCCTGTTCCAGGTAAGACCGTGTAAGCACATTCCATCCTGTCTCTCCCCATGAATGTAGCTATAAAACCTAGGCAGAAAGCATGGAGCTTTCTTAATTTAAGCACCAGAAGGCAGACTGGAGAAGACCATAATCTGAAATACCTCTGAACCAGCTGTGGATTTCCCTTTCTGTTGTTGTTCTGATTTCAAGACATCCCGATGCCCAGAGTTGGGCACTGGGCACAGAGAAGGTGCGAGGCAGGAGAGCCCCTCTAGTTTCAGCTTCAGGAGAGAAAGGAATGCTTAATGTTAAGTAGAATTAAGATTCTTCTTTTCATGACTGGGCACAGTGGCTGATATCTGTAACCCCAGCACTTTCAAAGGCCAAGGTGGGTGGATCATGAGGGCAGGAGTTCAAGACCAGCCTGGCTAACATGGTGAAACCCTGTCTCTACTAAAAATACAAAAATTAGCCGGGTGAGGTGACACGCACTTGTAATCCCAGCTACTCGGGATGCTGAGGCAGGAGGATCACTTGAGCCCAGGAGGCATAGGTTGCAGTGAGCTGAGATTGTTCCACTGCACTCCAGCCTGGATGACACAGCGAGACTCCGTCTCAAAAAAAAAAAAAAAAAAAAAAAGATTTGTCTTTTCTTTTCTCTGTTCTCTCATATGCCAGCCCAAGGCAATCCGATGGTCACAACAGTTGCAATGATAGCCACAGTAACAGCAGCAGAGGCGCCTGGGGCCTAACCTTCTGAAGAGGTGAACCGTCCTCTCCAATCAGAGGGGCTGTAGTCCCAACAATGTCAGGAGAACACCCGCTGCTTTTGTTTCTCTTGCTGTGCTCCCACCACCTGGTCTGCGAGGACAATAGCACAGTTGCAGGAAGTACACAGCTAAGTGTTGTTCTAAAGGCCTAAGGACTGAACAGGATGGCAGCAGGGACCTGAGAGGCCTGGAGATCACAGAAAGGAGCAGCCAGGAAAGGCGTCCACCACAGTTGTTAATGATGGGCCCCAGTTTGCTGATCATTCACAAAGAAAGAGCTAAATATAGAGAAAAGACCAACCCTATAGCAAAATAGATGAGAGACAAGAACACAGCTTACAAAAAAGAGAAATGTGAATGACTTTTAAACACATGAAAAAATCAATCTTGCTCATAAGGAGAGAAATGTGGCATGAAGCCATGATAAGATACCATTTCTCATCTATTGGATGGGCAAAAAAAATCCAAAAGATTGATAACATGTTCTGTGATGGCATTCTGAAAGAGATCTTTTCATTTGTCGATGGCAGGAAGGCAAAAGGGTACAATTCGTATAGAAGAGAATTGGCAAGATTTATAAGTTTCCTTTGCAGCCGGGTGTGGTGGTTCACACCTGTAACCTAGCACTTTGGGAGGGCAAGGTGGGCAGAACAATTGTGACCAGGAGTTTGAGACCAGTCTGGCCAACATGATGAAACCCTGTCTCTACTAAAAATACAAAAATTAGCTGGACACGGTAAAACCCCATCTCTACTAAAAATAAAAGAATTAGCTGGGCATGGTGGCACATGCCTGTAGTCCCAGCTATTCAGGAGGCTGAGGCACAAGAATCTCTTGAACCTGGGAGGGACTCCAGCCTGGGTAACAGAGTGAGACTCAAAAAAAAAAAAAAAAAAAAAGTTTTTTCCTTTGCATTTTTTCTTTCACCCAGAAACCCAAGTATCTGTCCCCAAAATACACTTACAGAAATATGAAAAGCTGCACATATACTATGCCAAGTATAAGCTGGCATTAATAAGAATAGCAAAAGACTGGAAACTGTATAAACTTGACTGAATAAATAATAGCACATGCCTGCAACGGAGTTGTAAAAATGCTGTGAAGTGATATCTAAGGTATAACAACGAATGAGAAAGCAAAGCAGAGACAAATATTTTAATAAGCTACTGTTTAGATACATATGCACTTGGCAGTGCGTGGTGGATCATGCCTGTAATCCCAGCACTTTGAAAGGCCGAGATGGGCAGATCACCTAAGGTCAGAAGCTCAAGACTAGCCTGGCCAGCGTGGTGAAACCTCATCTCTACTAAAAATACAAAAATTAGCTGAGTGCGGTGGCACATGTCTGTAATCCTAGTTACTTTGGAGGCTGAGACAGGAGAATCACTTTAATCTGGGAGGTGGAAGTTGCAGTGAGATGGGATCACACCTTTGCACTCCAGCCTGGGCAACAAGAGTGAAACTGTCTCAAAAAAAAAAAAAAAAAAAAAAAAAAAAAAAAAAAAAAGATATGCATGCAAATATGTACGTACTTGTATGTATTTTACATGAACCTACACACACATGTGTATAATATGCTTATATATATTTGAAACAGAGTTTTACTCATTGAGGAAGGGGGAATGGGTAGAAGGGATAAGGTGAGAAACTAGTCTTCTTAATATAACTTATTTCATAGATTTGACTTTCAACCGTATTGTTTAAGTGATTAGCTAATAAAAATAGAAGTACTCCCTTTTATTTCACAAAACTATTAGTTTACAAAAACTAACAGCACTTTGAAAGGAATTATTTCACATGGCTTTAGTAATCTGACTACATATCCCAGTGGAATATCTCAAAGGAGAGAAAAAACTACAAAAATAATCTTAAACTATTTTCAGCAATTACATTGTTAGTAGTAATTTTGCTATTATTATTCTGAAGCTGTTATGCTCATTGTAGGATAAAGCAAGTATGTCATTTTTGTTTGTTTGTTTTCTGGGTTTTAAAAAAATTTTTTTGCTCCGTCGTCTAGGCTGGAGTTCAGTGGCTTGATCATAGTTCACTGCAACTTCCACTTCTCAGGCTCAAATGATTTTCCCATCTCAGCCACCCAAGTAGCTGCCACTACAGGTGTGCACCACCATACCCAGCTAATTTTTGTATGTTTTGTAGAGAAGGAGTCTTGTCACGTTACCCAGGCTAGTCTCGAACTCCTGTGCTCAAGCGATCCTCCCCGTTCAGGCTCCGAAAGTGCTGAGATTACAGGTGTGAGCCACTGTGCCCAGCCATAAGCCACTGTTAATATTAAGAATCAAGATTTTCAGAATAGGAGAAAGAAATACAAATAAAAAATCAAAGAATTAATACCCTGTAATGATAAATTTTGAATTATTACAAACTCTTGCCTTTCCTCTTAAAAATAAAAAGTATTTCCAAGCTCTGTCAATGAAAAAGTCCTAGAAGTAATACTAAACCCAATGGAAATGAGCACTGCTAATACTCAGATTGTGGCATTTAAATACGATTTCCTTAGAGAAATTTTTGACTCAGCCGGGTGTTGTGGCTCATGCCTGTAATTCCAGCACTTTGGGAGGCTGAGGGGGGCGGATCACCCGAGGTCAGTAGTTTGAGACCAGCCTGGCCAACATGGTGAAACCCCCACTAAAAATACAAAAATTAAGGCCGGACGCTGTGGCTCATGCCTGTAATCCCAGCACTTTGGGAGGCCGAGGCAGGAGGGTTACCTGAGGTCAGGAGTTTGAGACCAGCCTGGGCAACATAGTGAAATCCCAGCTACTCGGGAGGCTGAGGCAAGAGAATTGCTTGAACCTGGGAGGCAGAGGTTGCAGTGAGCCAAGATGGTGCCACTGCACTCTAGCCTGGGCAACAGAGTGAGATTCCATCTCAAAAAAAAAACAAACAAACAAAATGAAAACAAAAATTAGCCAGGTGTGGCAGTGTGCACCTGTAGTCCCAGCTACTCAGGAGGCTGAGGCAGAAGAATTGCTTGAACCCAGGGGGCGGAGATTGCAGTGAGCCAAGATTGCACCATTGCACCATTGCACTCCAGCTTGCACAAAAGAGCAAGAATCTGTCTCAAGAAAAAAAAAGATTGACTAATGTTGGGGCCTGCCCAAAATGAAGATAAGCCTGGATATCATGTTGTAATAAAAAGCAAGGAAGCCATATATATATATATATATATGTTGTTGTTTGTTTGTTTGTTTTGAGACAGAGTTTCACTCTTGTTGCCTAGGTTGGAGTGAAATAGTGAGATCTAGGCTCAACAAAACCTCTGTCTCCTAGGTTCAAGCGATTCTCCCGCCTCAGCCTCCCAAGCAGCTGGGATTACAGGCATGTGCTACCAAGCCCAGCTAATTTTGCATTTTTACCAGAGACAGGGTTTCTGCATGTTGGTCAGGTTGGTCTCGAACTCCCGACCTCAGGTGATCCACCCATCTCAGCCTCCCAAAGTGCTGGGATTACAGGCGTGAGCCACCCGCCCGGTCTAAGGAAGCAGTATTAAAGAAGACTTGTGTTGTATCAGAAGGACTCAGCAGCTATGGTGAAAAAGCTCCCATGGCAAAAACTGGGATAATGTAAATATCAAAAAGAGCAATAACTAATTGATTGAAACAGGTCAAATGTATTAAACATCATGAGTTCATTAAAAAAAAAAAAAACTACTCACTTTTGAAAGATACTAGGGAACCAACTCATTATTCTGAATACCTGTAAATAAAGAGACAGAATCAAGTATTTATCCTTGTTCTCAGAATTTCTAAATAATTGATAAGGGAAAAAATCATCTTTAGAAAAGAATTCCAGTTAAAAGATATGAAAAGGAATGATAGATTTAGAGCATGACCGGCTGGGCATAGTGGCTGATGCCTGTGGTCCCAGCACTTTGGGAGGCTGAGGCAGGCCAATCACTGGAGCCCAGGAGTTTAAGACCAGCCTGGCCAGCACGGCAAAACTCCATCTCTATCAAAAATACAAAAAATTAGCCAGGGACCGTGGCATGTGCCTGTAGTCCCAGCTACTCCAGAGGCTGAGGTGGGAGAATCGCTTGAGTCCAAAAGGCGGAGGTTGCAGTGAGCCGAGATCACGCCACTGCACTCCAGCCTGGGTGACAGAGTGAGACTTTGTCTCAAAAAAATGTATATTATTATTATAATAATAATAATAATAATAATAATAGAATTAGAGTCTTACCACTTTTGCAAACTCCAAATGAGATAATGGATCTAGGAAACAATGATCAATGGCAGTTAATATTACCATAGAAAGAGATATCCCACACTACGTGCCTCCTAATGGACATTCCCATCACCACCTGTACTAGTTTCTAGGGCTGCTGTAACACAGCGCCACAGACTGAGTGGCTTAAACAACAGAAATTCATTTTCTCCAGTTCTGGATGCTAAACGTCCAAGGTCAAGGCACAGGCAGGGTCGATTTCTTCTGAGGCCTCTGCGCTTGGCTTACAGATGGTCATCTTCTCTCTGTGTCTTCATGCGGCCTTTCCTTTGTAACTGTCTGTGTCCAGATTTCCTCTTCTGAAAAGGACACTAGTCATATGGGAGTAGGACCTATCCTAATGACTACATTTTAATCAAATTACCTCTTTAAAAACCTCATCTTCAAATACAGTCACAGTCCAAGGTACTGTGGGATAGAACCTCAACATATGAATTTTGCAGGGGTACAATTCAGCCCACAACACCACCCACAAAATAGTCTTGTCAAAAACTACAATGTGAGGCCGGGCGCGGTGGCTCACGCCTGTAATCCCAGCACTTTGGGAGGCCGAGGTGGGTGGATCATGAGGTCAGGAGTTCGAGACCAGCCTGGCCAACATGATGAAATCCCGTCTCTACTAAAAATACAAAAGTTAGCTGGGTGTGGTGGTGGGTACCTGTAATACCAGCTACTCAGGAGGCTGAGGCAAGAGAATCACTTGAACCCAGGAGGCGGAGGTTGCAATGAGCCAAGATCCTGCCATTGCACTCCAGGCTGGACGACAAGAGCAAGCCTCTGTCTCAAAAAATAAAAATAAAATAAAAAACTAGAATGTGAGGCCGGGCATGGTGGCTCTTGCCTGTAATCCCAGCACTTTGGGAGGCTGAGGCAGGCAGATTGCCTGAGGTCGGGAGTTTGAGACCAGCATGGCCAACATGGTGAAACCCCGTCTCTACTAAAAATACAAAAATTAGCCAGGCATAATGGTGGGCGCTGGTATTCCAGCTGCTCGGGAGACTGAGGCGGGAGAATCACTTGAACTGGGGAGGCGGATGTTGCAGTGAGCCAAGACGGTGCCATAGCACTCTAACCTGGGTAACAGAATGAGACTCCGTCAAAAAAAGCAAACAAACAAAACCAAGAGTGTGAATCAAATCAAGCATTCAGAACTAAATACCAGTTTACAGAGAATATAGAGGGGAGAAAAACACGTTAAACAACACAAAGGGAATGCAATCAGCAAAATTCAGAATTTGGAAAACTCTTTCTGACAATTGACCTTTTTCTATAAAAAGTAAACTGCAAGGACAGAAAAAAAGGGCCGGGCATGGTGGCTCACGCCTTTAATCCCAGCACTTTGGCAGGCAGAGGCAGATGGATCACTTGAGGCCAAGAATTTGAGACCAGCCTGGCCAACATGGTGAAACTCCGTCTCTACTAAAAATACAAAAATTAGCTGGACTTGGTCGTGCATGCCTATAATTCCAGCTACTCTGGAGGCTGAGGCAAGAGAATCGCTTGAACCCAGGAGGTGGAGGTTGCAGTGAGCCAAGATAGCACCACCGCACTCCAGCCTAAGTGATGAGGTTAAACTGTGAAAGAAAGAAAGAAAGAAAGAAGAAAGAAAGAAAGAAAGAAAGAAAGAGAGAGAGAGAGAGAGGCGGGGAGGGAGGGAGGGAGGGAGGAAAGAAAGAAAGAGAAGGAAAGGAAAGGAAAGGAAAAAGGAAAGGAAAAAGGAAAGGAAAAAGAAAAGGAAAGGAAAGGAAAGGAAAAGAAAGGAAAGGAGAAAAGAGAGGTCGGAGAGTGCCTGTAGATCACCAGAGACTTAAGAACTATATAAACCAAATGCTAGATGTGGGCCTTGTACGAATCCCAATTAAAACAAATACTTTTTTTTTTTTTTGAGAGAGTTTTTTTTTTTTTTTCTTTTTTTTTTGAGACGTAGTTTTGCTCTTGTTGCCCGGGCTGAAGTGCAATGGCGTGATCTTGGCTGACCGCAACCTCCGCCTCTGAGGTTCAAGCGATTCTCCTGTCTCAGCCTCCCAAGTAGCTGGGATTACAAGCCTGCGCCACCACACCTGGCTAATTTTTTTTTTTTTTTTTTTGAGTCGGAGTTTTGCTCTTGTTGCCCAGGCTGAAGTGCAATGGTGCCATCTCGGCTCACTGCAACCTCCGCCTCCCGGGTTCAAGCGATTCTTCTGCCTCAGCCTCCCGAGTAGCCGGGATTACAGGCATGCGCCACTATGCCCGGATAATTCTTTTTTTTGCGTTTTTAGTAGAGATGGGGTTTCTCCATATTGGTCAGGCTGTTCTTGAACTCCCGACCTCAGTGATCCGCCTGTCTCAGCCTCCCAAAGTGCTGGGATTACAGGCGTGAGCCACCGCACCCGGAAAAACAAATACTTTTTAAAAAGATACGCTATGAGACAATTGGGAAATCTGAGCGTTAACCGATTCTGAATTGTTTTACAATACTAAGGAATTATTGTTATTTTTAGATTGATAATAGCATTGTGGTTATGTTTTTTAAACCAGTCGTGATCTTTTAGAGATACATATTGATACGTTTACATGGATGATTTGATGTCTGGAATCTATTTCAAAGTAATTCAGTATGGGAAGAGGCAGAGGGAGTATAGGTGAAATAAAAGCAGCAATGAGTCAGTGGTTGTATCTGGGTGATGGGTACCTCCGGGTCTGTTATACCATTCTCTCTACCTTTATGTTTATGTAAAATTTTCCACGATAAAATGTTTATAAATGAATGAATGAATAAATGAACAGAAGGATAGATGGATGATTATGTCATGCATCCCTTTGGGCAAAGGCAAAAACATTGAGATGAAAATAGGGAAGACTAATGTACTAAAGGAGCAAAATTGGAAATAAAGCATGGCTAACAAGTAATAGAAGTTACCCTTTGTAGAGAACCAGCGAGGTTCCAGGGCGGGCCCTAGGCAACATTATCCGTCTATATTTATAGTTAAAAATCTCTATTGCATTTCATTTTTATAACTTTCCTGGAGCAGGGGAAAATGGGTCATCCACATTTTACATATAGGAAATCTAAGACTCAGATGCCTAAAACTACAAGCTGGTGAGGACCTGAGATAGACCAGCACCCAAGATTTTGGTCTACAACCTGTATGTCCTTTCCCTTACCCCTTTCTGCATCTGGAGCTCAAAAAAGAATGAAATAATGGCAGATCCTTGAGTCAAGAGACAGCCTCAATCTGGAAAAAAAACTTCAGTTTTCTTTCTTTGTTTTAGTAGCTTACTTTGTGTTGTCTTCTATTAGTGCTTTATTTATTTATTTAATTTTTTATTTATTTGAGGCAGGGGTCTCATTCTATCACCCAGGTTGGAGTGGAGTAGTCTGATCTCCACTCACTGCAACCTCTGCCTCCCAGGCTCAAGCAAGCCTCACATCTCAGTCTCCCAACGAGTAGCTGGGTCCACAGGTGTGAGCCTCTTGACTCACTGCTACCTTCACCTCACCTCCTAGGTTCAAGTGATCCTCGTACCTCAGCCTCCTGAATAGCTGGGATAATAGGCATGCACCACCACAACTGGCTAATTTTTGGGGGTATATTTTGTAGAGACTGGGTTTGGCCATGTTGCCTAGGCTCGTCTTGAACTCCTGAGTTCAAGCTATCTGCCCACCTCAACCTCCCAAAGTCCTGGGATTACAAGTGTGAGCCCCGGCCGGTGCTCTTTATTTTTGAAAGATAAAAAACAAAAACAAAAACAAAAAACAATAGACAAACAAAAAAACCCACTTAAGAATGGCCCTTATCCAATAGAAGTGTTTACAGTCACATTTATTCTGCAGGTTTGTTTTTATAGCAATGAATGCTAAACCTTCTCTATCCTCAAGATGGCAAATGTTGAGTTATGATACTGACATGAAAATATGAAGGAAGCACAGAGCGGGAAAATATGTGTGCACTCTTACCTTCCGCTGTGAGTTTCTAGATGCTCCTCTACGTCAAATGAAACTACTCAGACATGATTCACCTGCACATGGTATCTCGAATAGAATATCAATCGTTTTCATTTGGAGAGTATGCTTTGGTTCTGTTTTTTTATTTTCACTACGCTCTTTTTACTAATACAGGGAAGTAGCTCCATTTTAGAAAGATTTCCATCAAAACAGATAAAAATGAAAGCTTCAGTCCAGGAAACTCAAGTTCAGCTCTCCTGAAATATTCCACAACCAGGCATTACTCAAACTACTAGAATGTCAGTATTTCTATCCCTCCAGATTGTTACCTTCCTCATGAATATTAGGAAAGGAGTTTGCCCTTTCCAGAATCATCTTGACACTGCCCCTTCAAGCTGCTTATTCTCTGGCCACTCCTCCATCTACAAATGTGGTGTGGAGGGGTCTGAGGAGTAGGGCCTCTGATTTCCCTTTATCAGTCTGTGTGGAGGGGTGCAAAAGAGTTTCGGCCAGAAGCAGTGGCTCACGCCTGTAATTCCAGCACTTTGGGAGGTCGAGGTGAGTGGCATGCACATGTAGTTCCAGCTACTCAGGAGGGTGAGGTGGGAGGATCCCTTAAGCCCAGGAGTTCCAGGCTGTGGTGAGCTGTGATTGTTCCCCTGAAATCCAGCCTGGGCAACAGAGAGAGACTCTGTCTCAAAAAAAAAAAAAAAAAAAAAAAAAACACAAAACAAAAAAAACATGCAACTAATTCATGAAAAGACTAAAAAGTTCCCTTTAAAGTTATTTCCAAGCTGGGTGCAGTGGCTCATGCCTGTAATCCCAACACTTTGGGAGGCTGAGAATCACTTGAGGTCAGGAGCTCAAAACCAGCCTGGCTAGTATATGAAACCCCATCTCTACTAAAAATACAAAAATTAGCTGGTCATGGTGGCGCACACCTGTAACCACAGCTACTCCGGCGGCTAAGGCAGGAGAATTGCTTGAACCCAGGAGGCAGAGGTTGCAGTGAGCAGAGATCATGCCACGGCACTCCAACCTGGGTGATAGAGTGAGACTCCATCTCAGAAATAATAATAATAATAAATTAAAAATAAATAAATGAATAAAAAATAAAGTTATTTCCAAAGGAGGCCATTTACAAAGATAGAAAGGCTGACAGAACTGGAAGATGTTGATGTTTAGCTTTAAGGTTGTATCTAATCCCTGAGCTACAGTGTTCAGAGTACGCAATTTGTATACTGTGTAAATACCCTGCAAATAGCACAGTTTTATTTATTGCTTGTATCTTTTTGTGTTGCAAAGTATTAATTTGCCATATGTAAAAATTTTTTTTTTTTTTTTTTTTTGAGCTCTGTCACCAGGCTGGAGTGCAGTGGTGCAATCTTGGCTCACTGCAACCTCCGCCTCCCCGGTTCAAGCGATTGTCCTGCCTCAGCCTCCTGAGTAGCTGGGACTACAGGCGCACGCCACAGCACCCAGATAATTTTTGTATTTTGAGTAGAGACAGGGTTTCACCATGTTGGCCAGGATGGTCTCGATCTCTTGACCTCATGATCCGCCCACCTCAGCCTTCCAAAGTGCTGGGATTATAGGCGTGAGCCACTAAGTCTGGCCTATGTAAATATTTTTAAAGCATACCACAATATTTTGAAGTCTTATTTAGTAATTTCCTTATTTTTTCTTACAAGGAGCCTCAAAAAATGGAAGTGGCCCTGGCTTCTCTCAATATCTGAAAGGCCTTGAGGAAGATAACTGAAGATAGCTCAATATCTGAAAGACGTTCCTGAAGAGGAAGAAGAGGAGAAGGTGTTGTGCTAACAGCTGCAACAACAGTTAGCACACACTGAGCACTTCTCTGTGCCAGGCACCGGCAAGTGTCCTAACTTAACTCACATTTATTAGCACATTTAACATGCAGTAATTCATCAAATCCTCAGGACAACCCTATTTAGGCAGGAGAGTAAAGGCAGGGAACCTCAGGCCTATTCGAACTGACTTCCTAGAACTGAATCAAAAGGAAAACCCCACCTTTCTTCATATAAGAATCCTCATATTCTGATATGAGAGCACTGCCTTCCTCTCTGCAAAATTCCACCCTTCTTCACAAGAGATTTTCTTGCCCCAGGCCAGCCCTCTTCCTCTACCAGGTGAAATGTGTTCCCCACAGGGGAAAAATAGCCAGGTGTGAGTTAGTCTAGAATAGCACTGAGAAAATTGTTGGTATTCCAGTTGTCCGGTCCTCTTTGGTGTCTCTCTAACATGCTAGTCTCAAGTAACGAAAGGATCAGAGGCTACTCCTTTTGCACTGCCTTGCAGATGAAAAATGGAAAGTACCTCTGACTGGTCCCCTCCTGCAACCAATCAGACTGGTTGCAGGTCTAGTCTTCATTTGCGTAGGGGTGTAACTTTGTAACTGCAATTCAGCCTCTGACGATCACTTTCCACAAACAATCAGACTGCTCACAGGCCAGTACTTCATTTACACTGGGTATAAACCAAGTAACCAGTGGGAAACCTCTAGAGGGTATTTAAACCCCAGAAAATTCTGTAATCAGTGCTCTTGAGCTGTTAGATAATTCCCACTAAGTGCAGTGTACTTTCATTTCAATAAATCTGTGTTTCCATTGCTTCATTCTTTGTTCTGTTTGTGCATTTCGTTCAATTCTTTGTTCAAAATGCCAAGAACCTGGATGATGACTTGTAGCCAAAACCCTCCACTGGTAACACTATGAAGAAGATATCTCCAGTTTACAGATAAAGAAACTGGAAACTGAGGCACAGCTAGTAAGCAGCTGTATATCACATTTTACTGAGAGGTTATTGGAGGGAATTAAGGGGAATTGCAGACTATGGGGAAATACTTTAAAACTATATAGAAAGTATAACTTTACAGGGAAAGCACCTAAAAGTTTAAACAAAGGGAGTTTCCTTTTGGGAGCTCTAAGATCTTAACCTTATTTCTTGATCCTCATATTCTTTTATTTATTTATTTATTTATTTCATTTTCTCTCCTTTTTTTTTTTTTTTTTTGAGACGGAGTTTCACTCTTGTTGCCCAGGATGGAGTGTAATGGCTTGATCTCGGCTCACTGCAACCTCTGCCTCCCAGGTTCAAGTGATTCTCCTGCCTCAGCCTCTTGAGTAGCTGGGATTAGAGGCATGTGCTGCCCACGCCCAGCTAATTTTATATTTTTAGTAGAGACAGGGTTTCTTCATGTTGGTCAGGCTGGCCTCGAACTCCCGACCTCAAGTGATTCACCCGCTTCGGCCTCCCAAAGTGCTGGAATTACAGGCATGAGCCAGCCACTGTGCCCAGCAATCCTCATATTTTTATATGAGAGCACTGCCTTCCTCTCTGCAAAATTCCACCCTTCTTCATAAGAGATTTTCTTGCCCCAGGCCAGTCCTCTTCCTCCACCAGGTGAAATGTGTTCCCCACAGGGGAAAAATAGCCAGGGGTGAGTTAGTCTAGAGTAGCACTGAGAAAATTGGCAGGGGGAATTGTTGGTATTCCAGTTGTCCGGTCCTCTTTGGTGTCTCTCTAACATGGTGAGTGACAGTTAAAGATCTTTATTCTATCATGGCCTGTCAATATTTGTTGGGTCATACTTGCATCTCCCAAATACTAACATTAATTGTCAGAGGCAGTTTCGTCTTAACCAACCCACAAGGATGTCAAGAAAGGTCCTTAAATACTTCATAATTTGCAAATGTATCTTCCTCAACAATGGAGTAGGTGCTATGGACTACTATGGTTAGTTTATTTGATTCACTGTCCTCTTCCCTTCAAATTAGGATTCCCTTGGGCAGACTGTCTTCCTCCCCATGACTGCCTGGGATGGGGGGTGGGGTGGTCTTCCAACTCCACCACAATGTGAATAAGGTCATCTGAGATAATTTTTTTCTAACATACTTTCTCTACATTGTAACTGACCAATAAAAGAAAGACTCTGGTTAATATTCTTCCTGGTCACATTCTATCCCAGCACCAAAACTATTTATTAATAGAGAGTTCCCCGAGGGCCTGGTTGTTATTAAACCCTGCATAAATACTTTATTTGAGCCAAATATCAGGCTCTGGTCCTTACCCAGGTAAAAGGTGAAAAATTTCATGTTAATGTTTTATTGTGGTAAACATTACTTGGGACTGGCCCCAAGGAAAGGAATCAATCCAGCACTATAAACAATTCAAAGGCAATTTTTAGAATGAAAGCAAGCAATTCTCTATGAATCCTTTACAATGCCCAGAATAACAAGTTAAGTGTTCCAAACCACTTTTACACCTACTACATTGCTTTAATCTCACAATAACCCAGAAAGGTCATTAGACTTGGCATCATTACCTACATTAAATAGACCAGGAAATTGAGACTGGGAGAGTTTCAGTGATTACACAAGGTTACCCAGCTAATTAATCACAAAGCAAAGCTTGCTTTCAACATCCTAGTCCAACTTTTGCCAAAGCATTGAAGTTTGCCTTCTTTATATCTGTAAAACATTTTACAATTATTCCCTCTAATGCATAGTTCTATTGACAACTTTTTAAATTCCTTTAGTCCTCACAACCACCCGGTGGGCAAGTATTCTTTTTTTTTTTTTTTTTTTATGTAAGATGGAGTCTCGCTCTTGTTGCCCGGGCTGGAATGCAATGGCGCAATCTCGGCTCACTGCAACCTCTGCCTCCCGGGTTCAAGCGATTCTCCTGTATCAGCCTCCCAAGTAGCTGAGATTATAGGTGCATGCCACCATGCTCAGCTAATTTTTGTATGTTTAGTAGAGACAGGGTTTTATCATATTGGTCAAGCTGGTCTTGAACTCCCAACCTCAGGTGATCCTCCCGCCTTGGCCTCCCAAAGTGCTGGGATTACAGGTGTGAGCTATCATGCCCAGCCAAGTATTCTTATTATCCCCATTTTATAGATTAGGAAAGCTTACAAAGTTATTTACCCACAAACCCTTACATAATCACACTTGGAGTGCCCTTCTGGCACCTTAGGGTGTTCAGTGTTGCGTTAATCAAGATTACAAATTTGAGATCCTGGAATGATCTCTGAAACAAATGTGCTCGAAGGGAAAGGAGCAAAGGTTCTTAATATAAACCAGGAGCCATCAAAAATTCTAGTGATTATTATTAACATTAGGAATAACTCCTGAGAGTTATCAATTAATTTTTAACCAAGTACCAAAATAATTCATTGGAAAAAGAATAGTCTACTCAAGAAGTGGTGCAGGAACAACTGGATGTCTACATGCAAAAGAATGGAGTTGGGTCCCTACTTCACAGCATATATAAATATTAGTTCAAAATGGATCAAAGAACTTAATATAAGAACTAAAACTACAAAACTCTTAAAAGAAATGTAGGGCCGGGCGCAGTGGTTCATGCCTGTAATCCTAGCACTTTGAGAGACCAAGGCAGACGGATTGCCTGAGCTCAGGAGTCCAAGACCAGCCTAGCCAACTTAGTGAAACCCCGTCTTTACTGAAAATACAAAAACTTGCTGGGTGTGGTGGTGTCCATCTGTAGTTTCAGCTACTTGGGAAGCTGAGGCAGAAGAATTGCTTGAACTCGGGAGGCAGAGATTGCAGCGAGCCAAGATCTCATCACTGCACTCCAGCCTGGGCAAAAGAGCAGGACTCTGTCTCATAAATATATGAATAAATAAATAAGGCAGGGTGCATGATGGCTCACGCCTGTAATCCCTGCACTTTGGGAGGCTGAGGCGGGCAGATCACCTGAGGTTGGGAGTTTGAGACCAACCTGACCAAAATGGAGAAACCCCATCTCTACTAAAAATATAAAATTAGCTGGGCATCGTGGTGGGCGCCTGTAATCCCAGCTTCTCGGGAGGCTGAGGCAGGAGAATCACTTGAACCTGGGAGGCAGAGGTTGCGGTGAGCCGAGATCACACCATTGCACTCTAGTTTAGGCAACAAGAGCGGGGGAAAAAAAAAAAAAAAAAAAGTACAAATGGCAAATAAGCACACAAAAAGATATTCAACATCACTAACCATCAGGGAAACATGAAAACCACAATGAGATACTACTTCATATCTACCAATAAAAAAGACAGATGATAGTAAGTTCTCTTTTCTCTTTTTTCTTTTTTTTTTTTTTAACCTCATGATGCAACAGTAGATAATATGTTGTAACCAGGATGTGGAGAAATTAAAACCCTCATACGTTACTGGGAAGAACGTAAAATGTTAATGCCACTTTGTAAATCAGTCTGGCAGCCACTCAAAAACTTAAATATAGACTCCAGAGGCTGAGGTAGGAGGATTGCTTGAACCCAGGAGTTTGAGGCCAGCCTGGACAACATAGCAAGCCCTTGTCTCTAAAACACAAACAAGCAAAAACACAGAGTTACCATGTGACCTATCCATTCCATTTGTAGGTATACAGTCAAGAGAATTGAAAACATTTCTGCAGAAAAATTTGTACACAAATGTTCAGAGAAGCATTATTCCTAGTAGCCAAAAAGTAGACCCCAAAAGTATATCAATGGCTGCATGGGCTGGGTATGGTGGCTCGTGCCTATAATCCCAGCACTTAGGAGGCTGAGGCAAGAGGACTGCTTGAGGTCAGGAGTTCAAGACCAGCTTAGGCAACATAGCCAGAATATTTTTTAGAGATCTTGTTTCTAAAAAAAAAAAAAAATTTTTTTTAATTAGCCAGGTGTGGTGGTGGTGTGGGCCTGTAGTCCTAGGAGTACTGGGAAGTTGAGGTGGGAGGATTGCTTGAGTCCAGGATTTTGAAGCTGCAGTGAGCTATGATTGCACCACTTACTCCAGCCTGGGTGACGGAGCTAGACCTTATCTCTAAAAAAATTTTTTTAATGAAATAAAATAAAAACTGATGCATGGGACAGCGCACAGTGGCTCATGCCTATAATCCCAACACTGGGAGGTCGAGGTGGTGGATCACTTGAGATCAGGAGTTTGAGACCAGGCTGGGCAACATGGCAAAACCCTGTCTCTACTACAAATACCAAAAAAAAAAAAAAAAAAAAATTAACCGGGCACAATGGCACAGGTCTGTAGTCCCAGCTACTTGGGAGGTTGAGGCAGGAGAATTGCTTGAACCCAGGAGGTGGAGTCTGCAGTGAGCTGAGACTGCACCACTGCACTGCAGCCTGGGTGATGGAGTTAGACTCCATCTCAAAAAAAAAAAGATTCACGGATTAAACAAAGTATGGATATCATACAATGGAATAATAATCAGACATAAAAGAGAAATGAAGCACTGATACACGCTACAACATGTGTGAATCTTGAAAACATCACCCTTAGTGCAAGAAGCCAGACAGAAAATACCACATATTATATAATTCCATTTATATAAACTGTCCAGAATAGGCACATCTATAGAGATAGAAAGTATACTAATGGTTGCTAGGTGTTGGGGGGAAAGAGGGAAGGGAGGTAACTGCTAATGGATATTGGTTTTGAAGGGAAGGTCATGATAATGTTCTGGAATTAGATAATGAAGTGGTTTCATACCTCGTGAATATACTAAAAATAATCACGGAATTGTCACAAGAGTAAATTTTGTCATATGTGAATTATGTCTCAATTTCTATAAAAGTAACTTCTGGCTTCTCACGGGTGCTACATTAAGGAAAACAAATCATTAATTCAGGGCATCTAAGCTCATCATCAGAGACCCAAGTAAGGAAAGAAAAATGCTCAGCAAATCATCAGGGAGACCAGATTGGTTCTTCCAACTCTAGAAGCATTCTAATGGCATCCATGCCAATCTCTAGTGAGTACGCATTTACACTTTATACAACAACTAGCCCCAAAGTGACACTGTGGCTGAAATCTAGCTTCAGGACCAACCAATTCTCTTCCTCACTAATTTTCCTACTTCAGTCTTTCAGGCATTTCCTCTGCAGCATCAGAAAGAAGAAAGGTCGAGTTTATGATTCATTCACAGATAAGTGAACTTAATTCTGCATATTTTACTATTTTACTGAGCACTTGAGAAGTGCTGCACATTTGCTAGACACTAGGGAATCAGCTGTAATCAGGATGGCCATGCCTTTGCCTTCAAGGAGCTTATAGTCTTATATGAAAGACAGATAAAAACTATAGTAGGCTGGGCACAGTAGCTAGTGCCTGTAATCCCAGCACTTTGGGAGGCTGAGGCAGATGGGTCGTTTGAGTCCAGAAGTTCAAGGCCAGCCTAGGCAACATGGCAAAACCCAGTCTCTACAAAAAATACAAAAAATTAGCCAGGCATGGTGGTGCGTGCCTGTAGTCCCAGTTCCTCAGGAGGCTGAGGTGGGAGGATCACTTGAGCCTAGGAGGTGAAGGTTGCCTAAGGCCTAGCCAGGTATTTGTTTTTCAAAGTCATTAGGTTTTGGGATGGTCTCTTTCACAACAATAGATAACTGAAACAGGAGGTAATGGCATCACAAGTGCCTCCACATCCTTGATAACACCCTTAACCCTAACCTTGCCTCCACAAATAGTTCCTTCCCTTCATTCTGTTCAATAAAACCCTTTTGAGTTCTGTTTTCTGCTGTGGCCCTGCGTAATTTAAGCAAATTAATAAATTAATTATATAATCACAGATATTTGTTGGTACCAGGATGAAAATACATTAGGCTACTGTGACAGGGAATGACAGAGAAAACCAACCTCAGGCAGAATAGCTAGGGAAGACCTTTCTGACTCATTCTGTCAGAGCCGGTTTACATCTACAGCAAAGAGGCAGATGGAAACACAGTGCTAGAGTGAGCAAGGTGGTGGCAATCTCACCGGAGGAACCCACTTCCGATGTAAGTTACTCTTTTTCTTTTTGGTGTCTCTGCCACGGGCCACTGAACTAGGGTCTGCGACTGCTTTCGGATCTCTGGGCGTATCATTCATTTCATTCTGTTAGGCAAAGTATTTGAAGCAGAAGAAAAACAATGGGAATGACTCCTTCCCTGGATGCCTGCCTTCCATCTCCCAATGCACCTAAAAGTGCAGTTTCGACAGGTCTGAGCTATCCTGACCAAGAAGAAATAGAACTGAAAAACAGGAGCGATATTAAAAGGGATTTCTACAGAAGGTATAAAAACACAGGTTTGCCTCAACTATAAACACTTTGAAATCAAAGCAACTTATTTTTATCAATCCAGTTGGCAAGCATTCCAAAGAGCAATGGCATCCAGTGCTCGTGAGGATGTGACAAAACAGGCTCTTCAATGTGTTGCTTGCTGAGAGTGAGAACTGCCCTATTACTTCCTTGGTATACGCTCTGCCAATATCCAATTAAATAAACACAAATCTTCCCCATACCCTCTTTCAAGAATCTATTCTAAATACCATATGTAAAGATAAAAGTAGAAACATCCTTTTTTTTTTTTTTGAGATGGAGTCTCATTCTGTCGCCCAGGCTGGAGTGTGGTGGTGCGATCTCGGCTCACTGCAACCTCCACCTCCCAGGTTCAAGCGATTCTCCTTCCTCAGTCTCCCAAAGTAGCTGCGATTACAGGCATGTGACACTATACCCGGATAATTTTTGTATTTTTAGTAGGGATAGTGTTTCACCATGTTGCCCAGACTGGTCTCGAACCCCTGACCTCAGATGATCCACTCATCTTGGCCTCCCAAAGTGCTGGGATTACAGGTGTGAGCCATTGCAACCGGCCAAGAAATATTTATTTTATTGCAACATTATTTACCATAGCAAAGCCAAAAAATAGAAATAATCTGACTTGGCCGGGCAAGGGTACTCATACCTGTAATCCCAGCCCTTTGGGAGGCCTGGGTGGGCAGATCACCTAAGCCCAGGAATTCGAGACAAACACAGCAAGACTCCGTCTCTATTTTTTTCATTTTTAATAAATACATGATCTAACTATCCATCAATAGGAGAATGGTTCAATAAATTATGGTACATTCATATTAAGGTATTACACCATTATTGAGATATGAGAAAAAGAATGAGTGACATCTATATTTATCAAACTGGCGGCAGATCCATGATAAACTATTGAGTATTTTTAAAAGCAAACACCATAACCTGATCCCAAAACAAAATTTACATATGTGCATGTATTATTGTTTATATCTGTCTGAGCATGGATGGAGTGTGGAAAAAAAATACTGAGATTTTAACAAAATTACCATATTAAATTTTTCTTTATACAGCTTTGGATTGTTTTGCTGTTAAAATGAATGTATATTACTTCTATTTATTTTTGAGACAGGATTCCACTATGTTGTTTAGGCTGGTCTCAAACTCTCAGGCTCAAGAAATCCTCCTGCCTCAGCCTCCCAAGTAGCTAAGACTACAGGCTCATGCCACTATTCCTGCTCTACTTTTACTTTTTTTTTTGAGACAAAGTCTTGCTCTGTAGCCCAGGCTGGAGTGTAGTTGCGTGATCTCAGCTCACTGCAACCTCCATCTCCCAGGTTCAAGTGATTTTCCTGCCTATCCCCCCGGAATAGCTGGGACTACAGGTGCATGCCACCATGCCCGGCTAATTTTTGTATTTTTAGTAGAGATGGGGTTTCACCATGTTGACCAGGCTGGTCTTGAACTCCTGGCCTCAGGTGATCTGTCCACCTAGGCCTCCCCAAGTGCTGGGATTACAGGCATGAGCCACCGCGTCCAGCCTACTTAATCTCTTGTTCTCACTGCTCCATCTCAAGCAAACATGGTTGTAATTTTTTTTTTTTTTTTTTTAACCTTGGATTGGTTTTTCCTGTTCTAGAATTGTACATAACTGGAGCCATAGCTTTTTGTGTCCAGCTCTTTGTTCACTTATTTTTTTTTTTTTTTTTTTTTTTTGAGATGGAGTCTGTCTTTTGTTGCCCAGGCTGGAGTGCAGTGGCGCGATCTCATTGCTACCTCCACCTCCCAGGTTCAAGTGATTCTCCTGTCTCAGTCACCCAAGTAGCTGGGATTACAGGCCTGCCACCACACCCAGCTAATTTTTGGTTTTTGTTTGTTGGTTTGTTTGTTCGTTTGTTCTTGTTGTTGTTGTTGTTTTGAGACCGTCTTGCTCTGTCACTAAGGCTGGAGTGCAGTGGTGCAATCTCAGCTCACTGCAACCTCCGCCTCCTAGGTTCAAGTGATTCTCATGCCTGGGCCTCCTGAGTGGCTGGGGTTACAGGTGCATGTACCACAATGCCCAGCTAATTTTTGTATTTTTGTAGAGACGGGGTTTCACCATGTCGGCCAGGCTGGTCTTGTACTCCTGACCTCAAGTGATCCGCCCACCTCAGCCCCCAAAGTGCTAGGATGACAGTCACCACGCCCAGCTTCTTTGCTCACTTTTATCTGTGAGATTCATCCAGGTTGTGGTATACATCAGTCATTCATTCCTTTTTGTTGGTGAGTCATAGTCCATTCCATTGATATTCCACAAAATTTGTTTATCCATACCCTGTTGATGGACATTTGGGTCATTTCTGGTTTTTGGCTCTTGTGAAAGAAGCTGCTGTGGAACATTCTTACATGAGAATTTTGATATAGCTTTTTATTTCTCTTGGATAAATACCTAAGGGTTGAATTGCTGCATTAAAGAGTAGATAGATGAGGATGTATGACCATATTTTATTTTTGTAATTAAAAAAACTAATACAAACATTTCAAAGAAAAAATTGAAGAAACTGAATAAATTTGTTTTAAAAATGATACTGCTACTACTTGCTATCTTGCTTTCCACTCCCTCCCCTCCCCATAGGTATTTGAATCTGTCAGATGTTGGATTTCAATCAGTGACCCACCACTTTTCAGGATGAATCGTCAAAAACGGGGAAATTCTAATAAACCTTCCCAAGAGGAACTAGGTTTGAATACCACCCACCAGAGGCCATAAGACGCAAGTGATAATCCCAGAGAACTGCCAGCACACAGGAAAATCAGTTTCCAGGGGCAGACACCACTTGCAAACAAAGCAAAACAAAAGTCATGACACTTGTATTCTCTAATAACGGGGTGTCACCAGAACAGATACGTAGCATTAAAAAGAAGAAAAAAGTATGTTCTGAAATTAGTCAAATTAACACAGCAAAGAATGAGAATATCAAGAAGTAAGCTCACTCAGGGAGGGCTTGTAAACGAATTGTGAACCAAACCTTGGTGACTTCCAAATCTAAACAGAAAGTCTAAAGTGCTACAAAAATTCCGTCAATACCCTGAAGACCGATTCTCAGGAAGGATTGGCTAGAACATAAATATGATATAAAAGAGAATGTACAGAAGTCCCTTCTTATCCACAGTTTTGCTTTCCACACTTTCAGTTACCCACGCCCAACTGCACTCTGAAAATATTAAATGGGAAATTCCGGAAAGAAGCAATACATAAATTTTAAATTACTCAATGTTCCGAGCAGCCGTTCTGAGTAGCATGATGAAATCTCCTGCCATCCAGCTCCATCCCGCCTGGAATGTGAATCGTTCCTTTGGCCAGTGGATCCACACTGTCTACCACTGCCCATTAGTCGTGGAGAGTGTCTGCTCCTGACATCCAACCATGGATATTGTCATGGCTGGATGATCCAGGGTCACCTGAAACAGACACTCCTCCTTCTGATGATTCATCAGAAGGTCAGTACTAGCCTAATACTATCCCACAAGGCCTATGACATACACCTAACTTCATTTCATCATGTAGGCATTGTATTATCTCACATCATCACAAGGAGAGTGAGTATGGTACAACAGGATCTTTTTCTTAATTTAGTTTTTTTGCTTTTTTTTTTAGAGACAGGGTCTCGGTATGTTGCTCAGGCTGGTCTCAACTCCCTAGGTTCAAGCAATCCTGGCATTGTCCTCCTAAAGTGCTGGGATTACAGACATGAGCCACCATACCCAGCCAACAATAGAATATTTTGACGGAGGGGGAGAGAGAGAGAGAGAGAGAGAGAGAGACACTATATTTACATAACTTTCAATACAGTATATTGTTACAATTGTTCCCTTTTATGATTTAAATTTTTTGAGACAGGGTCTCATTCTGTCACCCAGGCTCAAGTGCAGTGGCACAGTCTTGGCTCACTGCAAACTCTGCCTCCCAGTCTTAATCTATTCTCCCACCTCAGCCTCCCAAGTAGCTGGGACTACAGGAATGTGCCATCATGCCGGGCTAATTTTTTGTATTTTTTTGTAGAGATGGGGTTTCACCACATTGCCCAGGCTGGTCTCAAACTCCTGGGCTCAAGCCATCTTCCTGCCTCAACCTTCTCAAGTGCTGGGATTACAGGAATAAGCCACGACACCTAGTCAGTTGTTCTATTTATTATTGTTGTTGTTAATCTCTTACTGCATGTATTAGTCCATTTTCTTTCTTTCTTTTTTTTTTTTTTTGAGATGGAATTTCACTCTTGTTGCCCAGGCTGGAGTGCAATGGCGTGATCTCGGCTCACCGCAACCTCTGCTTCCCAGGTTCAAGTGATGCTCTGGCCTCAGCCTCCCGAGTAGCTGGGATTACAGGCATGTGCCACCATGCCCATCTAATTCTGTATTTTTAGTAGAGATGGGGTTTCTCCATGTTGGTCAGGCTGGTCTCAAACTCCCGATCATAGGTGATCTGCCCACTTCAGCCTCCCAAAGTGCTGGGATTACAGGTGTGAGCCACTGCGCCTGACTAAGTCCATTTTCATACCATGAAGAAGTACCCGAGACTGGGTATTCATAAAGAAAAAGACATGTTTGTTTGTTTGTTTGTTTTTTGAGACAGAGTCTCGCTCTGTCACCCAGGCTAGAGTACAGTGGCGCCATCTTGGCTTACCACAACCTCCGTCTCCCAGGTTCAAGGTATTCTCATGCCTCAGCCTCCCAAGCAGCTGGACTTATGGGTGCCTGCCACGACACCTGGATATTTTTTGTATTTTTAGTAGAGACAGGGTTTCACCATGTTGGTCAGACTGGTCTTGAACTCCTGACCTCAAGTGATCTGTCCACCTCAGCCTCCCAAAGTGCTGGGATTACAGGTGTGAGCCACTGTGCCTGGCCTGAAAAAGAGGTTGAATGGACTTACAGTTCCACATGGCTGGGAGGCCTCACAATCATGGTGGAAGGCAAAGGAGGAGCAAAGGCATGTCTTACATGGCAGCAGGCAAGGAAGTGTCTGCAGGGGAACTGCCCTTTCTAAAACCATCAGATCTTCTAAAACTTACTCACTATCACAAGAACAGTACAGGAAAAACCCACCCCCATGATTCAATTACCTCCCACTGGGTCCCTCTCAAAACACATGGGGATTATGGGAGCTACAGCTCAAGAAGAGATTTGGGTAGGGGCATAGCCAAACCATATCACTGTGTTTAATTTATAAATTAAACTTTATCATAGGTATGTATGTATAGGAAAAAACATAGTATATAGAGGGGTTGGTACTATCTGCAGTTTCAGGCATCTCTTGGAATATATCCTCTCAGGATAGTGGTAATATGGTACTGCCACACTGTCAATGACCAATTTTTCTGGTTACTGCTGAGCCTATGGCCACCACCCCACCCCTTTCTGGGAACTGGCCTTGAGTCCCAATCCACAAGGGGTCACAGTATCAGGTATAGACACCTGGTAGATCAAGTTTGGATTCCAAGTGCCATGGGGAGCCATGGAAGTATTTTGTGCAGATAGTAACGTGGTCGAATTTGTGATTCAAAAAGCTTTTGGAGTCCAGGTGCAGTAGTTCACACCTGTAATCCCAGCACTTTGGGAGGCCGAGGTGGGTGGATCACTTGAAGTCAGGAGTTCGAGACTGGCCTGGTCAACATGGTAAAACCCCATTTCTACTAAAAACACAAAAATTAGCCAGGCGTGGTGGTGGGTGCCTGTAATCCCAGCTACCTGGGAGGCTGAGGCAGGAGAATCGCTTGAACCCAGGAGGCGGAGGTTGCAGTGAGCCGATTGTATGGCTGCACTCCAGCCTGGGTGACAGAGCAAGACTATGTCTAAAAAAAAAAAAAAAGATTTTTGGAGAGACAAGTACAGGTATTTGCAATAGTTCAGATATCTAGAGAGATGATTGTGGTTGATACTGGCAGCAAAGAAGGAGAAAAGTAAGCCATAGACACCCCACCCTGCCAATATCTAGAAGCTGGGAGAGAAAAAAGGAAAGTTTTCCAAAGAGCCTGAAATACAAGAAGAACCAGAAGATTCTGGGGCCATGAAAGCTAAGAGAGGAGTTTTAAGAAGGAAGAAGTGGTCAACTGTAGCTTAGGAAGTAATGAAGAGAATGGCGGGTTCACGCCATTCTCCGCCTCAGCGCTCGCCACCATGCCTGTTTGTGAAGAGGACAGTCTTCTGTTACAGGAAGCAGAGAAATGGGGCTACAGCTGGGAGAAGGCAAAGGGACACAGAAGTGGCTATAGCATGTCTGTAGCTTCCTGTTTCACCTAAAATAATCTAAGAAGGCTGTGTCCTTAACTTGACATACAAGTCCCTCCATGTTGTGACCCCTTATGTTAGTCAGCGTCCCAGCAGGAAACGCTGGCATTCTCAAGAGTGTAGCCAAAGACCCCATAGTGAGGAGACAGTTTACTGCAGTGCTAGCAGGGTGAGAAAGCCAACAGCATTTGGGGAAGCATTCAGGGGTTCGCATCACGGTGAAGACATTGCCACCCAAAGCCTGAAGAAACAAGGGAAGGAAACTCAGAAGGGGAGCTGCCTGATACCAGCAGTGGCCACAGAGGGCCCAATGCCAGAAGCATGTGACAAAGCAGGTGTGCAGGGGAAGAAGTACCATGACTTCTCTTTCTTCCATCTTTGGATCCCCTCACAAAATTGGCAGAACACTCTGGAAGCCAGAAGCCATGAGAATGCAGGTCATGGAGCTCTTAGAGGTCAGAAGGGCAAGGGGCAGGACAGAGGATAGAGAAGGGATTGCGCAGGCAAATAACCAGCAGGTCCACGCTAACCTTCTGGGCTCATCTCTGCCCAACTCCCCACCCCCAGCCTCAGGGGCCTTCCTTCAGGTTCCAGAACATACCGAGTTGCATCCTCCCTGAGGCATTGGTGCAGGCTGGTCTGTCTATCTGGAACGTTCTTTACCTCATCAACTCAAAATTATCCTTCCACTCGCATCTTAAATGTCACTTTCTCAGATAGGCCTTTCCTGGGTCATGCTCCTCCCCAATCTAGACAAAATATCACTGTTATAGTCTCTCATAGCACCTTGTTCTTTTCTTCTATAGCATTCATCATGGTTTATGATGATAGATTTATCATGGCATTATTTGTTTAATATCCATCTCCTCTATTAAACTACAAACTCCATGAGAACAGGAATTATGTCTGTTTTTCACAGCACAATTCTTAGCAATGGGCAAGTGCCCAAACATATACATTTATTGAAATACTTAACGAACCTGCTTTAACACTCTCTCCCACATTGCTGAGATCTCTGGATACAGTTTAGCAGTAATGGATCTTTATTAGTCCCTGTTATACTCCAGGTGCTATGCTAGAAATTTATATCGTCTCATTCACTTCTCACAATAATCCAATGCGACAGGGACTCTTACTAGCCCCATTTTTCCGATGAGGGAGCTGAGACCTGAAAGGTCAAGTTCACACTTGACCAAGGTCACACAGCTCTGTGGTACAGCCTGGGTTTGAATCAAAGTCCTGCTGACACCAAAGCTAGTGTTCTGAACTCCTCCCCACACACTGCACTGCCTCCTTCAATATCTTACTGTCGTTTGGGTTTGCTTATATGACTATCTTCCATATTAGACTGTGTGGGGACCCATGTGGCCCCCCAGAGTTGGTATACAGATTATTTTAAGCTGAAGACATTTGAGATTCAACAGATGCAGAAAGAAGGCTTCTTGGAGCTTCTCTTGTCTGACTCAAGGCAGAAACTCTATGCACCTTGCACATATAAATGAATTCTTCCTTGCTCATTGGTTATTTGTCTGAGTAATGAAGACTGCCGTAAATTCTTTTTCTGGGGCAGCTTCTACCCCTAGGAGAGAGACCAAGAATAAATCTACCAGAAAGCCCTTCTCTGGGAAGTTTCATGGCCCTAAAGGAAACAGAAAGACTATCCATATCTATATAGAAAAACATGGTTGGACGTGTTGGTTCACATCTGTAATCCCAGCACTTTGAGAGACTGAGGCAGGAGGATTGCTTGAGCCCCGGAGTTCAAGACCAGCATGGGCAACATAGTGAGAGCTGAACATAGTGAGAACTCATCTCTACCAAAATATATATATATATATATATATATATATATATATATATATATATATATATATTTCCATCTACATATGTTTTTTATATACATATATTTGTCTCTACAAAAAAATTTATATTTGTACTTAAAGAAAAACATGATCACAAACTTTCTTATCTCCCATTTGTTCTCCAAAAAAACCTATTTGTGTTTCTGGGAGAAACCTACTTGTTCTTCCCATAGGAATCTTTTCTCCCTGCTCCTCTTCCCCTACTAAATTAGGTATCTAAGCCTCACATTCTAACCACTGCTTTGAGTTACTCAAGTTACTCATCACTGAGCACTCCCTCTTGTATGCACAATGTACACATAAACGAATTCTTTCCTGGTAATCTGTTGTTTGTCAGTTAAATTCACAGGCCCCAGATACAAATATCAAAGGGTAGAGGAAAAGTTTTTCCTCCCCTACAACTATAAGTTCCTTGGGTAACAAATGTTAGTTATCTCTTTAACCCCAATGCACATTGCAAGTGCTCAATAAATGTTAAATATTGACTCCCACCAACAGAGTATGGCTATGCTGACTGACCTCCCCACCCCACCCAAGTCTTTAGCCACACGTATTCTGTTTACTAAAGAGCAGTGGTCTGTGCATCAGTCTCTTTTGAGGTCCATTTTAGTAAGCTCTTTCTCTACAGCCCAGTTCTTTTCTTACTTATGTATTTTTTAAATATTGTGTTTTCTTTTTTCTTTTTTTTCCTTTTGAGACGGAGTCTCGCTCTGTTGCCCAGGCTGAGTGCAGCGGTGCTATCTCGGCTCACTGCAACCTCCGCCTCCTGGGTTTTTACCATTCTCCCGCCTCAGCCTCCTGAGGTACCTGGGACTAAAGGCATCTGCCACCATGCCCGGATAATTTTTTATATTTTTAGTAAAGACGGGGTTTCACCGTGTTAGCCAGGATGGTCTCGATCTCCTGACCTTGGGATCCGCCGGCCTCGGCCTCCCAAAGTGCTGGGATTACAGGCGTGAGCCACTGCGCCCGGCCTTAAGTATTGTTTTTTCAAAGAAATTGTTGTTTTGTGTTTGAGACAGGGTCTTACTCTGCCGCCCAGGCTGAAGTGCAGTGGCGTGATCACAGCTCACTGCAACCTCTACCTTTCCAAACTCAAGCAGTCCTCCTGCTCAGCCCTCCGTGTAGCTGGGACTACAGGCATGAGTCCCCATGCCTGGCTAATTTTTTTTTTTTTTTTTTTTTTTTAAGCTATGTTGCCCAGGTTAGTCTCAAACTCTTAGGCTCAAGTGATCCACCCATCTCAGTCTCCCAAAGTGCTGAGATTACAGGTGTGATCCCCACACCCGGCCTGGAGCACAGTATTTTAATTTTTTAAATTTTGAGATAGAGTCTTGCTCTGTCACCCAGGTTGGAGTGCAGTGGTGCTATCTTGGCTCACTGCAAGCTCTGCCTCCCGGGTTCACACCATTCTCCTGCCTCAGCCTCCCGAGTAGCTGGGATTACAGGTGCCCACCATCATGCGTGGCTAATTTTTTAAAAATATTTTTTAGTAGAGACAGGGTTTCACTGTATTAGCCAGGATGGTCTCGATCTCCTGACCTTGTGATCCGCCTCCCTCGGCCTCCCAAAGTGCTGGGGTTACATGTGTGAGCCACTGTGCCCAGCCTAGAGCACAGTTCTTTTGATGAACTGATAGAGTTCAGGTTCTGTTGGAGTTTCAGCGTGAACCTGGACACTTAGGAGTTTTCTGACCTTGTCCAGAAGGACTCTGCCTCAAAAACCAGCCAGCCCATCCTTTCTGACATCCACCCCACTCACCCCTGACTCTGACTTGACCACGCTGGATAAATTCCCACAGTCACAAGCAGCCTAGTTGCTTCACTGATGGCACTTTCCTGTGAGTAGCATGTTCAGAGGCCTAGACTCTAGGAACAGCACATCCACTCCAGGCTCACCTGTTTCAGGAGACAGAAGACAGAGCACCCAGGAGGCAGGGAAATGGTTCTAAGAACATTTCTGCCTCTATCTTCTCTCCTCCTGCGGGAGCGTGCCCATTCTCACAGAAGGAATGCAAACATGTTAGCCCTTTAGAGCATCTATCAAGCTTTCTGAATAGGCCCACCTGAGCCCCACTGACAGCCTTGAAAGGGGACTGAATGTCAGCCAAGAAGAGCCCAACTGTCGGCAGAACAGGAAGAAAGGCATGCTTCATCATCAGTCTACCTGCTGCAGAATGCCAGCCGTGCCATAGCAGCCTCAGCACCACAGCAGCCTCAGACCACTTCACTCCTTCCTTCTGCGTTGCTTCCTTTTCTTTTACGCTGTTCCTATTAGAGTTTTTCCTTTTTGTTCTTTCTGTCTTTTTTTGAGACAGAGTCTTACTTTGTTGCTTAGGCTGGAGTGCAATGGCACAATCTCGTCTCACTGCAACCTCTGCCTCCTGGGTTCAAGTGATCCTCGGGCCTCAGTCTCCCAAGTAGCTGGGACTACAGGCGTGTGCCACCATGCCCTGCTGATTTTTGTATTTTTTTGTACAGATGGGGTTTCACCATGTTGGTCAGGCTGGTCTCGAACTCCTGACCTCAGGTGATCACCTTGTCCTCCTTGGCCTCCCAAAGTGCTGGGATTACAAGTGTGAGGTACCACGCCCGGCCTCCCCATTATAGTCTTCTCTGTTTTGATCTTCCCAACCCAGCTACTTTTGTGGAATTCCAAGAGCTAGGAAGGACCTGTGTCATCTAGCCCAGGGCATCATAAACTCTGACAAAATCACTTAGAAGGTTTTTTCAAAGTACACTTCCCAGACCCCACCTTACATTCAACAGTTAAGAACTCTTGCTTTTGTCTGCCAGAGCATGACTCTCTTCAGAGTTCCTTCAGAGAAGTCTTCTTTCCCCACTCCATGTGGTTCTACTAGAGCTACCAATTCTGTAAGGCAGGCCTCTCTAGAGGTGATAGGACCCAAGATAGGCACATAGTCCAAACTGGGCCAATCAGAGTTATCTTCTGAGATGTCTGAGTCAGTGTATGAAATACCAAAGTGCCTCTTCCCCCTTGGATGCCTAATAGAAAATGTGGTTACAGCTGGGTGCAGTGGCTCACGCCTGTAATCCCAGCACTTTGGGAGACCGAGGCAGGTGGATCACCTGAGGTCAGGAGTTGAAGGCCAGCCTGACCAATATGGTGAAATCCTGTCTTTACTAAAAATACAAAAAAAAATTGTCCAGGAGTGGTGGCTCACACCTGTAATCCCAGCACTTTGGGAGGCCCAAGACAGGTGGATAACCTGAGGTCAGGAGTTCGAGACCAGCCTGACCAACATAGTGAAACCCTGTCTCTACTAAAGATGCAAAAAACTAGCTGGGCTTGGTGGCAGACGCCTGTAATCCCAGCTACTCGGGAGGCTGAGACAGGAGAATCACTTGAACCCAGGAGGCAGAGGGTGCAGTGAGCCGAGATTGTACCATTGCACTCCAGCCTGGATGACAGAGCGAGACTCCATCTCAAAAAAAAGAAAAGAAAAGAGAAGAAACCAAGTATTCTGACCTCTGGAGATGATCAGTCAGGTAGTCAGGTGTGATCAAAAACAAGACTCATGAGTCCAATACTGAAACCAAGGTGCAAATGTTCACCTGCTGTGTCAGTTTGGGTACTACAGGAAACAGGAGCCAAGAAGGAATTAGAAGTGTAAGATTTATTAGGGGAAATGCCTATGAAGGAAAAAGGGAAGTGAGAGCAAGAGCAGGTGGGGATGGTCTGAGACCACAGGGAAGTTCTGACACCTGTCAAGGAAGAGAAGGAAGGAAGGAAGATTGGGTAGGAAGAGTATCCGATTGCAGCAAAGCTTTGAGGAAGTCTGGACCAAGTCGACGGAAAGCCCAGGTCAATGATTGCCCAGTGAAGGAGTCCAGCACTGGGCAGAAATGGCGTGGCTCCAGCACACCTTTCTCAGTCATTGCTGGGAATAGCCCCACAGAGAGTATGCCCTTGGCATAAACGATCCCAGAGGAAGACAGCAGGAAGCTGTCAGTCAACCACACTCCTTGCAACTGGTTCTCTTGAAAGTAGGTCTGGATGGTGCTTTTCCATGGCTGCCATACCCATGTACCATGAATTAAACTCCCCCAAGGAAACTCTAGGGAGGTGACTACATGAGATAAGCAGTCAGTGTCCATTGTCTACACTGCTTTTCACAATACACATCATTAACGTAACTGAGTATATATATAGAGAGAGAGAGAGTTGCCCAGGCTGGCAAGCAATGGCGCAATCTCAGCTCACTGCAACCTCCGCCTCTCAGGTTCAAGTGATTCTCCTGCCTCTGCCTCCCGAGTAGCTGGGATTACAGGCATGTGCCACCATGCCCAGCTAATTTTGTATTTTTAGTAGAGACGGGGTTTCTCCATGTTGGTCAGGCTGGTCTCCAACTCCCGACCTCAAGTGATCCACCCGCCTTGGCCTCCCAAAGTGCTGGGATTACAGGCGTGAGCCACTGCGTCCAGCCTCTTTTTTTTTTTTTCCCTTCAAAACATGTATTGGTTTGGCCTTACTAAAAGTGTCAGCTCATTTAGTAGAAAATATATGCTATCCTGAAGAGGAGTGGGTGGAGCATTTTCTCATTTATTTTTCTACCATGAACATACTTGAATTGCCACAAAGAAGTTACTATGGAAACTGCTCTTGAACTTGCAAGATAAAAGGTAAAAATGGAACACTTTGTTGACATGCAAATAGTCTCTGGAGACCACTTTTTAACAAACTCTTCTGGTCTGATTTTTCTGAATCTTTTAAAGGCTCTCTTGAAGTAAAAGTGGACAGGCAGATTTTTTGGTGTTACATTCCAGATGGCTCCAGCTGACTGCGCAAATGTCACAGGTGACAACCCTAGGATGGGTCTAGACATACACAAACTTGGTTTTGGGATGAGCAAAGAGGCTGACAGTGTCATGCTGTGAACACCCAAACAGGCCCAGGGGAGGGAAGGTGGCTGTTTTTGGGCCAGGCCCGGTCTGCAGGTGTACTCTGGACTCATTTGTTTGAAAGTTAACTTGCTGAGCTCTTATTTATGCAAAGTAGTTTCTCTTTCTTATCTCCTCTGGCCACATTCCATCTCTCGGATCTTGAGCTGGATAGTCTTTTCAACAAAACAACACAAACTTCTTATTTGAAAGCCCTATTCCTCTACCCATCTCTGCTCATCTTTACCTGCCTCTCCCCATCCACCTCTCCAATTTACTTTGTATCAGCCCAAGTACTCCTATCATTACAAAGCTCTGAGATAACTTTGGATTTCTGCTTGTTGTACTTTTCTGTCTATCAGTTCCTTCAACCTTGCTTCTTTCTCTTCGGGCCTCAATCCAAAAGCCTTACTGAAACGTTTTTCAAAGCTGCTTTTGGTAATTAAGTGAATGCAACTTGGAGAGGGTTTCCTGTAGTCTCAGCTACTTGAGCGACTGAGGTGGGAGGATTGCTTGAGCCCAGGAGTGTCAGACCAGCTGGGGCAACAGAGTGAGACCTCCAACTCAAAAAAACAAACAAAAAAAAGAGGTGGTTTGACTTGAGGGACCTGGGTCAGAGGTTGTTTATTTGGGATTATTGTCACCTAGCTTCATGACTAGCAACTGTCAATTTCACTTCTTTGTGAATCGGAGTCTTTATCTGATCCTTTCTAGGGATCCTCCCATTTCAGCCTCCCAAGTAGCTGGCCTCACAGTTGTGTGTCCCAACGCTTGGTTATTATTATTATTTTTTTTGTAAAGACGGGGTCTCACTTTGTTGCCCAGGCTGGTCTTGAACTCCTGGGCTCAAGTGATCCTCCTGCCTCGGCCTCCCAGCCTCCCAAAATGCTGGGATAACAGGCGTGAGACACTGTGCCCGGCCTGTAATGAACTACCGTAGAACCTAAGATTAGCCTTCAGGCTTTTGCATTTCTGACAAACGGATGGCCCCACCCAGACCAGCCACTCCTCTGCTGGTCCTCCACCCAGAAGCCGACTCAGCAAAGGAGAACCATTTTCCACACTCCTCTGATTGCATCCCCAACCAATCAGCAGCACCCATGCCCTAACCCTCTGCCCACCAAACTATCTTTGAAAAACCCTAGCTTCCAAATTTTCAGGAAGATTAATTTGAGTAATAACTCTGTCTCTCAAGTGGCGTGGCCAGCCGCATGTCAAACTCTTCACTGCAATGGCTTGGACGCAGCGAATTGATTTTATCTGTAAAGCCGGCAGAAAGAACCCGCTAAGCGATTACCCTATATGCAATTACCTTAAATGTTTCCTTGATTATTATGTTTCTTCCAATTACCTTTAAATTCCAAGAGAGCTGGGTCTCTAACTGTATTCCCCACTTCTGGAACATACAAGATGCCCAATAAATATTTGTAGAATGAAAAGAACTGTAAAATTTCATCAGACGGATCAAAGGAAACAAGGTTGCTTGAAGCTTTAACAGGAGCATTGATAAAAATGAGTAAGTGGAGAAGGAAGTGATGACAAGCATTGCAACAAAGCAATGAAAGCAATGTGCATATTTATCCTTAAAAAAACATAAACCAGTCACATATATGCGTGTGTGTGTATATATAATGTTGGCTTTTTAGTTTCCCGTGGAGTGTGAACTGAGTTTCTGAGGTTTATAACAAAGTATTTAACAAGGATTTCAGGTAGTTGTCTAAATATAAAACATTGTATCATAGAATTAGAGCAGAAAGGGATTCAGAATACAAGTTCTTCAATTTTACAGGGGTGGAAACTAAGGCCTAGGGATCTAAGTGTACTTGGGCATTGGGAAATAAATACAGCGATGTGTCTGTCGATGAGGAATACATATGCCAATCATACTTCTGTATAATCATTACTAATAACATAGCAATACTGCCTTACATTTGAAAAGTGAGTGTGACTAGATCCTGCACCAGTGGTTCTGAAACTTGAGCGTGATCAGAATCACCTGGAGGATTTGCAAAAGCACAGATCGCTGGGCCTCACCTCCAAAATTTCCGGCTCGGTAGGTCTGGTGCAGGGGACTGGGAAAGTTTGAGAAAAATCATCCCAGCTCCTCTCAGCTCTCGCAACTGAACCGGCCCCGCTCGGCACTGAGGGAAAACTACAAGTCACGGCGTGCCCCGCGCGCAGCGGCGGAAAGTCGGGCACTTCCGCTCCACGCAGCGCCTCTGCTGCCGCGTCTCGACGTGTCACCGGCGGCGCCGCTGCTGTGGCAAAGGAAGGAGCTGACTGGGGGAGTTCGAGGCGGTGGGCGGCGGTGACCCCGGCCTGGAACTGCCCCGGTACGGAAGTGTTCCAGGGTCCGTGGGGAGCAGGAGAGGGAGGCGGCGGCCCGTCCCGCGCGGGACACGATGTTGAACATGTGGAAGGTGCGCGAGCTGGTGGACAAAGCGTGAGTATCGGGGGGCAGTTGTGACCGAGGCCCACGTGGGGGAGGGGGTAGGGGGAGACGGAGCTGGCCTTGGGCTAGGGGTTGCCCACGTCACGCCCCCCGGCTCTGCCAGTCCCATCATGGCGGCGACCCGCTCCTTCCCGGCCCCGGGCCTCATCCCCGCTGGTGAGGCTGGGGAGGGACCCTCCCTCGTTTTAAAAAGCATCATCTTGGCCACCCTTCTCTCCTTTCCAGGCCTTCCTGTCCCTTCCCCTATTCCAACCCCTGGGTGCCGACGCTTTGGTCATAAGGGGCGCGTTGTTTGACGCTGGGTCACTGCCCTGGCCAGAGGACTGTCTTGGCCCCAGGCTGTGGGCTTTGCCTCCTGGGCAGCAGGGAAGGTTTGGGGTTGGGGGGCACAATGCACTGGTTCTCTGTGTCCCTCAGGGTGTAGTACGGAGAGACCTTAGACCTGGTTGGATTGTGTCTTTTACCTTCTTGGCCTCCTCTTAATTCCTAATGAACCTGAAGTGTTGGAGTGGGTGTTCATAGTGTAACAAGTGGCTATTGTGGTCAGCCTGAAGTTACTCAAAAAGAGACTCATCCTTTGCTTTTCTAACACTAGTGAAAGTAGATCACTATGTAACTTCTTGCGATTTTTTCTTCTGTTTCTTTTTCCACTACACCTCATTTTTGGTGTGCTACTTGTTCCATTCGATTAAATTAAGAGGTCATTAAGAAATTTCCCCTTAAGAAAAAAACAACGCAGGTTTATATCCTGTTGATCTGCTTTTAAAAGCAGGTAAAACGACCAGTACGTAGTTGATTTCCTTTAAGACTGAAATAACTTCAGTCTCTTACTTGCACAAGGAAAACCTTAACTTTTAAAATGAGTATAATCAGATATAACAGTGGTTAAGTAAGGTCTTCTAGGCCAGCAGGAAATAAAGTTTAAGAATTTAGGCAGTCCTCTTCCTTTTGGGTTTTAATGATTATGCAATAAGTGTGGTGAGAAAAACAGTTCATTTGTGCCACCCACCTAACCTAAAATCAGGAAGTATAGATAACAAACTGTTTTCTTGACACCAGGAAACAAAGTAATTTCCAGTGCCTTGTCTGATACATGAGATAGAACTTAGAGCTTGATCATATTTTTATATTTTCTGTGCTACCAAGAAGGCAATAGAGTGCCCAAGGAGCATAGGTTTCAGAACCTGCAAAGCTGGGTTCAAGCTTTGTAACCTTAGGGAAGTTACTTATCCTCACAGTGCCCTAGTTTTTTCTGGTGCAAAATGAAAATGCAACAATACCTACCTTAGAATGTTGTTGTGAGGCTTAAGGGTTAAGGGATTGTATTGCATATAAAGCCCTTAACGTGTGTTTAGATCAGTGTACTTTTGAAACTAGCAAATGTTTTGCATTTAGAGATAAATCTCTTTAAGAGAGAAGCTTCAAGTTTGAAAAGTGATTTGCTTTAATAATTTTCCTTTATAACAACTCATTTGGCTATTAAGGCTTTAGCTGTTTATTTTGGACTATTTAGCTATTTATATGTTCTTTGCTTTTGCTTACCAAAGATGAAATAAACTAATAGTTCTTTTCCAGATCCAGGTTCATTGGCTTTTTTTAGTATATTGTGTAAAGATTAGGATGTCAACCTAAATAGTTTTTTAAAGGCCAAAAGAAGACTAAAAGCTGCCTTTTTTTTTTTTTTTTTTTTTTTTTTTTTTTTTAATTTTGATGGGATCTCATTCTTTCGTGTGATCATAACTCACTGCACCCTCCAACTCCTGGGCTCAAGTGATCCTCCCGCCTCAGCCTCCCAAGTGGCCAGGACTACAGGCATGCACCACCGTGCTTGGCACTGCCTCTTTATTTCTAAGTCAGAGGTCAGCAGAATAAAACCATTAAGAAACACCTTGTTCTCTTAGAGGACTAAATTTGTGGTACTCAAAAATTTGAAGAGGCTGTACATTGTTCGTAAGACAGAAATTGAGGCAATATTCCTACTATTGTTGTACCTTTCATATTTGCTTATCACACTTGTTACTAATCTTCATGTGCTTTAGATTAAATTTACCAGTAAGTAGTTATGTAAAGGAAAAGCTATTGTTGAAAAATATTATCTGTCTTTTTACTACCCAATTTAGGATGTAGACTTCAACCAGATTATTCAAGAACATAGAAGAATGTTGCCACCAAAAACTTTTTAAGGCTTTTGTGGGTGTCTGACACATTAAGATTAGAACATGAGGTTGATTTACTGATGAGTACTCGGGATTTTAATTTTCATCTTTCACTGGCAAGAAGAGAAGAAATTCTTCCCCCCAAATGTAAGCATCTTACAGAACTGTGGATCTGTTAGACTGTGCACCTTATAATGCCATAATAGATGTGCAGCAGATCCATAGAATGGCTGGTCTGATTATCAAAGATTTAAAATGATGAAGGAACTTGCAAATGAAGAAACAGTGAAGCGATTAAGGACTATTCAAATAGGTAGATCAATAGAATGAGGGCTTATATGAGAGAAAGGTTAGGGGGTTTAACTATCTGGTTCCTATTCTGGCATTACCTTTTTAATTAGCTGTATGTATGATTTGAGGCAGAATCACATGAATCTCCAGATGTTGCATTCCTTATCTGTAAAATGAGGGGACCTGGCTAGAGTAAGACTTTTTCCACCTTTAATGGCTATTGGAGAAATGCGTTTCCATCAAGGAAAAGTAGTTGGAACTAGTGTTTACAATAGCAGACAAATTTTGTAGCCATTATCCTCTGTAGGCAATTTAGGCTGAAAAGGGAAATTTTCTTAAAAAGTGGTAATAAGTGTTATACTTAAATATTTTATGCAGTAAATACACACCATGACTCAGGAAGACTAGGACTTTTAGTGTGTGTTGATACCCAGTGAGGTTTTACTTCAGAAAAAAAAAAAAGTACTCTTTGAAAAATGTGTTTCCTGGAGAAACTCTTGGATTCAGTATGGTAGCGGCTCTTAAGTATGATGATGTATTTATTTTATCTTATCTTATTTTTTTTTGAGACCAAGTCTCGCTCTGTCGCCCAAGCTGGAGTGCAGTGGTGCGATCTTGGCTCACTGCAACCTCGCCTCCCGGGTTTAAGCGATTCTCCTATCTCGCCCTCCCAAGTAGCTGGAACTACAGACGTGTGCCCCAAGACCTGGCTGAATTTTTTTTTATTTTTAGTAGAGATGGGGGTTTCACCATGTTAGCCAGGATGGTCTCGATCTACTGACCTCGTGATCCATCCGCCTCGGCCTCCCGAAGTGCTGGGATTACAGGTGTGAGCCACTGCATCTGGCTCTTTTTTTTTTTTCTTTGAGATGGGGTTTCGCTCTTGTTGCCTGGGCTGAAGTGCAGTGGTGTGATTTCGGCTCACTGCTGCCTCCACCTCTGGGGTTCAAGTGATTCTCCTGCCTAAGCCTCCCTAGTAGCTGGAATTACAAGTGCCTGCCACCACAGCCATCTAATTTGTGTATTTTTAGTAGAGACAGGGTTTTGCCATGTTAGCCAGGCTGGTCTCGAACTCCTGACCTCAGGTGATCCACCCATCTCAGCCACCCAAAGTGTTAATGATGTATTTCAAACATTGGCTTTTGAGACCTTGAAGACTTTCTGGAAGTGGGGGGATATTTTCCACAATCGCTGCACCTCCTAGTGGCAGTAGAGGGATTTGTTTTGCACAACATTGTGGAACTGAGGGGAAGCAGATAAAACCATAGGCCTGCCAGAGCTTGGGATGCCAGTATCTTCCAGTAGTCAAGTTGCATAAAAGACGATGTGGCAGGAAAGGATAAGTGGCACCATTCCCACCAACTAGGAGCACTAGTTTAACCACTGTCGTCCTATGACCTGTCTATCTTTACTTGTGGCTGTAATAAAATTGGACGTGTTTATATTTTGTCATCCTATACATGGTAAAATTGAAAGTTGCTGCAGTTCTATTTTCTCTCCAGATTTGAGGAATGTAATGAAGATGACACTTCATTACATAGTAATGGTAGTGGTAGATCAAAACTGCTACTTACTTGGTTAAGCTCAGCAAATCCTTCTCTTTCCTTGCAAGGAGTAATAGTGGTAAATCTATTTCATCAGTGGCCCGCCCCACCTTTTTTTTTCCAGGGACAGTCTCACTCTATCCCCCAGGCTGAAGTGCAGTGGCGTGATTTCGGCTCACTGCAATTTCTGTCTCCCGGGTTCAAATGATTATCCTGCCTCAGCCTCCTGAGTAGCTGGGATTACAGGTGTCTACCTCCATGCCTAGCTAATTTTTGTATTTTTAATAGAGGTGAAGTTTTGCCATGTTGGCCAGGCTGGTCTCAAACTCATGACCTCAGGTGATCCACCCACCTCAGCCTTCCAAAGTGCTGGGATTACAGGCATGAGCCACCTTGCCCAGCCTCAGTGGCCGTTTTTATGATAGTAATTCAGACAGCTCTGGCTTAGGTCCTAAGGCAACAGCTATGGGTAGTCCATTTTAAGTTATTCTCCTAAGCATAGCTTGCATTTTCCCTCATAAGTTGATTTTTATTAATGTATATTTGCTTGGTTTTAGCTCCTAAATGTTTAGATAATGTAATAGAGTTGTAGAAACTACTGTTCTAGTCTCCTGACTCCAGAGGGAGAAACTTTTGCTTTTATAAAGAATAGTACATTCATTTATTTTAACAGACAATACATTTATTATTTACTCAATTAGTACTCTAGTTTCTTTTTATTTTTTATTTTTGAGACAGGGTCACACTCAGTTGTCCAGGCTGGAGCACAGTGACGCAAACATGGACACTGCAGCTGGGACCACAGCCGCACCTCCATTCTTGGCTAATTTTTAAAAATTTTTTTGTAGGGAAGGGTTCTTGCTATGTTGCACAGGCTGGTCTTGAACTCCTGGGTTCAGGCAGTCTGCCTGCCTTAGCATCCTGAAGTGCAGGGATTACAGGCGGGAGCCATTGTGCCTGGTCTAGTACTCTATTTTCTGAACTTGAAACATTCAATACCTGCCTTAAAGAACCTTGCCACTACAGATATGCTACAACTTGAACGGATTATTTGTTTTTCTTTTCTTTCAGTCTTCAGATGTCATCCCCTTTATTTTCGTTATCTTACCAGTAAATCTCTGTTCAGTTTGCTTCTTGGAATTTGAAAGCAGAGATGGTAAGATAGTTGTCAGCTTTCTAGTCTTCCCATGTCAACTTTTCTTTAAACCAACTGTAAGTAATTGTTATTGCTGAAACAATGAATTAATTATTCTCCTCCTTTTCTAGTAACTGGACACAAATAGATATTAAGAATTTAATTCCAAAGAAAGATGAGTTTGGTTTATTTCTGCTAGCATTTCTTAGGGGTAATTTTCTATAGTTAAATCTATTTAGTACTGCTGTCAGGGTGCTTTTAAAAAGTTCTTAACTGCCTCTTATATTTTCTTGCATGCTTTAGTTTTAGTTTACAAGCAGTTTTTCTTTTTTTTTCTTTCTTTCTTTTTTTTTTTTTTTTTTTTTGAGAAGGAGTCTCGCTCTTTTTGCCCAGGCTGGAGTACAATGGCGTGATATCGGCTCACTGCAACCTCTGCCTCCTGGGTTCAAGCAGTTCTCCTGCCTCAACCTTCTGAGTAGCTGGGTTTACAGGCATGTGCTACCATGTCCGGCTGATTTTTGTACTTTTAGTAGAGACGAGATTTTGTCATGTTGGCCAGACTGGTCTTGAACTCTTAACCTCAGTTGATCCGTCTGCCTCAGCCTCCCAAAGTGCTGGGATTACAGGCGTGAGCCACCGCGCCCGGCCTACAAGGCAGTTTTTCATCTGTTTACTGATAGGTCCATTGGCAGTACTTAGCCTTTTTTATTTTGAGTGCCATTTGCAAGTACTCAAAGTTTCACAGTATGGCTCCACAGTTGAATCTTCTTCTGTACTTTTTTTTTCTTGAGATGGAGTCTTGTTCTGTCACCCAGGCTGGAGTGCAGTGGTGTGATCTCAGCTCATTGCGACTGGCCTCCACCTCCCGGGTTCCAGTGATTCTCCTGCCTTAGCCTCCCGAGTAACTGGGATTACAGGCATGCACCACCATGCCCAGCTAATTTTTGTAGAGTTGGCGTTTTGCCATGTTGGCCAGGCTGGTCTCGAACTTGTGACTTCATGTGATCCGCCTGCCTTGGCCTCCCAGAGAGCTGGGATTACAGGTGTGAGCCATTGTCCCTGGCCTTCTGTATTCTTACATTATTTTCCTACTTGTTTCCAATGTTTGTTTTAGTGAAGATCACTTTACAGATTCAAAGTACATTTTTAGTACTTTTGAAGGTTTGAAGGTTCTTATATACAGTTAACTTTTTAGTCTCAGCTACCTTTGGTGACAACTTATTTTACTGTTTAGTCTTCTCTGTTTTTCAAGTTAACACTTCATGTGAGCTTTTCTTGTTTGGCTTAATTATGTGTTTGTCCATCTATGTATTTTTATAATAATTTGCTAGCCAAACATACTTTGCCACTATACTTAGGTACCTCCAGATGGTGATTAATAAATCTGGGACTAGCTAGTGGTTCAGAGGTGAGAACTGGATCGAAATCTTAGTTCTTCTACTAGAAACGGTGATCTTATGTGTTGGAATGGTATCTTTATTTCTCTGTAAAATGGAGATGATATTTTACAGGATTGTGAAGATTAAATGTGAAACAGTATAGTACTTGACATACAGTAAACTCTTGAAACATCTATTACTATTATTACTGTTACACACAGTATGATACTAGAAAAATCAAAGGAATACAGTGTTTGAGAAAATGAAGATATCGTTGTCAGACTAGGTTATTTACAAATATGTAGGAACTGTATCTTCATCCATGAAGTGATTATTTTCAGTGAGTACTGTCTCTTAAGACTCAGCGTAGCCTACACATAGGACAGCTTATTTAAATACCTCTGTTGTTTGTGTCTTGTATTATTTTTGCTAAATCATAAGTGGCTTCCACTTTAAAATTGCAAAGCATATTGCAGAAATACCCTTTCAAAAGACATGTTGAGGAATAAAGTCTTTAGAAAGACACATTGTGAGTTTCTGCCAATTCTTAATATTTTGTTCAGCTTGTTTTGTGTATTCTCAAGATTTTAAAGTAACTGCTAATATAAAACATTTCTAAAACCTAAAAAGATTTATTTTATAAATGCACATTGAAGCAGACAATTTATTCTTGAGACTGAACAATATCAAGAAAAAGAATCCTCTAAAATATGTGATACCAAATTCATGGTGTTTGACAATGGGCGAACAGTATATACAAGGAAAGCACATTGGAGAAAGGGCCTTCCGGTTATTCAACGCCTCTTCCAAATTGGCAAGAAATTATTTTGGCTTACCAGGGCTCTTTTGCCTGAAAATTAAGTACAGGTAAAGGAACATAATATATTCCCATGTTAGAGCCAATTTATAGCTATTTATTACTCGTGGATAGATTTAGCTAACAAATTATTAAATGCGAGTGATTTTGTTAATGTGCAACAGTGCACATGAATGGTTTGTACTTCATTTAAGAAGAGTCTAGTTAGCCAATTTTGGAATATTTCATTTCTGGTTTTTTGTTTTTGTTTTTGTTTTGTTTTGAGACTGTGTCTTGCTCTGTCACCCAGGCTGGAGTGTAGTGGTGCCATCTCAGCTTCAGCCTCCCAAGTTTAAGCGATCCTCCCAAGTAGTTTAAGTGATCCTTCCAACTAGCTGGGACAATAGACACACGCCACAACGCCCAGCTAATTTTTGTATTTTTGGTAGAAATGGAGTTTTGCCACATTTCCCAGGCTGGTCTCTAACTCCTGAGCTCAAGCAGTCTACCTACCTTGGCCTCCCAAAATGCTGGAATTGCAGGTGTGAGCCACTATGCCTGGCCTAGGATACTTGTTTTGACATGAATTTTATTTAGCTTCTCAATTCTTAGGACAGTGTTTAAGTTCTAGATAACTTTAATATAAATAATCTTTTATAATTTTGCACGCACTCACCATTATGTGGTAAATGTGCATGTATGCTTTTTCAACAATTATTGAATGAAATGTTTCAAGAATTCTCATTCAAATAGCCTATATTTTTATAGTAGAAAAAAAGGCATGCATTGAAAATTCAATTTTGGTGTTTTTTGTTTTTGTTTTTTCCATTTGTTTTCATACATTTTTAGTAAATCATTAGAGAACAGTGCAAGGCCAGGTGCCATGGCTCACGCCTGTAATCCTAACACTTTGGGAGGCCGAGGAGGGAAGATCTCTTGAGCCCAGGAGTTCAAGACTAGCCTGGACAACACAGACCTTGTCTCTACAAAAAAATTTAAAAATTAGCCGGACATGGTGGTGCATGCCTATAGTCCCAGCTATGTGGGAGGCTAAAATGGGAGGATCACTCGAACACAGGAGTTGAAGGCTGCAGTGAGCTGTGATCGTGCCACTGCACTCTAGTGTAGCCAACAGTGAAACTTTGTCTCTCAAAATTTTTTTTTAATATTAAAAAAAAGAACAATGCAAATAAGCATACTGAGCCTTTTTCTATTAATTTTTTTCATACTGGTTTTTCATTTGTCACTTTTTAAAGTGACTTAGGTTATACGGATGAAATTACATGTCTTAATTTGTAGTTAAACTCCACAGTTAAATAATGCTTTTTTTTTTTTTCTTTTTTTTTTTGAAACAGGGTCTCACTTGTCACCCAGGCTGGAGTGCAGTGGCACGCATGCTCTTGACTTACTGCAGCCTTGACCTCCTGGGCTCAATCCATCCTCTCGCCTTAGTCCCCCAAGTAACTGGGACTACAGGTGCGCACCACCATGCCTGGCTAATTTTTTGTAGAGAAGGGGTTTCACCATGCTTCCAAGCCTGGGCTCAAACTCCTGAGCTCAGGCAGTCCGCCCGCCTAAGCCTCCCAAAGTGCTAGGATTATAGACGTGAGCCACTGCACTCAGCCAGTAATATCCTTAGTTTGATGTATTTGGCTTATAAGTTCAGTACTGAATGGGCTTTGAAGGATGGCCTGTTTTTCATGAAGCCATGTAAAGTGTTTAGCCCTATAGTCTGCTGTCCACTCAGCAGCAAAAGGGATTCTTTAAAAATACTAAGTCAAATGGGTTCAGAACTCTCCAGTGGCTTCTCATCTCATTGTTTACTGGCCTGTACAGATCTGGCTCTTTGCTGCCCCCCTCTGATCTCTTCTCCCACCACTGTCCCTCACTTTCTTTGTTCTGTTCAGCGGACCTCTTGTATTACATAGTATGCACTCACACGTCACTTTTTTTCTGTGCTTGCCTTCCTCTGTTACACGTATTCATCTGCTGCCTCTGATAATGCAAGTTCCTTGAGGGCAGGAATTTTGTTTTGTTTACTGCTGTATTACTAACTCTTAAAACAATTATGACACAGTAAGTGCTCAAATATTTTTGAATGAATACATTACATTTGGTAAGTTGATATTTGTTACAGAAGATATCCTTTAAATCCAGATATTTCTAATAATAAAAGCTAATAGTTATTGAGCATTTGCCATGTGCCAAGAACAAAGGTGACAACATTGTTATGTTCGATTTTCTGGTGAGGAAATTGAGCACAGACTGCCAAGAGCGTGCCACAGATAACACATCTAGAAAATAGTCTAGATTTAAATCTAGATGATGTACTTTCAGAATACATATTTAACAGTTTATGCTAATCTTTTACAAGACATCATGTAAACAAAAAATTGTTGTACAGGCGTACCTCAGAGATATTTAATTTATCTCTGAGGTTTAAATCCAAACCACTGCAGTAAAGTGAATATTGAAATAAAGCAAGTCATACAAATTTTTAGTTTCCCAGTTCATATAAAAGTTATGTTTCTGGCTGGGCCTGGTGGCTCATGCCTGTAATCCCAGCACTCTGGGAGGCCAAGGTGGGTGGATCACCTGAGGTCAGGAGTTCGAGACCAGCCTGACCAACATGGTGAAACCCCCCTGTCTGTACTAAAAATACAGAAATTAGCTGGGTGCAGTGGCGTGCACCTGTAATCCCAGCTACTCTGGAGGCTGAGACAGGAGAATCGCTTGAACTCAGGAGGCGGAGATTGCGGTGAGCCAAGATGAGGCCCCTGCACTCCAGCCTGGGCGACAGAGCAAGACTCTGTTTCAAAAAAAAAAAAAAAGTTATGTTTCCACTATATGGTAGTCTATCAAATGCACAATGGTATTATATTTAAAAATATTTTGTTGCTAAAACTACAGCCATCTGAGCTTTCAGCAGATATTTATCATTCTGCTGCTGGAAAACCTTGCCTCTGTGCTGATGGCCGCTGACTTATCAGGGTTGTGGGATTGCTGGTTTGGAGTGGCTGTGGCAATTTCTTAAAATAATGATGAAGTTTTCTGCATCATAGATTCTTCATTTCACAGATGATTTCTCTGCAGTGTGCAATGCTGCTTGATAGCATTTTACCTAAAGTAGAACTTCTTTTATAATTGAAGTCAGACTGGGCACGGTGGCTCACGCTTGTAATCCCAGCACTTTGGGAGGTCAAAGTGGGCAAATCACTTGAGGTCGGGAGTTTGAGACCAGCCTGGCCAGCATGGCAAAATCCTGTCTCTGCTAAAAATACAAAAATTAGGCCAGGAGCAGTAGCTCACGCCTGTAATCCCAGCACTTTGGGAGGCCGAGGTGGGTGAATTACTTGAAGTTAGGAGTTCGAGACCAACTTGGCCAATGTGGTGAAACCCCACCTCTACTAAAAATACAAAAATTAGCTGGGTGTGGTGGCGGGCGCCTGTGATCCCTGCTACTCAGGAGGTTGAGGCAGGAGAATCACTTGAACCCTGGAGGCAGAGGTTGTAGTGAGCCAAGATCATACCACTGCACTCCAGCCTGGGGGACAGAGTGAGACTCCACCTCAAAAAAAAAAAAAAAAAAAAAAAAGAAAAGAAAAGAAAAAAATTGGAGTCAGTCTGATGAAGCTCTGCTACTGCTTTATCAGCTAAGTTGCCCACTGCAGCCTGGGCAACAGAGCGAGACTGCATCTCAATTAAAAAAAAAAATTCTCAGGCCTTGGTGCAGTGGCTCACGCCTGTAATCCCAGCACTTTGTGAGGTGGGGGTGTGCGGATTGCTTGATTGCTTGAGCCTGGGAGTTCAAAACCAGTCTGGCCAATATGGTGAAACTCCATCTCTACTAAAAATATAAAAATTAGTCAGGAGTAATGGTGGGCCCCTGTAGTCCTAGCTACTCGGGAGGCCAAGGCAGAATTGCTTCAATCTGGAAAGTGGCGGTTGCAGTGAGCCAAGATTGTGCCATTCCAGCCTGGGGGACAGAGCGAGACTCCATCTCAAAAAAAAAAAAAAAAAAAAATTTTTTTTTTTTTGGCCAGGTTGTGTTGGCTCACACCTGTAATCCCAGTACTTTGGGAGTTTCAAGGCATGTGGATCACTTGAGCCCAGGAGTTGAAGACCAACCTGGGCAATGTGGTGAAACCCCATCTCTGCTAAAAATACAAAAATTAGCCAGGTGTGGTGGCGTGTACCTGTAGTCTCAGCTACTCAAGAGGCTGAGGTAGGAGGATTATTTGAGCTTAGGAAGTCAAGGCTGCAGTCAACAGTGATGGTGCCACTGTACTCTGGCCTAGGCAGTGGAGCAAGACGTCGTCTCAAGAAAAACAACAAAAAAAGTCTCATGTCATTTCAACAATGTCCTTCACTGGGAGTAGAGTCCATCTCAAGAAACTACTTGTTTTGCTCATCCAGAAGAAGCAGCTCATCATTCAAGCTTTATCATGAGATTGCAGCAATTCAGTCACATCTTCAGGCTCCACTTCTAGTTCTAGTTTTCTTACTGTTTTCACCACATCTGCAGTGACTTCACTGAAGTCTTGAACCCCTCAAAGTGATCCATGAGGTTTGAATTCAACTTCTAGACTCCTGTAAATGTTGATATTTTGACCATGAATCACAATTTTTTTTTTTTTTTTTTTGAGACGAGGTCTCGCTCTGTCACTCCTCTTTTGCCCAGACTCAGGCTGGAATGCAGTGGCACTATCAGCTCACTGCAGCCTCCACCTCCTGGGCTCAAGTGACCCTCTGGCCTCAGCCTCTTGAGTAGCTGGGATGACAGGCATGTGCGCCACCACACCCGGCACCCGGCTACGTTTTTAATTTTCTGTAGAGACAAGGTTTCGATATGTTGCTGAGGCTAGCCTTGAACTCCTGAGCTTAAGCAGTCCTCCCGCCTTGGCCTCCCAAAATGCTAGGATTACAGGTGTGAGTTGTCCCCAGCCACTAATATTCTTAATGGCAAAACTAGTATGGTGAATTCGTTCCAGAAGGTTTTCAATTTACTTTTCCCAGATCCATCAGAGGAATCACTAGCTAGGCAGTTACAGCCTTATGGAATGTATTTTCTTAAATAATAAGACTTAATAATAATAATAAGACTTAAATAATAAGACTTACTGATCCATGGAGTACAAAACGAACATTGTGTTAGCAGACATGAAAACACTCATCTCTTTGTACATCTCCATCAGAGCTCCTTGGTGACTTCTCGTCCATGTGAAATAATATTTTGAAAAGAATCTTTTTTTCTGAGCAGTAGATCTCAACAGTGAACTTAAAATAATCAGTAAACTGTGCTGTAAACAGATGTGCCATCATTCAGGCTTTGTTGTTCCATTTCTATAGCACATGCAGAGTAGATTTAGCATAATTCTTAAGGGCCCCAGGATTTTCATAGTGTGCAGTGAGCACTGGCTCACAGCTGTGTTAGCCCGTAACAAGAGAGTGAGCCTGTCCTTTGAAGCTTTGAAGCCAGGTACTGACCTCTCTTGCTATATGTCCTGGATGGCGTCTTCCACTGGAAGGCTGTTTCATCTCCATTGAAAATCTGTTTAGTGTAGCTACCTTCATTAGATGATCTTAGCTAGACCTTCTGGATAACTTGCCGTAGCTTCTATATCAGCACTTGCTGTTTCACTGTACATTTTTCTTTTGTGGAGGTGGCTTCTTTTCTTAAACCTCATAAACCTCTGCTAGCTTCAGCTTCTCTTCTGCAGCATCCTCACCTCTCTCAGCCTTCATAGAACTGAACAGAGTTAGGGCCTTACTCTGAATTGGGCTTTGGCTTAAGGGAATGTTGTGGCTAGTTTGATGTTCTATTCAAACCACTCAAATTTTCTTCATATCAGCAATGAAACTGTTTCATTTATCATTCTTGTGTTCACTAGAGTAGCACTTTAGATTTCCTTTGAGAATATTTCCTTTGCATTCACAACCTAACTTTTTGGCACAAGAAGCATAACTTTTAGCCTGTCTCAGCTTTCAACATACCTTCCTAAGCTTAATCATTTCTAGCTTTTGATTGAAAGTAGGAGGTGTGCGGCTCTTCCTTTCACTTTAACACTTAGAGGTCATTGTAGGGTTATTAATTGACCTAATTTCAATATTGTGTCTAAGGGAATAGAGATACCTGAGGAAAGGGAGAGCAGCAGGAATGGCCAGTCAGTGGAGCAGTCAGGACACATTAAACATATTACCAGTTAACAGCACGGTTCATTCTATCCCCAAACAATTAAAATAGTAACATCAAAGATCACTGATCACAGACTGCTATAACAGAAAGAATAATGAAAAGTTGGAAATATTTTAAGAATTACTGAAATGCTTAATGCAGGGTTGCCACAAACCTTAAATATGTGTGAAGCACAGTAAAGCAAAGCGCAGTAAAATTAGGTGTGTCCGTATTTCACTATCAGAAAGGTGAATTACTGGTATATACCTCACGCAAATTAAAAATTACTTGGTAAAAATTTATAGTACTTATTTTTTATTTTATTTTATTATCATTATTTTGAGACAGAGCCTTACTCTGCCGCCCAGGCTGGAGTGCAGTGGCACAATCTCGGCTCACTGCAACCTCCGCCTCCCGGGTTCAAGTGATTCTCCTGTCTTAGCCTCCTAAGTAGCTGGGATTACAAACGTGCACCACCATGCCTGGCTATTTTTTGTATTTTAGTAGAGACAGAGTTTTGCCATGTTGGCCAGGCTGGTCTCGAACTTCTGACCTCAAGTGATTCACCTGCCTTAGCCTCCCAAAGTGCTGGTATTACAGGCGTGAGCCACCACACCCAGCCTACAGTACTTAAGATTCTGAACCAAATTTAGTTAGAGTGTGTTCTGTTTTCCACATATGTACCTATCATAGAAGGAAATTGTTCTGGCCTCTTGCAGTATTCTGAATAATGTCTGTGAGGTCGATGACCCTTAATGAGAGGGAAGCAAATAGGTGTTTCCATAGGTGAAAAAGAAAATCTTCATTGTTGTTACAAAGCTGTTCTCTATAAGCAACTGTAAAAAATATTTTTACATTTGTTGAGCTGTATTATGTGCTTCAGAATCAGTAGTCCTCTGTGACCAACTTTTAAAAGTTTCATAACCCTGTGATCTTTATGTTGTGGTCAGTTTGACATGCCTCAGTGTGTGCTGTGTCATATGAATTGGATTTATGCACAACTTTTTCCAATTTTTCTTATGTTCAGAGTGGATAATTTGGAATAATGTTCTTTAATCGCTTATGTACCATCTCAGTACCATATTTCTGGCATAGGGTGTAAACATCTAGACATTATACAATAACTCAAAATACATTATTCATATTCTTACTAATCTTGGCTGACCTTGTAAGGGTCCTTCACTGAGTGCTTATTAAATAGCAACCTTGAGCCCTGTAGAGTACTATAAGACGTGATAGATCGTAGGGTTCCAGTAGGCAGCTTATGTTTCTGTAAGGCATATGCACATGAAAACTGCATGAAAAAGAAACAGAAAATGACACAAGATGGCATATCAGTGAGTGCTTTCTTAGAAGCTAGTTCTGTTGTAAAAGAAAGAAGGTCCCTGTTATGCCCTAATCAAATAGTCCAAAATAAATAATTTGAAATATAAATGTGTCTTTTTTGAGAACTTGAGGGGAAAATACACTGTAAAGGTCTTCAAAATTTCAGTAGACAGGTTCTAGAAACAGTTCCTTCGTGTCAGAAAAGTCAAGTCTAGTTTTTGAGATTGGATAATACATCTAAGTTTAATCACTGGTGAAAAATGAAAAAAACTACAGCCTACTTAATTTAAACAGAATATCAAGTATTTGAGTTTACAAAGAGATGGTATCACTCTTACCACTGTTGAGATACAGGATTTTTTGTTTTATCATTTTGTTAAGATTTTTAAGTTACATACTTTTGATTAGCGTCTGATATTTGGCAATACATATGAATTTAATCAAGCAGAAGAAAATCTATAGATGATATAATGAGACTGTACAATATCAAGCCTGTGTCTGCAAAGACGTAATTTTCACATATTGTGTCAGTGCAGGATGTCTTATATTATCATTCTCTTAGAAGGATTTTATGCCTTTTTTTAAAGTTAACTGATTTTACTACTTTTTTTAGGTGTTGTCCTGAGGAGCAAGATAATACGATTCATAAAATTACCTTAATAGAGTGTTTTAAGTGGAGCACCACCTATTTAAAGATAACTGGTTGTGAGTGTGCCACAGTTGATCAGATTTCTTTGGGTTTTAGTTTTGTTTTTAAATGAAGAGTGGGAAGGGTAAGTGGAGGAGGGACTTGAGTCAAGATACTTCCTCTACTTCTGCTGTATAAAATGAGGATGAGGGTCTACCTTCCAGGGCTGTTGAGAGAATTAAATAAGCTAATATGTTGTGAAAACATTTACCATTGTATTGTCAGTAAATTATTATTCTTTACTTTTGTTTTATTTCCTTAGTTTTGTCATTGTGAGGCATTTTCTGAAGTTGTTAAAAAGTTTAAAATGTAGATGAACAAAGGTGATTTTTAGGTTCTAATTAATAGGAATTAAGTTGGGAAATAAATTTTTATAAAATTTAAACCCCTTTAACAGAAAAATTTTTACTCTTAAAGTTATTTTAGTGACTATCTTATACCTGTGAAAACTAGAGTTGGGATCTAAAATACAAATAAAACTTAGGCTCTACTCATTTTTGAGTACCTTGGATATTTGATCTTCTTGTGAAACCAGTCTAACATATGATACCTCTTGGCAAGAAAACCACCTCACTGTCCTTGCTTTTATAAAACAAAATTGATGAACTTTAAAGAGCAAATAATCTGTGCAAGTGGCCTTAAGCAACTGCCAGCAATAGGAAAAAATATTTCACAGTTAAACTTACACACAAAACAAGGTGAGTCTGAAGTTGCTGTAAGTACAAAATAGGAGTGTTTTGCTTGTTAAATAGAAATAGTATTTCTATACTTTGTTTCTGTAAATGGACCCTGGGGGCTTAAACTTTTAGAATTTATTGGATATTGCATTTGAGGAACTTGTACTGGAATAGATAATGTGTTCCACAAGATAGGCAGTTGGATTTGTAATGGCTAGTATTTGCAAAGCAACTTTCAAATAAATATTTTATGGCAAATATTTAATGAAGTTTTTCTAGCAAGTGGGGATGGATATTCTAGTTATTTAGAGTCATAAATAGTCTGTTACCATCATATCCAAATGCAACATTTCGCTAGTGTTTATTGACTTCTGTCATTAACTAGAACAATTATAAGAGCTTTTTAAAAGTGTCCTGGAGTCTCGCTCTGTCACCCAGGCTGGAGTGCAGTGGCGTGATTTCAGCTCACTGCAACTCCGCCTTCCAGGTTCACGCCATTCTCCTGCCTCAGCCCCTGGAGGGAATTTTTGCATATTGTTGAGTAAAATGGCTTTTAAGATTTTTGACTCATAAGTACTTAAGGCTGCTTGACATACTGACATGGCTTTGGGATATTTTTTATCCATATTCATCCATTTTTAAGATTTTGCCACCTTTGCTTGTCATTCTCCCTTCCCCACCCCCATCTTTTTCTGTTTACATACACACACACACTCTTCCCTCATCCATTTGAAAGTAGGTTATATACATCATGCCCCCTTTGCTTCAGTGCTTCAGTGTGCATTTCCTGAGAATAGGGATTATTCTCTTAGCCACAGTATAGTTTAAAAAAATACAGAAAATTTAACATTAAAACAATAGTTTTACCTCTTCCATATCCCAGTTTTGTCAGTTGTCCCATTCCAGGATTTCGTTTAGTAGCATATGTTGTATTTAATTGTCATGATTCTCTAGTCTCTTTTAATGAAGAATTTCTTAACCTTTCTTTGTCTTTCACAACAGGCATTTTGGAAACTACAAACCAGTTTTTTTTTTTTTTTTTAAATAAAATATTCCTCAGTTCTTCCTCTCTTTTTTCTTTCTTTATTTTTTTTGAGACAGTCTCACTCTGTTGCCCAGGCTGGAGTGCGGTGGCACAATCTCTGCTCACTACAACCTCTGCCTTGTGGGTTCAAGCAATTCTCCTGCCTCAACCTCCTGAGTAGCTGGTACTATAGGCCCACCATGCCCAGCTAATTTTTTTTGTATTTTTAGTAGAAACGGGGTTTCACCATTTGCCCAGCCTGGTCTCGAACTGCTGAGCTCAGGCAATCTGCCCACCTTGTCTTCCCAAAGTGCTAGGATTACAGACATGAGCCATGGTGTCTGACCTCCTCTTTTTTCTTTTGAGCACCCTTAGCTTCTGATACAAAGATGTTTTAGGCTTATCCTGTACTTTGACTGCTTCAGCCCTGGAATCAGCCATTTCTCTGAGGACCCCTGGTTTTGGTTCCACTTAGTGGTAAAGCATATTTTTAAAATAGAGATTATACAGTTGATTATATGTATAGATAGATAGCTAGATAGATAGATAGATAGATTTTTTTGTCGTAATTAGAAGATTACTAGAACTTCTTGGTATGCAGGATCACGTGTAAAATAGAGATTATACAGTTGATTATATGTATAGATAGATAGCTAGATAGATAGATAGATTTTTTTGTCGTAATTAGAAGATTACTAGAACTTCTTGGTATGCAGGATCACGTGTAATTCAGAGTTGGCACATGGGACAAAGTTCTGTTTTTTGGTTTTTTTTTAAGACTGAGTCTTGCTCTGTCGCCCAGGCTGGAGTGCAGTGCACGGTCTCGGCTCACTGCAACCTCTGCCTCCCAGGTTCAAACGATTCTCCTGCCTCAGCCTCCCGAGTAGCTGGGATTACAGGTGCCTGCCACCATGCCCAGCTAATTTTTGTATTTTTAGTAGAGATGGGGTTTCACCATGTTTGTCAAGCTGGTCATGAACTCCTGATTTCAAGTTATCCATTGACCTCGGCCTCCCAAAGTGTTGAGATTATAGGCATGAGCCACTGCACCTGGCCTGGGACGAAGTTCTTTGGAAGTGTGGTGATGATACTTTTCTTTTGAGTAAAGCTTAAGGTTTTATTTTCATTTTTTGATTGTTTTGTTTTGAGGCAGGGTCTCCCTCTGTCACCCAGGCTGGAGTGCAGTGGGACAATCATGGCCCACTATAGCCTTGACCTCCTGGGCTCAGGTGATCCTCCCACCTCAGCCTCCCTGGTACCTGGGACTGCAGGTGTACGCCACCGCATCTGACCAATTTTTGTACTTTTTGTAGAGGTGGGGTTTTGCCGTGTTGCCCAGGATAATCTCGAACTCCTGGGCTCAAGCAATCTGCCCACCTCCCAAAGTGCTGGGATTGTAGGCATGAGCCAGCACACCTGGTCTGTTTTCATATTATGAAGTCTAAAGAGAATAAGATTTGTGAAGAGTACTACATTTCTGTTCTTTCTATTCTCACTACTTCTAGCAATGCTATTTGGTTTTATAAAATTAGTTAAGTATGAATAGACAAAAAGCATATGCTACACAGGTGTATGTATTGTGGATAATGGTTGTGATTATGGCAATAACGTGCTCCCATAGAATGTATTCTTCCTAACAGTATTTCTTGTTACAGCCTTTCACCCGTAATTCATAGTTCTGTTATATTGCAACTGCTTTTGGCTTTTGAATTGTTTATACCAGCAACTGATTACTGAGTAATTTAAGAGTCTGGCTTAATTATGGCAGCACTATTCTAATTAGATGTTGGCACTTTATTTTGCAAATAGAAGTGTCAAGTATCCACATTTGCAAAATTTGTAGAAAAAAGTATTGAGAATTTATAGATAATCTTTTTTTGTTTTGTTTTGTTTTTGAGACGGAGTCTCGCTCTTTCGCCCAGGCTGGAGTGCAGTGGCCAGATCTCGGCTCACTGCAAGCTCTGCCTCCCGGGTTTACGCCATTCTCCTGCCTCAGCCTCCCGAGTAGCTGGGACTACAGACGCTCGCCACCTCGCCCGGCTATTTTTTTGTATTTTTTACGAGAGACGGGGTTTCACCGGGTTAGCCAGGATGGTCTTGATCTCTTGACCTCGTGATCCACCCGTCTCGGCCTCCCAAAGTGCTGGGATTACAGGCTTGAGCCACTGCGCCCGGCCAGATAATCTTAAGATGTACATATTAAGCATGTACTTAGGCTGGCTTTACTCACAGAGTAAATATATAATTCATTTGAAAATATGAAATCCTTGACTTAGGCTGGGCGTTGTGGCTCACACCTGTAATGCCAGCACTTTGGGAGACCGAGGCAGGCAGATCACTTCAGGTCAGGAGTTTGAGACCAGCCTGGCCAACGTGGCAAAACCCAGACTCTACTAAAAATACACAGATTAACTGGGCGTGGTTGTGGGCACCTGCAATCCCAGCTATTTGGGAGGCTGAGGCAAGAGAATTGCTTGAACCTGGGAGGCAGAGGTTGCAGTGACCCGAGATCGTGCCATTGCACTCCAACCCCTGGGCAACAGAGCAAGACTCCATCTCGGGAAAAAAAAAAAAAAAAAATCCTTGACTTAAATTGGATTAAATTGGCCATTTGTTGAAAAGTGGCATTTTTCCAGCAGTTAAGAAAAAATTTATACAAAGCTGAAAAATTACATAATTTAAGTAGAACAAATATGTTCTTAATTTGATCATTAAGAGGTAAAAGAACTCGGCTGGGCACAGTGGCTTACGCAATGGCTGGGATTACAGGGTGCCTATAATCCCAGCACTTTGGGAGGCGGAGGCCAGCGGATCATGAGGTCGAGAGATTGAGACCATCCTGGCCAACATGGTGAAACCCTGTCTCTACTAAAAATACAAAAGTTAGCAGAGCATGGTGGCACATGCCTGTAGTCCCAGCTGCTCGGGAAGCCAAGGCAGGAGAATCACTTGAACTCGGGAGGCAGAGGTTGCAGTGAGCCGAGATTGCGCCACTGTACTCCAGCCTGGGGACAGTGTGAGACTCTGTCTCAAAAAGAAAAAGAGATTAAAAGAGCTTGAGAAATTTGCTGGTGAGACAACATGGATTTTGAATTAAATGTAGGTAGTATCCTTGTAGCCTTTTTCGGATTTTATAAGGAGTAATTTGAAAATAACACATAATTGACATTTCTTTTAGACCGATTGCATTTCTCAAGTATGAGTTTTTAGAATACATGATGATAAACATCTTTTAGTTAATGAGTTATTGTGTGTGTGTGCGCGTGCGTGTGTATATATTCCATCCTTCCTTCCTTTCCTTCCTTCTCTGGACAGGGTCTCACTCTGCCGTCCAGACTGGAGTGCAGTGGCATAGTCTAGCCCACTGCGGCCTTGACCTCAACCTCCCATGTTGCTGAGACCACAGGTGTGGGCCACCATGGCTGGCTAATTTTTTTATTCTTTGTAGAGGCAGGGTCTCTCCATATTTCCCAGGCTGGTCTTAAACTCCTGAGCTCAAGCGTCCTCCCACCTCAGCCTCCCAAAGTGCTGGGATTACAGGTGTGAGCCACCACACCTGGCTTCCAGTATATTCTTAATGCTTACATAATCTCTGATAAAGAAGACTCAAATAATAGGTATGCATCTCATGTCAGATACTCATATCCCAAGGGGAATAAAGTGTTATAACCAGAAGTAACAGGAAGCCACAGGATAACCTGGCTTTTTAATATAGTGAGGATTTATTGATCATCTGCAACTCTTGCAGGTACTTGAAAATACAACTGTGAACAAGTTTTGGTAGAGAGAGGTAAATAAAAAGAGCAAGTAAACAAAATAATTATACATTCTGTGTTACGAAGAAAAGAGACTGCAGTTGAGAATGATGAGTGGAATTATTTTAGAGTGGCCAGAGGAAGCCTTTCTGAGGATGTGGCACCTACATTAAGACTGAAAAGCAGAGTGAATAAAGTCAAGGAAGGTGTTCCAGGGAGAGGATATTTTAGAATGAGCAAGGTGCTGGATAGAGAAAGAGCTGGTGAGAAAGTGGCAGTGCAGTGTGGCAAGAACATGGAAGAAGAGGGGTAGCTTCAGAGGTTTGTAAGTCACTGTGTGGAGTTTGGGTTTATTCTAAGGGTCATAAGCAGCTGATGAGGAATTTTGATAAGGGAGCGAAATGACACCACTTAATGTAACTTACTCTTGATGCTGAGTTGGATAGTGGATGGGAAGGGAGAACAAGAGTAGAAGGGGATAGTGGCTGAAATCATGATTATAACACAACAATTAACAGCGTGGTCTCTGGACCTTCATCTGTGGAATCAGGCTGCCTGGGTTCATGTTTTGACACTTAATGGTTACATGATCTCTAGTGAGATACTTAACCTCTTTGTGCCTCAGTTTTCTCATCTGTAAAATGGGGATAGTGATAGTAGCCGCCTCATATAGTTGTTAGGAGGATTAAATGAATTGTCAGTGGCTTAGGACAGTGCCTGGCTCTTTAGAGTTATGTGTATTAAAAACCAATAACCAAACAAATATGGCTGGATTATGGAAGAGAGTGTGAAGTATGAGAAAAGTGTCCTATACAAGAAATCTTGGCTTTGTACAGTTCTTCTGTGGTAACAGATTGTGCAAAAGAAGGAGAGGGTTCCAGTGTGTACAAGTTTCAGTTGACAACCTGCCAGAAAAGTGGAAATTGCTTATGTAAAAGAATTGCTACATCTATAGAAATGAAATTCGTGATGGCTCCCAAATCCATAGTTTACACTCAGCCTGGGTAGGAGAAGTTTTTATGTTTTTGAAGTATGTTTTTTAACCTTAGGTTTCATTTAGTTCTTCAAATCTTTCTGTGGGACACAGAAGACTTGTGCCAAGTTATCTTAACATTTTAAGTCTTGGCAACGGATCAGTGAGTTAATTTCAGGGGATATAGTAAATTAATCTTTCTAGTCATGCCCCCGAAAGACCTGGCTTTGTCTGTTTGTTGAGTACGGGGTGTTTATTTTAGTTCCCTTGTTCATATCTTGGCCTCAGCTCCCCTTTCTTCTTTTCTGCCTCTCTCTTCTCTGTTCCCAAGATATCATGGAGTTCACTTATATATTCATTAGTCAGTTTTTCACAACCCATTTTTTGTCAGACATTCATTGTTAGGCACTGAGAGGGAAAGAAAACTGCATAAGATATAGTGTAGTCAGTTCTTGTTATTTGAGGTAGCTATGTTTTATAAAGTCACCTTGAACAGAACCATTGCTCCTAGGGGAAAAGACAGGGGGAGGTTCCTGTGAGCCTCTGGTGACAACATTTTCTTTAGCCAGTCCATATATCACCTTGTTTTTTATGTGTGTTTTTGTTTAAAGACATCTTTTTTTTTTTTTTTTTTTTTTTTTGGAGATGTAGTCGCGCTCTGTCTCCAGGCTGGACTGCAGTGGCACTATCTCAGCTCACTGCAAGCTTCGCCTCCCAGGTTCATGCCCTTGTCCTGTCTCAGCCTCCCGAGTAGCTGGGACTACAGGTGCCTGCCATCGCGCCTGGCTAATTTTTTGTATTTTGAGTAGAGACGGGGTTTCACCATGTTAGCCAGGATGGTCTCAAATTCCTGACCTCGTGATCCACCTGCCTCAGCCTCCCAAAGTGCTGGGATTACAGGCGTGAGCCACCGTGCCCGGCCATCTTTTTTAATATATATTTTAAAATTGCTGATTTATTAACATTGAACTCACTGCCAACAGCACTATAACTTATGCCTGAACAAAGCTTATCTCGCACACATTTTTTTTTTTTCCTCTAAGGTGTATCACAATCTTCCTGAGCTTAGGAGCACTTGAACACTATGCTCAGGGCCATTTTAAACAGTGAAATTGCCAATATAAAGCATAAAAATGTGAAATACATTGCACCAAATAGTTTATAGAAAGGACACTTGTTTATGGTTTGAGAACTGAAACAAGAAGGCAAAGTGTCACCTTGTTTGACTGCGGATGGGAATGTGTGCTCTGGACCCCTCAGGTTTTTTGCTCCTCTGCTTATGTTCATGAACATGAAAGCACCATGAATACAGATTTTGAGGTTACATTTTAGTGAGTAGGCAAATTTGCGTATATGGAGTCCATAAATTATGAGGATCAACTCTATTTGCTTTTTAAAAAGTGACAGTATATTAAGGTAATTAAGATAAATTCATACATAGCCGTTGTACGGGCAGAATATAATGCATATGAGTTTAAAAATGTAATGTTGGATTTGATCAAAGGAAGGGCAAATTATGGGTTGGAAAGAACAGGAAGGCTTCATTTTTGCATCTTTGTTGAAAACTAGGTTTAAAAAGAGGTGGGGATTCTGGAAGCACAGAGTCACTGAGATAAGAAAGTAAAGGGCGTGTTAATGCAGTAATGCTAATCAGCTAGTAAAGCAGTATAATTATGCCACAAAGGAAATGAAACAGAAGGAATGAGAGAAAAGGCTAGATAGGTAAGTTGAGGCCAGATCATGCAGGTTCTGATTACCAGTTCAATCAGGACTTTTTTTTAAATAGTCCTAAAGAAGCTATTTAAGAATTTTTGTCCTTTTGTTCTTTTACCCAGTAAATACTCATTGAACATCTGCTGTCACCAAGACTAATCCAGGAACTGGAGATTTTTTTTTTTTTTTTTCCAATCACTCTGTTGCCCAGGCTGGAGTGCAGTGGCGCAGTCTTGGCTTACTGCAACCTCTGCCTCCCGGTTCAAGCAATTCTTCTACCTCAGCCTCCTGAGTAGCTGGGACTACAGGTGTACACTGCCATGCATGGCTAATTTTTTTTTTTTTATTTTAGTAGAGACAGGGTTTCACCATATTGCCCAGGCTGGTGTCAAACTCCTGAACTGAGCTCAGGCAATCCGCCTGCCTTGGCCTCCCAAAGTGCTAGGATTACAGGCGTTAGCTTCTGTGCCTGGCCGGAACTTTAAGAGATCTTTAAGAGAGCAAGATTATTTTGTGTCCCCAGGTGTGTGGAATCCAGAGGGGGAGATGGGCAAATAAACAGACATGCCTGTTACAATACATTGTTTTTGAGGCAGGGTCTCACTCTGTCACCCAGGCTGAAGTGCAGTGGCATGATCACAACTCACTACAGCCTTGACTTCCCTGTGTTCAAGTGATCCTGCCCCCTCAGCCTCCTGAATAGCTGGGACTGCAGGTGCACACCACCTTGCCTGGATAATTTTTGTATTTTTTTGTAGAGACGAGGATTCACCATGTTGCCCAGGCTGGCTTGGAACTCCTGAGGCTTGAGTGATCCACCTCAGCCTCCCAAAGTGCTGGGATTGCAGGTGTGAGCTGCCACACCAGTCTAATACACTGGTTTTAGTTGTATTTCTAGCTAGTAGAAAGCAAAGGGTGCTATGAAGAGTGTGTACACAGACTCCCAACTGTTTTGGGAGTTAAGGAAGGTTTACTGGAGGAAGTGACATTCAAGCTAAGACCTGATGATCAGGTGGAGTTAGCTGCAGAGCAGGGACAGAGAGAACAGCCTGTGCAAAAGGCCTATTCTTCAGGTGAGAATGACACATGAATGGGACTGAAGAAGTACACTGGTATCTCACATGAAGGATTTTTTATATCTTGTTAAGGATTTTGGACTTCCTCCCTTTTTTTTCTTTTCTTTTCTTTCTTTTTTTTTTTTTTGAGACAGAGTTTCTCTATGTCACCCAGGCTGGAGTGCAGTGGCGCGATCTCGGCTTACAGCAGCCTCCACCTCCCAAGTTCAAGCTATTCTCCTGCCTCAGCTTCCCGAGTAGCTGGGATTACAGGCATGTGCCACCATGCCTGGCTGATTTTTGTATTTTAAATAGAGACAGAATTTCACCATGTTGGCCAGGCTGGTCTCGATTTCCTGACCTCAAGTGATCTGCCCGCCTTAGCCTGCCCAAGTGCTGGAATTACAGTAGTGAGCCACTGTGCCTGGCCTGGACTTCTGCTTAAAGGCAATAAGGAAGCCTTTACTAGATTTAAAATAGGAGCTCAATTAGTTAGGATTTGTGTTTCATCAAGAGCTCCCTTTGGCCCTAGTCTGATAGAAGATGAGTGGAAGCAGAGAGACTAGTTACAAAGCTGTTCCCAGTAATCCAGGTGAAAAATAGTGGTGACCCTGGATTAAGGTAGTGTTGGTGTGGGTAGGGAGAAGTGGACGGTCATATTTGAGAGGTACCTAGGGAATAGAATTGCAAAGACCTGGGAGTAGATTGGATATTCAGTGGGAGGAAGGGAGAGAAGTAATCTCTCAAGTGATGCTTAAGCCATAACCTTGGATGGTACTGTCCACTGATACAGTAGGAGGAAAATGAGGGAAAGTGGTAATGAATTTGTGGTGCACTAACATGGCCAACACTAAATATTAGGAAGATTAATGTGGTCATGGTTTAGAAGATGAATGAAAAGAAGATGCCCCAGAAGTGGAGAGAGAGTTAAATGGCTTTTGTAGCAATCTCAGCTAGAAGTAAGGGTCTGTATTCTTAGTGCAGAACTAACAGGTTTGGGAAAGTAATGGGAGGTAAACACCAAGCAAGTAGTTCCCCAAAGATGGTATCAAATATCCCAGTGATGGCTTGCAGCCTGCTTAGCTTTAGGATATGCCCCGAGATCATTTTTCAGGACGAAAAGTAGTGAAACTACCTTTATATGTTACTTCTCAAATATACGTAGAAAGTAATGTTTAAAAAGCAGCTCTGGCTGAGCCCGGTGGCTCAAGCCTATAATCCCAGCACTTTGGGAGGCTGAGGCGGGCGGATGACTTGAGGTCAAGAGTTGAAGACCATCCTGGCCAACATGGCAAAACTCCATCTCTACTAAAAATACAAAAATTAGCATGGCAGCATGTGCCTATGTAACCCCAGCTACTGTGGAAGCTGAGGTATGAGAGTCGCTTGAATTTGGGAGGTGGAGACTGCAGTGAGCCGAGATCCTACCACTGCACTCTAGCTTGAGGGGACAGTGTGAGACTCTGGCTTTAAAAAAGTGGCCTGGCGCAGTGGCTCACACCTGTAATCCCAGCACTTTGGGAGGCCGAGGCGGGCGGGGGCAGATCACAAGGTCGAGAGATCAAGACCATCCTGGCCAACATGGTTGGCCTGTCTCTACTAAAAATACAAAAATTAGCTGGGCATGGTGGTGTACGCCTGTAGTCCCAGCTACTGGGGAGGCTGAGACTGGGGAGGCTGAGATGGGAACCTCTTGAACCTGGGAGGTAGAGGTTGCAGTGAGCTGAGATCGCACCACTGCACTCCAGCCTGGCAATAGAGTAAGACTGTCTAGAATAGAATAGAATAGAATAAAAATTTTCACTCTTGGGACTTGATAAAGCTAGTTTCTTTTGATTATCTCCTATACATATTTAATTGGCCTCTATGAACAATGTTACCTCTTTATGAGGGGACCCGAAGAAGTAGCTGCTGGTGTGAGAATGAGAGATCATCCATCTTTTCTATTGTGCTTTTTGCTGTTTCTTTGTCCTGCTATGTGTTATAAGTAAGGCTGGGCGCAGTGGCTCATGCCTATAATCCCAGCACTTAGGGAGGCTGAGGCCAGAACCCTGAGGTCAAGAGTTGAAGACCAGCCTGGCCAACATGGTGAAACCTCGTCTCTACTAAAAATATAAAAAAATTAGCTGGGTGGGGTGGCATGCACCTGTAGTCCCAGCTACTCGGGGAGGCTGAGGCAGGACAATCGTTTGAACCCAGGAGGCAGAAGTTGCAGTGAGCCGAGATCCTGCCACCGCACTCCAGCCTGGGCGACAGAGGGAGTCGCCATCTCCAAAAAAAAAAAAAAACTAAAACATGAAACAAAAAGAAAACTGTTTAACATAAGGTTATTAAATGAGGATTATTAAGAAATTAAAACTTAAAGCTAAAAACAGGTGAGAATTTTGAAAGGATTGCAATAAAGTTTAAACTTTTTTTTTTTTTTTGAGACAGGGTCTTGTTCTGTCGTCTAGTCTGGAGTGTAGTGGAACTATCATGTCTCACTGCAGCCTCAACTTCCCAGGCCCAAGCAGTCTTTCCACCTCAGCCCCACCCTCCACCCTCACTTCCAGTAGCTGGGACTACAGGTGTGTCCTACCATGCCTGGCTAATTTTTAAAAGTCTTTTGTAGAGATGGAGGTCTCACTCTGTTGCCCAGGCTTAAATGTGTGTGTATGTGTGTGTGTAGAGAGAGAGAGAGAGAGAGAGAGAGTGTGTGTGTGTGTGTGTGTGTGTGTGCAGAGACAAGTTTTCTCTATGTTGCCCAGGCTGGTCTTGAACACCTGGACTCAAGCAGTCATCCCACCTTGGCCTCCCAAAGTGCTGGGATTATAGCCATGAACCATCTTGCCAGCCCTTAGGTATTTTGTTTAAATCCAGCGAAAACCCATGTTTTTGAAGTACCGTATTTTTAAAAAGCAATGTGAAGCATTTACTCTTACGAAAATAATAAAGCAGATGACATTTAAAATAAGCAAAGTAGAAAACTAAGATTTACAGTAAAAAACAAGAGTTTTAAAAAATGAGATTTAAAGCAAAATAAAAAGCTGAAAGCTAGCTAACAAGAATATAAAAACATAAAAATAAAAGACTAAAGGAAAACCTATTCATAAAAATAAAAAATAAAAAAAAAAAGAGATAACAGATACCAGAAACAAGAATGGCAAGATGAAAGTATAAACTAAAAATATTTTTGGAAGTTTGAAGAAAAGGACAACTGGTCGCAGTGACTCATGCCTGTAATCCCAACACTTTGGAAGGCAGAGGTGGTTGGGTCAGTTGAACCCAGGAGTTCGAGACCAACCTAGGCAACATGGTGAAACCGCCATCTCTACAAAAAATACAGAAACTAACTGGTGTGGTGGCATGCACCTGTAGTCCCAGCTACTTGGAAGGCTGATGTGAGAGGATCGCTTTAGCCTGGGAGGCCGAGACTGTAGTCAGGCATGATCGCACCACTGCACTCCGGCCTGGGTGACAGCAGGACCCTGTCTCTAAAGAAAGAAGAAAAGGGTAATTTTTTGGAATAGCATATACCAAAATGAGTGTCTTGGGATACTAGCAAGATAGTAACAGGAAAAGGATAAATTGTCACAAAAGTTTTAGAAATGTTTAATATTGGTGGGGCACAGTGGCTCCCGCCTGTAATCCCAGCATTTTGGGAGGCTGAGGTGGGCAGATCACTTGAGTCCAGGAGTTTGAGACCAGCCTAGGCAACATGACAAAACCCTGTCTCTACTAAAAATTACAAAAAAAAAAATAGCTGGGGGTGTTGGCGTGCACCTATAGTCCCAGGTACTTGGGAGGCTGAGGTGGCAGAATCTCCTGAGCCCAGGGAGGTCGAGGCTGTAGTGAGCTGAAAAATCACACCACTGCACTCCAGCCTGGGCAATCGGAATGAGACTCTGTCTCAAAAAAAAAAAAAAAAAAAAAAGTAGTATCTCTGTTGGAGACTCACAATGCACCATTAAAGTAATAGTCTCTGAGAATTGTTACATGAATAAAGTTGCCTTTTTTGACATAGCACCTATTATATCTTCCAGGCAGAGTACTTTTTACAAAACATCATTTAGACTACTGTTATAAAAAAAAAAAAATGGAAATCTTGGAAGTTTTAAAGAAACATGCTAAGAGAAATCACCTGGAAATAGAAATAGTTTGAGTTGGGACTGTCTTTTCCAGTCTTTCCTGTTGAGGGCACAGTGTTCCACAGCTAGCCTAGGGGCAGAGAGCAACTTGACACCCTTACCTTCTGGCCCCTCCTCCACCCAAAGCTGTCTTTTTAGTTTAGTTTTGTGTTGTTTTTTTTTTTGAGGCGGAGTCTCGCTGCGATGCCCAGGCTGGAGTGCAATGGTGTGATCTCCACAGCCTCCCGGCTTTAACCGATTCTCCTGCCTCAGCCCCCTGAGTAGCTGGGACTACAGGAGCACTCCACTATGCCCGGCAAAGTTTTTTTTTTTTTTAAGTAGAGACAGAGTTTCACCATATTGACCAGGCTGGTCTTGAACTCCTGATCTCAAGTGATCCGCCTGCCTCGGCCTCCCAAAGTGCTGCGATTACAAGCATGAGCCACCGCCCTTTTTAGTTTTTATCTGTACAGGTGGTGCACTGATAGAATAGAGACTGCTGAGTCAGGGGAGTTAGGGGTGATCCCCAGCAAAATTAAATCAGCCCAGGGATACTTCCTTAGCAATTTGAGAGAAGTTTTACTACAAGTGCTATTTTAGTTTTCTTTTAAAAAGTCAGTTTTAAAAATTGTATAAATAAAAAATATTTTTAAATTTTTGAACAGATGCTCCCCCTTCACCCCACTCTAGTTATTACCACTCTAACACAGCTGTTTTCATATGGTTTTTTTGGTTCTTCCAGGCTTTGCTCACATGTACATGTGTTTTTATATAGTTGTTAGTGTTCATATACTTTTGTGTTATGAGGCCTCTTTTTCTATGGCCATGGAAGGAAAGGAATTTTCTAGTGGTGACTGTCTCTGCCTGCTCTGTTGCTTACATTGTTCCAAGTACCATTGCTGCCACATTTTGGAAGCTATTTTTCATCCTACTTCCCTTAATGTCACAGTTTGTTCTTCACTTTTGCCAGCCACAAAACAGCCCCTCCTGCAGTCTTACTGGTGCCAGAGTGCCTCTCTGGAAAACAAAGACGACTTAGCATTGTGGGACTAGCCTGTCTTAAGACAGTTTTTCTGTAAGCCTGTCATCTGCCCAGGTCATAATAGCAGGAGCACCTGTGCTAGAGAGGGAGTAGAAGGGCTTCCATACACAACATAATAAATAATAACAGAAAACTAAATGCTTTACACATGTCATTTCATTTAATCTCCGTAATGGTAATAATACATAGGGGCCTTTCAGATGAGGAAGCCGAGGCGCACAGTGGTTGATGTGTCCAGGGATCAGGTAGTGTATGCCAGAGACAAAATTCAGGCCCCAATAATCACTCAAAAAATTATTGATTAACTAATATACAATATTACTTTGCATTTGCTACAAAAATAGCCATAAAAGATGAAGCAGTTTATGAAAAATACGTAAGTGTGCAATATTTTCCTTTAGCATGGCCTTGTCTTTTGGAACAGTTTCTGGGGTCTAGGTTCATTTTAATATCTGAAAATGGGCAAAATCTGAAAATTTGGTATTGGTAACCATTGAAGTTGTAAGGAAGGGGAAATGGTTTTATAGTTTCTTCCTTCCACAGGTCATAATTTAGTTATGGACATTAGGATGTTTTTCTTGGCTTATCTCATTCGTGTAGTTTTCTTTGCACATCTGTTACATAAATTACTAAAATATTTCCTTGAAAAGTTGCCAGTTTAAGTCATGTTTAATAGCAATCAAGAGTTGTTGCTTTTGGGGAAGAAGAATTAAATGACAGACTTTAAGGGGCAGAAATCCCACCACTCTCCTGGTTTAAATTTTTTTTTTTTTGGATCAATCCCTGTATTTTTTGAGGCATTAAAATAATTATGTGGTTTTGGGTGTTTCCCAAAAGACTTTATGTTGGACTATAAACATTTAGTGACCTTTTATATAAAATGAGTTATTTTAGTCCTTGCTTCTATAAGTTCCTATCTTTTCAGTTATCCTCTTATATAGACATTTTGATCTGACAAATTGTCGTCTGAAACTAAACTTGAAGGGTTGACTTCTTTAGTGATTGTTCATATTACGTAATCTTTTCTGACCTTGAATTTTTCATAAAATAATTATTTTCTGTGGCTTGCTTTTGGAAAAAAATTTTCAGATTTATTCTTCTAGTTATATTTTAGGACAAACATACTGGTTGTTGGAAATCTCAGAAATTTAAAAGTGAGTTTGGTTAATTTTACCCCATCCAAACTGATAATTGAATGAATACTGGAAATTTTCCTGGAATGTTAGGTAAACTCTTCTGTAAGCAAGGTACCATGTATTTCCTAAATGTACGGTTTGCAGTTGTCAGGATTTGGAAACTGGTTTTTAAGCTTGAAATTTTTAGATAAAGACTATTTGTAATACTGATAATCTGTACTGGGTATTTTTAGAGATTAGAAGAGAAAGTATGTGTATAAAATAGGCTAATGTCGGCTACTCATCAGATTGCTCAGATTACATTTCTTGCGTTACATTTCCTTCTATGAAGCCATTCTTTGTGAAATGCAGTAAGTTTTTGGTAGATTTTTCTGTATAAAGTTTTGACTTTTTAAAACATCTGGAAGGATTGTCACAGGAAATTTATAATTATGTTATGATCTCACATGCATGTATGGAAACATGTCACTTGGCTAAACCAGTCCCTGACATCCACCTCACAACTTAGCTTTGTTCTCCAGCTTTGAGGCTGTGGTACCAAATTATTTCTGTATTTAAAAAAAAAAAAAAAAAAAAAGTGACTCAAAGCCAGCCTCTTGTGCTGGTAGTTAATGTGATAGGGTCTAAGAAAATGATAATTCATGGGCAGAAAATAAATACTTTACATATATTTGAGGAACACATCGAGTTTGGCAATAACTTGGATTGATGACACAGTCAAATCTATGTGGAATCAGTAAATTTATGAAGTGTTCTGCTATGCAAAAGTTTCTTACCTGAGAAATAAGACTTTGGTGACAATGTGTATTTGTTACTCAGTGGTGAGGATAAGCACAGGATCTTTAGTTTATGGATGAATGTGGGAGATTGTTAACAGTCTGTACAGACATTTCCATTTTCATAATTTTGAAGATACAAGGGTCTTTAATCTTCCTTGAATGTTAGGAGTTCTTACAGCTTTTTGAATTTTCCCACTTGCAGAATATTGCTCGGTGTTTCACTTGCTCCCCCTCCTCCTCTCCCCTCTTCCTCAAACTGAAAAATACTTACGTATAAAACAGTTCTATGATATTTATCTATTTTATCTATAAGTAGTACAAATGCAGTCTAAAAATTTGAATTACGATTATAAGAATATTGAGCCATATCAATCAGCAGTGTTCAGTGGTATTAAAACACCAAGAGTGATTAAAATTCTGTGGTTCATTTCTCTGCCTTCATAATACTGACTCAACGATTATTGAAATTGAGGGCCAGCATTAGTCAGAATGAAACAAAGAATTTGGTAGTAGAATTGATGTAAGAGTAGGATTGGTTTTAAAAAAAAATACAGTCCTTAATTTTCTGACAACTTAAAACAATTATAATTTTTAAAATAGTTGTACCAGTTTCTATGGTCTTACATCATGTGGGGAGGAAACAATTGGAAGTGATGTTTTTGAACATTAAGACAACATTTTCTGTAATTTTAATCTCATACAGACAGGCAGCTAGAGTTTAGACTTAGGCAGTTTGCCATGTTTTAAAGATGTATTAGGTACTCAACTAACTATCTTGATCTTTCTTTCAGTATCCAGAATTATTTTAAATAGGTTTAAAAAGTATTATGGAACTCCTTCAAAGCCTGGTAGTAAGTTGTTCTTTATTTATTTGATCGTAATTTTTTTCTTTTTTTGACTGAGAAAGCTAAATGCTAAAAGATGGGATATAATATTTTTGTGCAAATTCCTGATGGTTACTTTTAAAAGCAAAGTTTTGTGTTTCAGCATTTAGGAATTTAGTGTTCCCTCTTGAAAAGTAAGAGGAAACAGAAGATGCATAATCCAGTGTAGTCTTTTGTGTACGTAGTTGAAGCCATAAATAATATGCATCCCATATACATATGATATCATTGGATTGAATAGGTTATATGTTTTCAGTATTGATAACTAGGTGTACTCTTTTCTGAAATCCTGTTATTGCAGAATGGGTGAAAGAGCTTCAGATTTTAGATGTCTCTCATTTCAGTTTTTCCCTAATCAAACTGGTATTTTCTTTACTTTTAAGAGTACATGTATAAGAGGGGAGACATAGGTTTCCTCCCTTTCAATTAGATGGTTTGTTTTTAATATTTACTAAAACCAAAGAAAATGTGATTTCCATGACTGAGAATATATCTTTTTAAATATTTATTCAGCATATAGCTCCTTTGTAGGATAATTTGTGATGCTGCATTTGATGTCATCTTAGACCAGAATATATTCTATGATTACAGGACAGTGTGACGTAATAGAAAATGGGCTTTGGAATGAAAAGACCTAATAGTTTTTAAATCTGCCATTTACTAGTTGTGGGATTTCGAGTGAGTTTATTTAGAGGAGGCGTCCAGGATTGTGACATTTGTTTCTTCTGTACTTTTCCAGACTTTATTTTATTGGAATTCTTGCAATATGAAGGGAGTACTATGGTTTCTTATTGCTTTAACAGTATGGCTATTTTATAACATGTTTACTATAGCAAAATTATCTCTTCTACTGAACCATGTTGTCACTTGTGTTAAGACTTTTCATTGCATTGTATTTCATTTGCATTTTCAGATCAATGAGAGACTTTTTTTTTAAATGGGTGGTGAATATCCCACCATGCGGACGAATCAATTTTTCCACCTCCCCACATCATTTCTGTAGAGCCCCAGATATTCTGTTAACAGTGAAAGTAATCTACCTATTGAATTTAGGAATAGTAGACTTCTTGGCCGTTGACAGTACATTTGATACTCTTCACAGGACTGTAATGAGATATAACTTGGTATTAAAATATGAACATTGAACCTATAAAATGTTCAACTTGAAAATAAGGGTAATGTGGTGGAGGCTGTCTCCGCTGATAAAAAATAAATATCACAAGGTTCATTATCTAGCTTCTAGAGTTATTCTTAAAACTATTTCTGTAATGTTATGGATGGAAACATAAAAAAAAGAGCAAATATTTCTGGCTTAAGACTTTTGTTACTTGAGGAAACTGTCTTCTATAGCAGTGGTCTCCAACCTTTTTGGCACCAGGGATCAGTTTTGTGGAAGACAATTTTTCCGCAGACCAGGGCTTGGGGAGGATAGTTTCCAGATGAAACTGTTCCATCTCAGACCATCAGGCATTAGACTCTCATTAGGAGCACACAACCTAGGTCCCTCATTCACAACAGGGTTCACGCTTCTGTGAGAATCTGATGCCACCGTTGCTCTGACAGGAGGCAGAGCTCAGGCAGTGATGCTGGCTTGCCGCTGCTCACGTCCAGCTGTGCAGCCCCATTCCCAACAGGCCGGTCCGCAGCTCTGGGGGTTGGGGACCCCTATTCTACAATGTTAATTTTATGGGTGTTTTATGGTTAAAAAAATTATCAAGAAGATTGATACTTAATAAGAGCATAACTGTTCTACAACACTTAATTTATAAAAGTATATTTTCTGAAACCTTTGTGGCATTGAGGTAAAAGGTGACTTTCAAATACAAGTTTTGTTGTCAAGAATTATTCATCCCTAATACAGTTTTTAAAAATCATATTAATTCCAAAATTGGGTACTTAAATTGTTCTCTGTGGTTTTGCATACATAGCACTTGGTGTACATATTTTAGTGTGTATGCATATATTTTAGTTACTGTTTGCTGCACTTATTAACCTGATAAAACAAGATGTTGGAAGTACAAATAATATTCACGTGGTCTACTATGATGTTTACTTGCCTATAAATAGTTAAAAATGTAGCTAATGATGATACAGTACTTATATTTTTAGTGGCCTTTAGTAGTTTAACCTTGGTTACAATATAATACTTTGAAAAAATTTGGAAAATACAGGAAAATATTAATATAAAGAAAAAAATACCATTATTTAAAACTGTTGCTTGGAACTAAGTGATGTTTGTTTCTGTCTCTTATTATCTTAGTATGGGTGTGTGTATGCATGCATACATCAAAACACATTTAGAGGTCTCAAATAAAAGACTGCCTGATCTCAGGGTGAGTGAAGTCTTGACAATAAGCTTAAAACAAAGAAGAAACCATATTAAAAATATAGATTCCTTTGACTTCAGTTTTTTAAAAAGGAATGAAATGTAAAAGGCAAACTGGGAAGAATACTTCTCAATCTGTTTCAGTTTCCTCCTTATTCCTTTGTTAGCAGTTAGTACCACATTATACCTATACTTTACCTTTTCCCTTGGTATATAGTTCTGTTTTAGCAAAGCATATTCTTGAACTTTTAAGAGGAAAAAATATCAATAAGGACTGCTCAAGTTCTTTCTTTTTAATTACCAATGATTCTTAATGTAGATAAGAAGTATTGACTGTCTGTAAGTAAAAGCCTCGTTTTAGCTTTTAACCAATTCTACCTCTAAAAACTGGACTGAAACTTACCAAGTAAAATAATTTTATATTATATGAGTGTCAAGTAGTCAAATAAGTAGATAATGGGGAATAAAGAGGAGGGCTACAATGAACACTAATAATTTATAAACTGAATAGTTGACCGTTGACTAACTGAATATTGGCTGTGTTTACATAGCTGTGGAAGCATATGTTAGTCCATTTTCATGCTGCTGATAAAGACATACCCAAGTCTGGGAAGGAAAAGAGGTTTAATTGGACTTACAGTTCCACACGGCTGGGGAGGCCCCAGAGTCATGACAGGAGGTGAAAGGCACTTTTTACATGGCAGCAGCAAGAGAAAATGAGAAAGAAGCAAAAGTGGAAACCCCTGATAAGACCATCAGATCTCGTGAGACTTACTCACTACCACGAACAGTATGAGGGAAAACGCCCTCATGATTCAAATTATCTCCCACTCGGTCCCTCCCACAACACGTGGGAATTATGGGAGTACAATTCAATATGAGATTTGGGTGGAGACACGGAGCCAAACCATATCAAAGCGTGTGTGCAAGAGTTGAGGATGGTAGCTTCTCACAGTTGGCACTAAAGATCTAGTGAGTCAGTGTTGCTGAGTTGTACAGAGTTAAGTTGCTGGAGTGTTCTGAGAAGCAAATGTGAAAATGGGTAAAAGACTGTGGAAACAACAAACGGTTTTATAAATATAAAGGCAATAATGATTATGTGGATTTTATTCTTGTATTCTTCATTCTTTGGTGATTCCATCTTTCATTCTCTCTGTTAACTTTCTTTTTGGCCTAATATTAGAGTCCATTAAGATTTGGTATTGTTAACCAGTTATACTGCTGAACTACCCAGTAGTTGTAACTGTTAAATTTAAACAGTGTGATCCTAATAATTACCTATCTTTATCAGGACAGAGAAACCTACTCTTCAGGTCACTCATTTTCAAGACTTTTGTTTTAAGCAAAGAGAAAGTTAATATATTGAGTAAGCCTAGATAGAACACATGTGAGAAGGGCTCATTTTGTACTTTCTGGTGACTATTAGATTGTTCTCAAAATTACAGATACTTTTTAATACTGGTGAAGAAATGTCAAAATTACAGCAACATTTTTTTTTCCTGGTTTGCATTCTCTTGTGAAACAGCAGCATTTCTTAAAAGTTATTTTTCTTCTTTTACTTTCCCTCCATTATTACATTCTCATGTCTGTTTATGTTTGCAGAGATTAAATACAGATAAAAATCTGGAGATAAAAGGTTATCGATGGCGACAGCAGAAATGTTAAAAATCATTAGATATTTTGTGGGTCAAGTTTTCTTTTGATAATATTGTCAAACTGGTTTAAAATAATTTACAGAAAAATTTTTTGGTGTTATCAAAGTATTCTTGGTTACTTTTTTAAGTGTTATAATGATAATTACATGAAAGGAAATGTAAGTAGAAAAGCCTGTATCCAAAGACTTTTACCCTTCAACAGAAGGTCATAATAATGGCCTATACTTTAAAAAAACAAGAACTGAGTATAAAGAGATAACTTTTTAAAATTTCAAGTTAGGAATCTCAATTTAGGATTGGTGAAAATCCGTAAGTCACTTGTTTGACTATAGTGTTAGTTTAAATGGTATGAAAATTGTTGGGAAGGGGGGTGTCTTTTTCTGTAATTTTGTTTGCCGTTCAAATTCTAGACCTTTGTCTGGAGGATTGTTTGTGTGTGTGTTTAAGAAACCGTTGAGAGTGCCCCCTCTAGCGTCTGTGATATATTCTTAAAACATCTGTGTCAGAAGTTTTCAGAATTAAAAAGCTGTTTTTTTTCCTTTCAAATCTGGACATAAATTTTTATTTTTATTTTTATTTTTAGCACGGAATAATTTTTTTTTTAAAAAGGTCACTGGAATTATGGGTAGGGCATAGATTGAGGGCAGTAGAAAACATGAGAAAGGAAGGATCAAAATGCCATTTCTACCTTTTTAGAAATAGTTATTTTTAAATGACCTGGAATAAGGCCAAACCATACAGTGTTGTTTTTAGTTTACGTTTGTTTCTGAATTAATTGAAGCTTAAAATACTTTGTTTTGGAATTCTTTATGCCATCAGATCTCATCTTGAGGGGGGTTCTTTGCAGTTTCTGAAAGCAACAGCTTCATTGGAAGATAGCTTTTTTCTGGGGAGGGGAGTAGTAGACAGGGTCTCGTTCTCTGTCGCCTCAACCTCCTGGGTTCATGCAGTCCTCCCACCTCAGTGTCCTGAGAAGCTGGGACCACAGATAGATGCTACCACGCCTGGCAAATTTTTGTATTTTTTGTAGTGACGGAGTTTTGCCATGTTGGCCAGGCTGGTAAGTGAACTTCCAGACTCAAGTGATCCACCTGCCTCATCCTCCCAAAGTGCTGGGGTTTACAGGTAGGAGCCACTGCACCTGGCCTGGAAAATAACTTTAAAATAGATCTGGATTCTTCGTGTAAGCGTTCTGTTATTTTTTTTGTTTTATATTTGCCATATCCTTCTGTGGATATACTTAATAACTGTATTGTGAGTATGTGCTGATGGCTCCCATTGTTTTTCAACCAAAGAAATGAGATTCTTAGATTATTGGCTCTCTGCCACCTCTCCCTCTAAACACAGCACTCACACAAGCCTTCAGCTAAGAATCTTGTGAAGGGTTACGGAAACAGAACCTTTCTTATTTGACCCATGGGCCTTTGTCGGTTGAACAAGGAAAGTAGTGTTCTGAAAGCTACAACATTTATGAAGGCTCTGGTAAAAATATTTCATGTACGTGGACTGGAGATTAACTTCTTTCATCTTGTTCTCCAACAAATTAAACAATGCAAAGAGATTTCAAGTGCATTCTTGGTAATGAAATGCTTGGGTGAATTATAATCCTAATTGCTATTGTTCATTTTCACAGCTGCATTTTGACACTTTTAACTGTCTAAGCCATGCATTCTTCAGCCACCAGGATAAACAAAAGCATTCTGAAATTCATCTTTTTGTGGCATCTTAAATTGTGAATCTGTTATTGGCTGCCTTAGTTTTATTTTGGTTCCATGGTTAATAAAATTAGGAGGAAACTTATTCTTCTACATTTATACATAAAACTGTTGTAATAGAACCATTACTGGATTTTAACGAAAATGTATTCCTTAGTGGTCTTAACATTTTTAAGTGGGGGTGGGCATTGGAGATCATGGATTTATTTTAGTCCTGGGGAAGGAATTTGTATTTATTTTATCACATTAATTGGTATCTTAGGAGGCAGTTTTCTCCAAGATTTGAAAGAAAATAATAGGATTTTGCTTTTCTTCCATAGAAGAACAGTGTCCTGAATTTAAATCTGAAAGCCAGATTGATTCAGTTTTTTGGCAAGTCACACTTATATGCATAATGGTTCCTTTAAAATTTGACCCAAACCTGTTTGTTGGTCTGTTCTTTAAACATGAAGACATTGAAGTGTTTGCAATAAATTTGAAATTTATATTTAAGAGATTTGAGTGCCAATTTCAACCAAACCTTCCTGATTCTAAAAATGGAACTTTTTGATGACTGAAAAACCATATAGCAAAAGTGGGGTATATGTATGTAATAGTTACCAAATTCTGATTTTTCACTATTTCTAAGACTTAATGCTAAGTGGAAGAATTGAATTACTATATTCACAGACACCTGTTATAACAATTGTTTGGTAATAATTGGAGCTTTCGATGTCAAATGAATACTACTACAGGATGTCACAGTTTTGCAGTATTTCTTTATTCTCAAAATGTCTTTGAATCCTTAAATTCATATAAGCATGAGAAATTCCATTTTGATGACCAAACATTTTGCCATCTCATGTCTTAATCTTATTTTTTCCAAAGTAAATTCTTTCATATAAAAATATTACATGATGTTTTGAAATCATCCTAATAGATGGTTATTTTATATATATTACCTTTTGTGTTTTGGAGACAGGGTCTTGCTCTGCTGCTCAGGCTGGAGTACAGTTGGGTGGTCATGGCTCCCTGAAGCCTTGACCTCCTGGGATCAAGCAATCTTCCCACCTCAGCCTCCCTAAGTAGCTGGTACTACAGGTGCACGCCAACACGTCTGGCTAATTTTTAATTTTTTGTTTTTGTTTTTAGAGACCAGGTTTCACTGTGTTGCCCAGGCTGGTGTTGGTTATTATATTTAATATAATAATAGCTAATATTTACTGAGTACTTCCTGTATGTCAGACACTGTGCTAAATAAACGCCATTTGCTGTGCTAGCCTTTGAGGTAGTATGCTTATTTATTCCCATTTTATGGTTGAGGAAACTGAGGTTAAGATAATTAAAATAATTTTGCCAAAGGTCACATAGTAAGTGATTAGAATCAGATCTTTCTGACTCCTGAGGCCCAGATCGTTGCCGAAGTCCTAAGGGAAAGTTAAGTGTGCATCATACAATCTCCTGATGGAATATTATGCAGCCAGTAAAAGCGAGGGTTACAGTGAATCTATGACATAGAAGTGCACATGACAGAGTAAACGAAAAAAGACTAAGAGATTACAGTTCAACATTTATAGTGGTTCTAAACATCTGTAGGTATCTTTGATTTATTCTTTTTAAAAAATGTGATATAGATACTGTTTAGCTGTTACATAATTTTGCCTAATTTATAGGATTTCTATAAGCAGGAAACATAAGCCTGCATTGCATGTAAACCAGATCTGGTCAAGAAACTGACAACTTAGTTTTATAATAGACGCTAGCATGTTCATTTTTTTTTTTTTTTAAATTTGACCCTTAGCCATTTTTTGCTGGACTTACACCAGCTCTAATGCAGTCTCTCATCTGTATTCTTGAAGACTAATGGAATAGTAAAATCTGCTTAAAGATAACTTAAGTGTGTTACATAGTGTCCTTGGGGTAGCTTGTGCACAAAAGATGTTTTCTCTCCCACCCTGTAGAGGTAGCTCATTAAGACACCCCGTAGTGTCATTATTAAGTTTTCATGTGTTTCTCAGTTTTGATGCTAATCTTTGTGCGTATGTGCGTGCATTTTTTTCCTCTGCAGCACCAATGTGGTTATGAATTATTCAGAGATCGAGTCTAAGGTTCGAGAGGCAACGAACGATGATCCTTGGGGACCTTCTGGGCAACTCATGGGAGAGATTGCCAAGTAAGTGATAATTTGACTCAGCAGTGCAGAAAAAAATCAAAGTATCTTAACACAGAAATGTGAAATTTGCTTTCAGATTTAAACTGTTTGGCTGCCAGAATATAAATTTTGCATAATCATTCAGATGGTAATGTAGAAAGTTTCAGATAGTAATGTGGAAAGTTTTATGCAGTCCATTTCCCTTAGAAATTTGGCTCAAAAAAGAAACCCATAATGTATCTTTTTCAATTAAGTTTTGAGATATGCTGTAGCTCACCATGTAAAATTTTGACAAATACATATAAAATAACTTGAAGTGCAAGTTAGAAAAATTTTTTTTCTGTGAACATCTGGGACACCGTACCAGTGAATGAAGAGCTTGCAAAATATGATATTAATTAAATTATTAATTGCAAAGTATTGATTAATTAGCGGGACTTACATATGTGCCAGGTAGTGTATAAAACATAGGGAAACCATTTTCAAGGAAGTACATAATCTTCTTAATTTTTTGAATTATGTTTATTAATTTTTAAAAACGCTTCGGGGAAACACCAAATTAGAACAAGTCTGCCATCTACTGTCAAAATTAATATATTGCAGACTCTTAAAGAAAATGATTCTTTTTTCAGGGCTACATTTATGTATGAACAATTTCCAGAACTTATGAACATGCTTTGGTCACGAATGTTAAAAGACAACAAAAAGAATTGGAGAAGAGTTTATAAGGTATGAACACAAATCTGCTTTAATTGCTTGACATGTTGAAAACAAATGCTGGAAATTTAAAGTGTATATGCATAGGTGGTTTTGAAGTATATTAAATCCTAGAATAGAATAATCGAAAACACATGAAAGAAGTAGATTTGTTATTTGTGTTCTATTTTCTAGTCATCATGAACAACTGTTCTGAATGAGAAATTCTTAATACTTCTAAATGTTGATTATTTCTTAAAATTTTTCCTACTAAAATGTTTATGCATGCCAAAAATAATGCATCTATAGTAGTGTGCATGTTTAGTGTATGAGCAGTTAAGATGAATACCACAGTCTGAATGGTTTGTCATCTACGTAGACATTTACCTAATTTATGGTAGTATTCTCACAGTATTCTGTATCACAAATGTTCAAAATGTAATTCTAATTTTAAATTTGTGAATATGAACTTTTTATCAGATTCCTTTTGTTTAGTTCTGATCTCATATAATGCAGAATTCTATAGTAATGTAGTCGTCTGCGCTTCTATACCTACCATGTTTTCTTACTTCTTCAGAATGTTTTTCTTTGCATCCAAAATGACATAATTTGGCTTTTAGGATTGAAAATCTATGTTAGTTTCATGTTTTTTTATGTTATTTCTTTCTGAAAACATTCAGTGTCATTCCCTTAGGTTGCATGGTAGGTGTGATGAAATAATTGAAATATTGTAAATTAAATTTGCTTTTAGTTTTTTGTTTTTTTTTAATTCTTGAGTAAACTCCTTTTTTAAAGAATATAGTCATATATACCACATAAGGACATTTTAGTCAGTGATGGTCTGCTTATTTGACAGTGGTCCCATTGGATTATAATACTCTATTTTTTCTGTACTTTTTCTATGTTTAGATACAAAAATACTCAGCATTGTGTTACAGCTGCCTATAGTAGTCATTACAGTAACAATGTTGCACAGGTTTGTAGCCGAGGAGCAATAGGTTGTCCCATAGATCGTCAGTGTGTAGCAGGCCATACCATCTAGGTTTGTGTAAGTACGCTCTGTGATATTAGTACAGTGACGAAATTTCCTAATGGCACATTACACAGAACATATCCCCATCGTTAAGTGACACATGGCTGTAAATTACTGGTAGGAGGAGGTTTTGTGTCCCTCAGTTTTACCAACCTAACTAGATTTTTTTTTGTTTTTGCCGCCCCCTCTCTGCCTAACTAGATTTTCATATACCTAATCAAGTGAGGTTTGTTCCAAGCAATGTTAAGTTCAAAATGTACAATTTATTATATAGTATATTCACAAAGTTTTGTAGGAGTAACTACTATCTAATTCCAGAACATTTTTGTCACCCTATAAAGAAACCCTATACCCATTAGCAGTCATTCTAAATTTACATTTTAACAAAATTTACTTTGGGGCTAGGGGTTGGTTGTTGGTTGGTTGTTTTTGAGATAGTCTGGCTTTGTCACCCAAGCCAGAATGCAGTGGCGTGACCTTGGCTCACTGCAGTCGTGACCTCCTGGGCTCAAGAGATCCTCCTGCCTCAGTCCCCTAAGTACCTGGGACTACAGGCGTGTGCCTCAATCAATATCCAGCTATTTTTTTTTGTTTTTTTTGTTTTTTTTTGTAAAGACATCTCACTATTTTGCAAAATTTTCTACAGGTTTTATTATCATTATTATTATTATTATTATTTGGTAACAACTTTTTTTTTTTTGGAGACAGTCTCTCTGTCGCCGAGGCTGGAGTGCAGTGGTGCGGGCTCAGCTCACTGCAACCTCCACCTTCTGGGTTCGAGTGATTTTTGTGCCTCATCCACCTGAGTAGCTGGGATTACAGGCGTGGGCCACTGTGCCCAGCTAATTTTTGTATTTTTAGTAGAGATGAGATTTCACCATGTTGCCCAGTCTGGTCTCAAATTCCTGACCTCAAGTCATCCGCCCACCTTGGCCTCCCAGAAAGTGCTGGGGTTACAGGCATGAGCCACTGAGCCTGGCCACAACCTTTTAAAACAAAAGCCACATAATTAACCTCAAAATTAAATTTTATCTGGGGAAAATACTATAGGATTGCTTAATTACCAAATAATTTCTGGCAATTCAGTTCCATAATGCTCAGATAAAAGTAAAAACTGAGTCAGCTTTCTAAAACCTTATTGTCTATTTATATCATACATTCAGATATTTTGAACAAGAGTTTAAGTCTTTGACACATAGTATCCAGATGATTTATAATTATTTACTATGCTTAATATAAGAGGAACTTCAAATTGACTATGTAAGTTCTAGATTATGTGTTTAGAGTCTAATGTAAGGAAACCTCACCACCAGCATGAAGATTCTTTATTTGCTATGTTAGAATTATTTTTTTAACCATTTACCAAAGCTCTACTGACTTTATTTCATTAAATCATTTAGTGCTTTTTATTTTTACAGTCGTTGCTGCTCCTAGCTTACCTCATAAGGAATGGATCAGAGCGTGTTGTTACAAGTGCCAGAGAACACATTTATGATTTACGATCCCTGGAAAATTACCACTTTGTAGGTGAGCAATAGAAAAACCTTATAAGCAAATTAAAACAGTAGTTGGAGTTGTCAGTCACCTGAACCAGCTTAGAAGCTTCTCTGCTCTAATTAGAATGTGACTGTTGCTGGTTGTGTGACGAGTGCAGAATCCAAGACGTGGGGCCCTAGAGTATTAATTAGTGAAGACAAGAACTTGCAGAAAAGACTGGCTAATAACAACAGAACCAACACAACATGAGTGTTCGGGTTTATATTAAAATATGCACTGGAGACTGGTCCCCTGTGGTGTCCATAAAGGAATAGCTTTAATCATATGGGAAGAAAAGGTTAGAGCTCCAAAACACACACATCTGTTTGAAGCTGGGTTTTTTTTCCCTCCCACCAAATAATATTTACTGTGCAAAGGCAGCAAGGCCACAGTGTGTTTTGAATGTGAAAGAGGCTGGAGAATGAAGCACATTTCATTTTGTAGCATACCCCAGTTGTAAGCACTTTAAAAATTCAGTTTTTGAGCTACACTAAAACCTGATAATTAGTGTTCCAGACTTGTACTGGAGAAACCAAGACATTTGTATGCTTTTCAGTTATTAACATGCTAAAGTGATTCTTCCTTTGGTTTGTTTTCTTAAAATATGATAGAAAAACACAATAGCACTTATGGATATGTCTATGTTGTGTGGTCATCATCAGTAATCCTTTTTAGTGAATCTTTAATTGACCTTGCATAGTACCGTTATCTGTGGTCCTTTTTAGTTCATCTTTACATGCTCTTATAAGCCAGAATTCCATTTTAGAACTTATAATTTGCTGAGGAGGAAATGACAAAGTTAAATAGCACAACTTGCTTCTTTTTATTGTTTTTTTAATATTGAAGTTGGTTTCTTGTGTTGAAGTTTTTGTGTCTGTTTTTTTATCTTAAAGAGCTTGATACATATTAAGTGAATTCTTAGGTCTTGCTTCTCTCTTACCATCCTCATAGATGAGCATGGCAAGGATCAAGGTATAAATATTCGACAGAAGGTGAAGGAATTGGTTGAATTTGCCCAGGATGACGATAGACTTCGTGAAGAGCGAAAGAAAGCAAAGAAGAACAAAGACAAGTATGTTGGGGTTTCCTCAGACAGTGTTGGAGGATTCAGATACAGTGAGTATCAAAGACAAGCTGACACCTAAGCATCAGCTTAACTTCTTGAGTATATTTTAAGAATCAGTGAAATACCAAAGACCAAAATGCTAATTTTCTTTTCTAGGAATACATAGAATACTAAAATACACACAGTACTAATTTTGGCTTCTACTATCACATGAATCTTCCTATTTTTTAACTTGTGGGTTTGGCAATAGGATTTTAACCGTTAATGGCTAATTAAATGACTGCATACTTTGTGGTGACATACAGAGATTAAAACAGATGTATACCCTTCCCTCTTAGGATTACCATTCTTTTAAAAAGAAGGGGGAAGAAAGTTTCTATAACTTAGAGTTTAGAGTATAAAAATACAAAGTTTGATCAGGAGATTCATCTTTCTAATTTGAAACCCCAATCTAGCTGTATTTTTGGCCCAAACCAGATAAGCTTCCTGTCAGTCATTCCAGCCTCAGTCTCTCTTTCCTTATTTAAGCATTGCATAATTTGACATATAAAAGATGACTGACAGTACTCTCAGATTTTCATCTAGGCCTATTGCTTTGTTTATTCTTCCCAATACATTTAAGAGGAGCTAGAACATTCATCTTTCATGTTTATTTTTAATGTAATAATGTAGTTTCTCTAAAATAGGGCATAGGTGCTTGAAGCAGATACGCAAAATCAGAACTGTCTTTCACGGCATGTCCCTTTGGACTTGTTCTGTCTTCTGTGAGCTGTGACAATCTCTTGGTCATTTTGTGTATATGCAGACAGACCAGTGCTGTGTATCTTAGCAGCTGTTCACTGAGGCTCTCCAGCTCCTCCCAACCATATATGTTTATATTTGGATTATATTGAGGTCTCGTATCTCCTTCAGTGGAACCAAGTAAAAATCTTAACATATAAAATATACTTACTAATTTGTTCCTCTGCTTTCCGCTCTCAAAAAATACTGCATTTAGGTAGCTGTTTAAGGATGTTTCTAACAGCAGAAAAATTCCCTTTTTTATATTGAAACATCATATGCAAGTCAGGTTTTTCTTTTTCTTTCTTTTTTTTTTTTTTTTGACAGGGCTAATTCATAGGCAGTGCAACCAGAGTCAGCCACAAGTCAGTTTTTGAATTGGGCGAAAGTATTTCTCCTAAAGCATATAAATAATGTTTTGGAGTTTCTATTTGGGGAAGTCTGAAGCTTTTGGATTATTTACCCAAGTAGTAATTTTATTCTTTAGCTTTTTGAAAGTAGTTATAGCAACTTAATGTGTTTTTAATAGAAATTGCTATTTGAAACTTATTTCCACACTATTCTTGCTTGTATCTTTCTTTTTGCCAGTATGATATATAATTATATCAGCTAAACTTAGAAAATTGAATATGTTTTCAAACTCAAGTCACAATGCACTAACTGCAGCATCTGTATTAAAGGTAGAGTTGGATATCCTGTGTGTTTGCATCACATTCTTTTGCTAAGTTATTGTTCATGGTTTATATTATTCAGACTTAACTAATCACTATTAGCAGTTTTGTGTTTTTTCTTTTCTTTTTGAGATGGAGTCTCGCTCTGTCGTCCAGGCTGGAATGCAGTGGCACCATTTCAGCTCACTGCAAGCTCTGCCTCCCGGGTTCACACCATTCTCCTGCCTCAGCCTCCCGAGTAGCTGGGATTACAGGCACCCACCACCACGCCCAGCTAATTTTTTGTATTTTTAGTAGAGATGGGGTTTCACCATGTTGGCTAGGATGGTCTCGATCTCCTGACCTTGTGATCTGCCCGCCTCAGCCTCCCAAAGTGCTGGGATTATAGGCGTGAGCAACTGTGCCCGGCCTGTCTTCCTTCCTTCCTTCCTTCCTTCCTTCCTTCCTTCCTTCCTTCCTTCCTACCTTCCTTCCCTCCCTCCCTCCCTCCCTCCCTCCCTCCCTCTCCTTCTCTCTCTTTCTTTCTTTCTCTCTCTCTCTCCCTCCCTCCCTCCCTCCCTCCCTTCCGTCCGTCCGTCCGTCCGTCCGTCCGTCCTTCCTTCCTTCCTTCCCTCCCTCCCTTTCTTCTCGCTCTGTCACCCAGGCTGGAGTGCAGTGGTGCAATCTCAGCTCACTGCAACCTCCGCCTCCCAGGTTCAAGTGATTCTCCTGCCTCATCCTCCTGACAAGCTGGGACTACAGGCGGGAGCCACCATGCCTTGCTAATTTTTGTATTTTTAGTAGAGACAGGGTTTCACCATGTCAGCCAGGCTGGTCTCAAACTCCTGACTTCAAGTGATCCGCCCACCTCAGCCTCCCAAAGTGCTGGGATTAGAGGCGTGAGCCACCATGTCCGGCCAGTTTTGTGTTTTTTCATTCTGACATTAGATAATGTCTTGCCAGTGTCCAGTATCTTTAGCACTAATTCAGTATGATACTGACCATGCTAATCAGTTTGGTTTTCATCCACTTCCATTTTTTGCGCAAATGTGTTTCTTTCCAAAGTCTAGTTCATCGCACTGTTGTTGAATGTACATACACATGGTTGGAAAATCACTTATTTTTAAAAAATCATCCTGTTTTAAATTTTGTCTAGAAAACTTCATTTTGTCGTGATTTCTTTAAGTTGGTGGTCACTTCCAGATTCAGTAAATATGTTAAAATCCTTAAACACAGAAAATTTTAGCCTTGCAATTTTAGCAGGCAATTCAGCAGAATGATTTTGTTCAATCTCCAAAGGCTGTGTATCGTATCCTTTTAGATCCTATAAGCAAAAGTTCAACACAAAAGCTTCATTAGCCACTTTTCAGTTATTTCGTTGTTCCTCATTGTCCTTCTTTTCTTCCAACCTGCCTTAATTTTGAATGTTTTCTTTTTTTAAAAAACCTCGCGTGCTCTCTGTACCTTCTACTCTTACTTCTTAAGTTGAATTTGGACATGGAAATAAAAGAATTTCATTTTGTGTCCGTAATTCCTATGTCTCCTTCAGGGCCCTAAGGGCAAGGACTAAAACAAATCTTGACATTTTGGGTTTTTTGTTTACTGCCAGGATCTATTCTCTGCATTCGCAAATTCACACAGAGGCTCTAGGTTTCGCCAGTCTCTGCATATGTTTGGAATGGATGTTTGAATTGGTTGACACTGTTCTGAACTACTGTTTGAGCATACTTCCTGATTCTAGCGTGTGTAGTTTTTGGTAGTTAGAGTAATCCTTTCTTTGTACAGTAATGACGGAATGCTTTCCCATCCTTTGAAAATTCATTGAATTATTATTTTAGTTTGATACTGAGGAATGACAGTTATTGAGACCGTTTAGCTTATTGGGACATGTGGCATTCAGAGTGGAGTTCCCTCAGATTGTATTTTTTAAGACACTGTTGCTATCCAATACTTTTCTGAAAATTGGGAAACCATTAAGGGACAGGAATAAAATATAACATATTAAGTGGCTTTTGTAAAAACAGAAAGATTTTCATTTCTCTTTTGCTTATATAGCTTGTGTTGGTTTTGTGTTTTCCACTGCTCCTTTCAGTAGCCTTTAAGAATTTCCTGATATGCCGTGCTGTGCATTAAGGTTGTGTAAGTATTCATAAACAAAAGCTTTTGAATCTGCATTCCTGCCACTTAATGACTGGCATTACATGCTATGCCTTGCTGTAATTGTGTTGATTCAGCACTGTGGGAGCTTTCTGTTTTCCTTTGAAAATGATTTTATTATGAGGAAAAGCCTGAGAAATAAGGACTTGTAGATACCTTTTGAATTTAATGTCCTTAGAGTTGCTTGTTTTTTAATGCTCTATATAGGTGAAAGATATGATCCTGAGCCCAAATCAAAATGGGATGAGGAGTGGGATAAAAACAAGAGTGCTTTTCCATTCAGTGATAAATTAGGTGAGCTGAGTGATAAAATTGGAAGCACAATTGATGACACCATCAGCAAGTTCCGGAGGAAAGATAGAGAAGACTCTCCAGAAAGATGCAGGTATTTTAACACTTTGTCTCCCAGGTCTCTTAGAAAGAGTCCTAAATTTATGCCACTGGGTTTTTGGTTTTTTGTTGGTTTTGTTTGGGGTATTAACATTATCTGAAATTGGGCCTTTTTTTTTTTTTTTTTTTAAATAGACTTCATTTGTTTTTAGAGCAATTTAAGCTCACAGAAAAATTGTGCATAAAGTACAGAGAGTTGCCATATGTCCATTTCCCCTTCATAACAGGTTCTGTGAACATCTTGCATTACTATGGTACATTTGTTGACAATTGAAAAGTCAGTATTGATACACTTATTAACTAAAGTCTGTAGTTTACATTGGGGTTTCCTATATTATACACTTCTATGGGTTTTGACAAATGCATAATATTTCTCATTACTGTGTCTTATAGAATAGTTTCACTGCCCTAAATATGCCCTGTGCCGAAATGTGGAACAAGTCTTAAATGTGCAAGTCATCCTTGCACAGGGGGCTTGCTAATCTTCCCTGTATTATTCTGGTTTTAGTATGTGTGCTGCCGAAGCAAGCGCTGTGTAACTATTTTTAAGATGCTAGGTTATACACTACTTGCAATTAGTATTGACATACTTTCCATGTTGCCAGTGTCTACTTATTTTTGAAGTTGATCCTGTGTATTTTTTTTTTTTTTTTTTTTTTTTTTTTTGAGGCAGAGTCTCGCTCTGTCACCCAGGCTGGTAGTCTTCCCTTGGATATTTTTTCCCCAGTAAAAACTTGTATAGATTATTTTGCATTTGGACCTTAGATGATCCAGGGACCTAAGATGTTGAGGGATAATGAAGTTTATATATTAAGTTTAATTAAACATAAGTTAAAGGATTTGAAATTTAGTGCTTCCTTGACATTTCATTATGATTCTGTGTCAGTGTATACCAGAAAAACAATCCAAATGGATTTTGAACTGGTTTTTGAGAGCAGATCTGTATTTTTATAAACTACATTTTCTGATGGTAGGGCATTCGTATTTCATTTTACATGGAACAATACTTTGAACTTTGCAGCAATCACTTTTGTTCTTACCTACCAGTATAGTTATAAACCAATTTTTCTGACAATATAAAGGGTAATGCATATAGCACTTAATTTACAAAGCAAATTTTACTTTGTAAATTTGACCCTTATCATTTGTGCCTCACAATATCTACTAGAGTAGCATAAGAATTTTGCCTTTATTGTTTATAAGTAAAACCTAAGACCCAGTCACACTGTGTGGAATTGCCTAAGTAACACAGTTAGTGATGGAACCAAGCCTTCAAGTGAGTTCTCGTAACTAAATACCATCTCTTTTTTTTTTGCCTTGTGCCAAAAATCTTAATAATTCAGAATTAGGGATCATTAAAAAGAGGCCCAAACAAAAATACAATCTAATTAGTGTATTTTTAGGATATTTTCCTATCTTTTAAATCCCTGGAATGTCTCTTCAGGAAATACCAACAGAATAATGACCATAATTTCAATAATGTTTTCCAAACCAAGCCAAAACTTATACAGGCCACAAAAACATTAATAAAGAAAACAACTCCATATATTTGAAATGGGCACCATTTCCCTCCCAATGTTTAGTGTTTATAATTATCATATGCATACTTTTTCAGTATAAAAAAGCTAGATATATAGTTGTAAAATAGTTTTATTCAAAGTGCTAAAAATAAGTTCTGGCTCTTCAAAGATCACATTCCAGTTTTTCAAACAGTCTTGAAAAAGAGGCATTCCAGGGCAGGCTCAGTTCCATCACGAGCTGTGTTACTTTAGGCAGGTCCACACAGTCTGATTGGGTCTTAGATTTTACTTATAAACAATAAGGCTGTGTAGGCTGGTTAGAAATCTGTGTGTGTTCTGTATTGTTACTTTCTCTCCTTTGCCCTTCTATCCTTAGTTTTTTTCTTTCTTTGTCTCCCTTCTTTTATTTCTGTTTCTCCCATGATTTTTATTTTTTATGTTGCCTCTAAGACAGGATCTCCTAGAGCTTCTAAATCTTTAATGAGTATTTAGGTTTAAAAGAGTGAAAATGCAGGGAACATGATTTATCATGATAATGATAGGACACACCAGGAACTTTTGATCTTAAAGTATGTGTGAGAGAAGAGTAGATTTTTTGACAAAGTTGCATGTGACCTCTATCTCAATGGCACGTTACCTGAATTTCATACTTACTGGTTCACTATTACATTCAGGAATTCTTGAACATTGATCAGATATGGAGCTTCCATTTATTTCATTGTGTGCTAGTCAGATTTATATTTTCAACTTGTAAACAAATTAATTTGCACTGAAATAAAATTGGGCACCAAAAAAGTAAGAAATTTCAGTTTTACTTATAGGACTGATGGGAATCTTCAGGTCATTTGTTGTTGAGAAATTAGTAAGGGCTTTTGAATGCGTATCAGAACTTGTAGGTTCCTATTTAACCTCTTTGCTCTGTGTGGGAAGTCATTCTTGTTGATCTTTGATTTATACAAGTTCCAAGTTGGTTTATATTTAAGTACAAGTTGCTGTGGTTCAGTCTGAGGTAATTGTATCAGCAGTAGTCATAGTTTAAAGGAGAATTTTAAATATTATATTCCAGGATATTTATAAATTAAACCACCTGCTCTAAAATTAAGTAGTATAGGTAATGGAACATGTTTCAAGTAATTTTTTTCTCTCTTTCTGTCTCCTACTTACATCATAAAAAAACCCAATGACTTGTTCCTGGAGAACAGACTAGGGCTGATATTTTCATTCCTAGCATATGAAAAACGCAGGTTTTTACTCTTTAGTTTTTAAAATCTTTTTCACTATTAAAGAAAAAGGAAAGAAAATTTTTTTGAATGTGGCTGAAGGATAATTATCTTTAAAATATTTTAAATATAGTTGTTTTCTATAAAGCATTTTCTATAGTTATGTAAAAGTTTGATCTCCTGATACTATAGTAAAATAGCACAGTTGTAAAGTGCATTCCCTTATATTTTCATGCATTTACAGATGAGAGTTTAATTATTTGAATTAAGACGTATGACTTTTTTTAGCATTTTAATATTGAAATTTTAATATTATGTACATATATTAGTCTTTGAGAGTTGATGCAGAATTGTGTTATAAAAGTGGAACTATAGCTATTTGCACACAATCCATGTCAAGAAAATAATCATCAGATGCAAGTGTTTGAACTCTCAGGGTCTTATCGTGGATTCTGATACCATATCCTGCTATTTTATTTTTAAATTAAGCTTAAATCTGTAATAAACAAAAACTTGAATTATTTTGACATTTTTTATTTATGCACATTTATGTAAATACTTTTTTGTAGCAGTGTTTTAGACTTATATAGGATATTCTCTGTGTTCCCACTTCCCCTCCCCAGCACACGCATATTATTATTCAGACAGCTTAGATAACATTCTGTTGATCCCTGTCAAATAGTCAAAGTATGAAATTTTGGAGTTACTGCATTTGAAATTCTTTAGCTCAAATCACTAAGGGACCCATTTTAAAATAATCCCATCTTATTATTTTGCTTCATTTTTAATATCTTTTAGCGACAGCGATGAGGAAAAGAAAGCGAGAAGAGGCAGATCTCCCAAAGGTGAATTCAAAGATGAAGAGGAGACTGTGACGACAAAGCATATTCATATCACACAGGCCACAGAGACCACCACAACCAGACACAAGCGCACAGCAAATCCTTCCAAAACCATTGATCTTGGAGCAGCAGCACATTACACAGGGGACAAAGCAAGTCCAGATCAGAATGCTGCAACCCACACACCTCAGTCTTCAGTTAAGGTGGGAATGGCAGTAGTTTACACATTATACACGGTTTTATTTTTATAAACCACTCTTAGAATTTCTGCATTAGTAGGCTTGGGCATTTCTAGACAATCATATTAATTATATATCATCTGGCATGTATTACCCAGAGACATTAATAAGAAGAAATCTCTTTGAGGGAAGAAACCTGTCCAATTGCTGAATAATTGTCTGGGTACTTTCTATGAAAGTAGAAATGGCACTTTTGGTTCATTTGGGGAAGGTTGTGCATCAGAATGTAGTGCATCTGTTCCCTTCTAGACAACACTGGTTACCAACCACAAGTAGATTCACTAAAGAAAACATTGGAAGTATTTGGAAGTTTTAAGAAATGACAAACGAGGGAGTAAGAAGAGATATATAGGAGCAAGTTATCTCATTTAATGTAGAAACATTGCCTATAAAGGCAGGTGTGTTTGCCTCACAGTCATTACTGATTGGTACCAGAAGAAGCACTGCCTCTTGTACCATCTTCGTTTGTTTTTATTTACCATAGACATGAAATCCACCTGCTAGGCCAAACCCTAGTCTTTTCAGCAGAAATCTGCCAAAGGGGGAGATTTGCCTCAAAAGACTAAATTATTGTTTTTATCACTTTCCCCCACTACTGTTTCCCCAGTTTGTGTCTTTGCAAGAGAACTACAAGCTGGGAAAAACAATTTTCTAATGTATCCAGCAAATTGTAGCTGACTCTAAAAATAAAACTAGGCCTACTTAGTTGCAATAACAAATACCGTGTCAGCTTTTGCCAGATATCTGTATAATTTTTTTAATAATAGAGACTTTTATCACGTATCTTAAAAGATTTTAAATAACAGTTTGTAGTATAGCCTGAATATATGACACTGTGCAATAAATATTTTATATTTGTAGTACAGGCTTCTTCTTTTTTGTTTTCATTTACCCTTCTCCCCCACCAAAATGTCTAGAAGGTTGAAGTTACTTAACTCATTTGAATCTCTTTTTAAAGGTGTTTTGGAATCACAGTATATAGTATTTTAATCTTCCAAGTTCAAATCAACATGCCTAGGATCTTAGTGTTTCCCCATTGCCTAATAATTGAGTTCTAATTTAGCATGTATGTATCGAACATACAGGACATAGGTATTTTGGTATCAGGGTGCTTATTAGCTCTGTGGAGAAGACAAAAATAGTATTACAGGTATAGGCCTCACAGTTTAGTTTGGGAACTAAATATGAAACAGATTCCAGAATATATCAGATAACATAGAATTACACTAACTTGTGTGATACACAAACAATAAGTGTTGCTAAGATTCATAGAAATTTAGAGCTGTTTAGGATCTTGACCTCTAATCCAGTGGATCTCAAGCCTTGGAATTATCTAGAGAGCTTTCTCGTAAACAGGCCAAGGTCTTGGCCTTTTTATTTTATACCTGGGCAATTATGACTCAATATATTGTATGGGACTGGTACATATGCTAGGATTTTGTTTTTTTTTTTTTAAATGAACTGATAATAGCATTAAGATTTGAGTGGGATCTGGCACTTATGTTTTCCACAGTGAAGTGCAGTCAGAAAAGTGAGGTAGGAAACAAAGTGTCGATGTTAAGAGACTTTTTCACTGCTGGGAATGAAGTTACTTAAAGGTGCTTACTGCCTCTCCATGAGGATTCAGGTCAGTACTCTTTCTCCAGAAAACCCTACCCTTATTAAGCTAATTACAGGTATTTATGTCTAAATTGAGAATTAGAGATGGATAGAGCTGATTTTAGAAAAACAATCTTTTCTAAGCTCCTGAGTTATGTGTGTGTTTTCAGACTTCAGTGCCTAGCAGCAAGTCATCTGGTGACCTTGTTGATCTGTTTGATGGCACCAGCCAGTCAGCAGGTAAGCTTCTGCATTGGCCTTTTCTTTTTGGTAACCTTGGTTCGAGAGTCATTTTTTAAAATGCCAAATAAAAGATAGATTGAAAAATGAAATTATTTATTTGCATTGGGTTCATTTTTTATGTGAAATTAGTCTTGAGCATTACTTGGAATTATTGTGTTGTTACTTTTGCTTGTCTTTTTATATGTACACCCATTTCTCTAACTTATCCCTGATTTATACCTTTTTCTGACCGACCCTCAGACTAGCAAAACTTTATTTGTGGTCAATACTTATTGGTGGTTAATAATAGTATCCTCAATTCATTATCATACTTACATTTTAATGACTCCTCATAACCTGATGTGGTGCATCTTCCCTAATTAATAATAAATAGTATTTCAAGGCATCATATACTTTTCTAAAATTTTTCATCAAAGATTTTGGAATCTGTAGTTTCCATTTTTACTTTTTTAAGATTAACTTGGAGAAACAAAAAAATTGCATTTAAGCTGTTGCCTTTACTTTCTTTATAAGCAAAATGTACTACTCTGCACATTTTACCATCTTTCCCTAAATTTTAATTGCGGCTGCCTTGGGCATGCCTAGAGATCATTTAACTTTTTATTCTTTTAATTCAACAAATATTTGTCGAACCAGACACTGATCTGAGTGCTTGTAAATGTTAAAACAGAGTAGTTGTCCTCATGCAAAGGTCAAGTGGAGAAAATAATCATTAATCAGTTACAAATAGTTATCTAGTGATAAACAATGGCAAGTGCTTCAGTCAGAGGAATGACATTCTCTGAAAGTATGTAACTACCAAACATATTTAAAGAGGGCGGCTGGGCGCGGTGGCTCAAGCCTGTAATCCCAGCACTTTGGGAGGCTGAGGCGGGTGGATCACCTGAGATCAGAGTTCAAGACCAGTCTGGCCAACATGGTGAAACCCATCTCTACTAAAAATACAAAAATTAGCTGGGCATGTGGCAGGCACCTGTAATCCCAGCTACTTGGGAGGCTGAGGCAGGGGAATTGCTTGAACCCGGGAAGCGGATGTTGCAGTGAGCAGAGATCGCCCCATTGCATTCCAGCCTGGGTGACAACCGTGAAAAGCTCCATCTCAAAAAAAAAAAAGAGGGCTACAGCAAAAGAACTGTTTACCTTGAATTCTCATAGATGGGAAATCATCAGTCCCATCTATGGTTTGGGATTTCTTCAGTTTGATTTCTAGTATGTGCTAGATTTTGAGTCATTTCTGATCAGTTGTTTTCAAGAAAATTGGTATTTTTAGGGTTGCATTGGATGATTATGGAGTTTTAATGAACTATTGTGTGACATGTCAGAACAGCTTAACAAATACAACTTCTGTTTAAAGACAGTCTTTTCCAAGCCTAAGTTCATTTCGCATTAAAATGTAGACAGTAAGATTGGAGTATGACTAATGTGCAAAGTAAATTTATTATTCCCAGTTGTGTGTAATTATTTTTCAAAACCGAATTGTGGCTCTGCACAGTGGCTCACACCTGTAATCCCAGCACTTTGGGAGACTGAGGCAGGCAGATCGCCTGAGGTCAGGAGTTTGAGACCAGCATGGCCTGCTTGGTGAAATCCTGTCTCTACTAAAACTACAAAAATTAGCTGGGCGTGGTGATGGGCACCTGTAATCCCAGCTACTCAGGAGACTAAGGCAGGAGAATCGCTTGAACCTGGGAGGTGGAGTTTGCAGTGAGCCGAGATCACGCCACTGCATTCCAGCTAGGGCAACAGAGCAAGACTGTCTCAAAAAACAAACAAACAAACAAAAAAAACTTTAACATTTAAGTGTAAGTCTATGATGGAAATTACTTTTCATTGATAGTTTAGTATAATTAATATAATATAAAGCCCCCTGTTATTTCCTCCTCCTCACATACTATGTTAAAATTATTGGATTAGGCATGAACTTTATTCAAGCAATTCTCCTGCCTCAGCCTCTCGAGTAGCTGGGTTTACAGTCACCTGCCACCGTGCCTGGCTAATTTTTGTATATTTAGTAGCATTTCACCGTGTTGGCCAGGCTGGTCTCGAACTCCTGACCTCAGATGATCTACCTGCCTCAGCCCCCCAAAGTGCTAAGATTACAGGCGTGAGCCACTGCACCTGGCCCAGACATCTGGTTTCACCCCTCCCCTCCCCTCCCCACAACCTTTGCCTCCCAGGTTCAAGCGATTCTCCTGCCTCAGCCTCCTGAGTAGCTGGAATTACAGGTATGCGCCACCACACCTGGCTGATTTTTGTATTTTTAGTAGAGACAGAGTTTCTCCATATTGGCCAGCCTAGTCTTGAACTCCTGACCTCAGGTGATCCACCTGTTTCAGCCTCCCAAAGTGCTGGGATTACAGGCATGAGCCCCTGTGCCCGGCTGGCCTACTTTCTGAAATTCTTCAATTCCCTTTCCCTTTTTTCTGTAACTGCCAACTGTTCCTAAAATTATTCTTTAAACTTGATTGGACTGTAATGCCCAAGGTTACAGACAGCTACATTAGTCGTTTAGCAATTTATGTGATATATTTTTGTATGTTTAAGATTTGAACTGTAGAATTAACTGGTAGTTAGCATGTAGTCATATAATACAGATATAGTGTCACAGAATATCAACTATTTTGGACTTCCTGGTGTGAAATATTTAAAGGGCCCCTTTCATGCATCTGTAGAAAGTTTTAATGGAGCAATCAGAGAAGAATTAACTAGGAAGGTCAGATGGGTGGATATAACTTTTCCTCCCTGACATCAAGATTGCTTTGAACAGAGAGAATTATTAAATACCAACATGCTTCCTTTACTTGGCAAGGAACCTTTGAGTGGTTTTTCTTCTCTAGTGCAAACAGTAGTTTGACTAATTAAATAGAAGTAGCAATTAATATTAATATAGTAACTGAGAAAGTTTGAATGAAATCCAGAAGGTTTCTTGCCTTTATTTTGTCTTAATAAAAAGCAACTAATAAGATTAATATTAGAAGGATTTTTTAAAATTAAAGTTATCTCCTATTTGAAACCATATGTTTAACCAGTTTGTGCAGTTCCCTCTTAAATCACTACATAAATTTAGTTACTCCCAATCTCTATTTAAATATTTTAATAATATCTTTTAAATTGAATTCAGCAGTGAAAGGAAATTGGACATTAAATCTTTAGCACTTACACATGAGAAGGTATAAGAATCTACCATATTAACATTGGTATTTGGTATGTCATTTGGGTGTCATTTACCAGATGTGCCCATATTTATAATAGTACCATCATGCAAGTAATGTGGGCACTAACTGTAAAGCTAAGCAGATAAATGGCATCTGTACCACTCACCAGATAAATATATCCTCTGAGAAAATGCTTAGATTTTCCTGTGTGTGTCTGTGTGTGTGATTACATGTTCTTAGCATTCTCAAAAGTATATATGGTAAAATCATTGTAGAATATCTTACCAAGTTTAAAAATATATATGTAAAACCTAACTATCAAGATTTACTTGAGACTATCTTATATCTCAATAAATGTCCCATTGTGGTGATATTTTTTAAAAATCTGTACTCAAATGGTGTTTCAGTGGCTTTTACATAAAGTACCTTTCTAAGTAAACATTTTAAGAAATGAAAAATAATTTAAAGTATAGTCATGGACTGCATAGTATGTGACCATGGTTCCATATACAATACTATATTTCTACCATACTTTTCTTATGTTTAGATGTACGAACACTTTCTATTGTGTTATAGTTGCCTACAGTATCCAGTATAGTGACATGATGTACAGATTTGAAGTCAAGGAGTGATAGGCTATACCTTATAACCTAGGTATGTAGTAGGCTAAGTAGGTTTGTGTAAGTACACTCTATGATGTTTGCACAATGACAAAATTGCCTAATGCCCTAATGCAGTCTGTCATTAAGAAATGTGTGACTATATTTAGAAAATAAGCCAATTGGAAATAGAATGCCAAAAACTGTGCCATTTCTTTTTTTAGTTGATCTCACCTCTTTAAAAAGAAGTCCAACTTGTCCCCTTTGTCCCTTTGTAATTAAGAAATTTAGGTCTTGATTAACATACTGTTACATAAGGTATTTCTAGTACAATAAACGAGGTTGAAGAGAAAATTCAGCATAATCAATACAGATAGAACTTAAATGACTTGCAGTATGGCTTGATTTTTTTTAAGTTAAAAAGAAACATTTGAAAGGATTAAGGTATATCAAATCCAAAATGTGTATTACATTTACATTTGAACCTGCTACTTTGTACCCAGTAATTACTAGTTAGTTGAAGACATTTACATGAACATGTAAATACTCACCTTGTTCCACTCTTAGTACACCAACTTATCATTTGGGTAGGGGTTGTCTCTGGTTTTAAACTAAGTTTACTGAAAATAAAATTTTTTCAGTATATTCTCTTTTTCACTGATTATCAAAAGTAATGCATGCTCAATTTGGTGGAAAACAAGTGATGTGCCATAATTTAGACACATAAAGTATTAATCTGCTGAATATCTTTTTAAAATACATTTTCTACATATTCCATGAATGTAGTTACTTAAGCATTTATTATGTGGCCAATCTTTTTCAGGCTTTTAGATATGACTTCATTTGTTTGGATTTTTCTGGATTTTATTCATTTCTTTATGTATGTTGATAAACTGCTTTTCACCTAAGATCTCACGACCATTTTCTTATGATAGTTGGTATTCTTTTATAATGCTTTTCATTGCTTTATAATCTTACATTGGGTGGCTGTATTATAATTTAGCCAGTTAGTCCCTTGTTTTCTAGATGTTCTTTTTTTATTTTTCCAAAATTTTGTAGCACAATAGCATCTTTTAAAGCTTTTTCAGTTTGGTGAGAGAAAACAATATTTCATTTTATTTTGCATTGATGATTGAGTTTGAACACTTCATATTTTTATAGGCCAGTTGTTACTATCTATTCATGTTCTTTGTTTATTAGGAGTATTCATCCTTATTGATATTCTAAAACTGTGTATTATAGATAATAACTCTTTGTCATGTATTTACATATTTTATTGTATTTTGTCATCGCTTTGATGTTGTATGTATTAGAATTCTTCATGCAAAAGTTTGTCTTAATGTGATCTAGATTAAATTTTTTTGTCGAAGAAAATGTCCATTTGTCGTTTAAGTGCTGTCTAGTTTAGCTGTATTTTCTTGTTCACAATATTGCTTTGGGAAATAACATGTTCCCAGCTGGTGACTGTAAATAACCTCCTTGCTGCCCTGAAAAGGCAGATGGAAATGGCTCATTTATAATGACAGTTCTCATGTGGGAATCTTGAAGGATAGCACTTGTTGTGAAAATCAGCAGTCTTCCACATGCAGCAATTTTTGGTAGAGTCTTATTTATATTCCTTTAGAATATAAATTTAGATAGAAGTTACCTGGGAAAATGCTTAAGTATAGAAAATGAATGTGGAATTTGGTATGAGTATCATACATATAGATATGGATAGTCCTAGGAGAGAGAAACATTTTCTAAATAAAGAGATTTTTAATTTTTGAGACAGTTTTCAAAGTTGAAGATCACATTTCTTTTTTTTTTTTTTTTTTTTTTTTTGAGACAGAGTCTTGCTCTGTCGCCCAGGCTGGAGTGCAGTGGCCGGATCTCAGCTCACTGCAAGCTCTGCCTCCCGGGTTTACGCCATTCTCCTGCCTCAGCCTCCCAAGTAGCTGGGACTACAGGCACCCGCCACCGCGCCCGGCTAGTTTTTTGTATTTTTTAGTAGAGATGGGGTTTCACCATGTTAGCCAGGATGGTCTTGATCTCCTGACCTCATGATCCACCCGTCTCGGCCTCCCAAAGTGCGGGGATTACAGGCTTGAGCCACCGCACCCGGCCGAAGATCGCATTTCTTAAAGTACCAGTAAAAGCATAGTATGTGGCACTTTAAAAGACTAGAGAGAAAAAACATTTTCAGAGAAAGACAACTTCTATTTGTAAAATAGTTACATGCATCTTTCCATTCTTTGCTCCCAGTATTCTTAAGCTACTCATGTTGAAATCAAAATCCCTGTAATATGGATGGAGAGGAATACTATTTGCGATAGATAAGTTATGCACATCATATAATTTCTGTTTTGGTGATAGAAGGAGGATAATTATCTGAATTACTAAATACAGGATATGTCAAAAATAAAATTTCTTACCAGTTTGAAGTTGTGATCTACAGCTTTTATCCTCAACGTGTATTTTCTTTGTAGCCTAGACTGAATAAGATTTGAAAATCCCTAACACCGCCAGGCACGGTGGTTCATCCCTGTAATCCCAGCACTTTGGGAGGCCGAGGCAGGCAGATCACCTGAGGTCGGGAGCTCAAGACCAGCCTGGCGAACATGGCAAAACCCCATCTCTATTAAAAATAAAAAAAATTAACTGGGCATGGTGGCGGGCGCCTGTAATCCCAGCTACTCGGGAGGCAGAGGGTGGAGAATCACTTGAACCTGGGAGGCGGAGGTTGCAGTGAGCTGAGAGCGTGCCATTGCACTCTAGCCTGGATGACAAGAGTGGAACTCCGTCTCAAAAAAGAAAAAAAGAAAAGAAAATCCCTAACTCCTAACTTGTTTGGTATAATAAGTTATATATCGATGTTTATTTACTGCTTAAATGAAGCAAATTAAAATAATCTTTAATTTTTAAATCCCTTAATGTTGTATTAATTGATTAACCATCATTCTGTTACCCAACAGTATACTTGACCAATGTTTTTAACATGAAGGAACTTTACAGAAAACAAACTTAGGAATATTAAGCAGCAACTGTTTGAAGCATTCATTTACTTGCTAGATTTTATTAATATGTGTGCTTGTTTAAATGGTTTAAACATATAACTCATTGAACTTTTGTGTTCCTTGTCACATTTTATCACAATGTTTGTACCTTTAAGAAAGAGAAAACCAGATCACTGTGATACTCTCTTTTAGATGAAGTAAAAATTAGACTAAGCTGTAGTGTTGATAGAATTGAAGCACCTTCACTTTGGTTGGCATTAGTCAACTGATGAGGGAGGATATATATGTGTGTGTATGTGAGCATGTACATCTGTGCTGAAGCAATGAGGAATTAGTTATGCCTGCTGATAGTTACCTACAGTAAATGTGCATTAAACAGAAATACCAAGTATACACATATCAGAAACTGATTTGTTCCTTTTATTACTGTTGGCCATATATTAAGAAGGGGAGATGGTTCTAGTTTAATTAACCCAGTTGAGTGTAGCAGATGGGGCAGAATGTCTTGCAGCGATAAGACAATTCAGAAATGGCACCAGATGTTGGAAGCTGTCCCTGGTGGTGTTTGAGTGCAGCCCAGATGTTCCAGTCCCACCTGGCTAGTTTCTAAGCACTGCAGGCTAAGCAGCTGTGCTGTAACCTATATAATGTTCACATAACACTAAAAGCACCATAATTGAACTGCTGTAGACTCCTAAGGTTGTGACTATTAAGAGGTGAAATCTTTAAGGACAGACAAAAGTAAGGACAACTATTTAAAGTTTCAGATATTGGGCTATTTCACTACTTAAACTGAGAAAAAAAGGAGTATTACTTGAAATAATGTTATAATTGAAATTATAGGTAAAAGTAAATATTCTTACCCATGTAGTATTTACAAATATAATTTTATGTCGGAATGTAATGTTACGCACACAGAGGTTGATTTGCAGACTTATAATTTGGGTCTTACCCTTTTAAAAACACCTATCTAGAAGTAGCAAAAAAGCTATTTTTTTTTCCATGCATTAAAATTACAAAACACAAGTATTTACTGTTTTATGGAGTAAACACTACGGGGGGAAAACATCCACCAAAACTATTGTATTGATATTTCTCCCTCTGTCTGCTTAAAATAATTTTTTTGTTTTGTTTTGTTTTTTGTTTTTTTGAGACAGTGTCTCACTGTGTCACCCAGTCTGGAGTGCAGCAATCTCGGCTCACTGCAGCCGCTGCCTCCTGGGCTCAAGCAATCCTCCCACCTCAGCCTCCTGAGTAGCTGGGACTACAGGCACGTGCCACCATGCTCAATTTAATATTTTAAGGTTTTGTAGAGACGAAGTCTCACTATATTGCCCAGGCTGATCTCTCAACTCCTGGGCTCAAGCAATTCCCCCGCCTCGTCGTCCCAAAGTGCTGGGATTTATGGACATGAGCCACCACACCAGACTCTAAAATGATTTTATACAAGTGGACTTTATCTTTCTAACTTTTTATTTTTAAAAATTCCAAACGTACAGAAAATTTGCCCCATTTTCATTATCTCTCTCTCTGGTTCTTTTTTATTTGTTTGTTGTGTACTGTTTGTTTCATCCGTATCATTTGAGAGGAAGTCACAATCATGACATTTTGCTCCTAAAATACTTCAGCCTGTATTTCTTTACAAGGACATTCTCCTTTACGATCGTGATATAATCATACTTGGGATTTAACATTAAAACAGTATTAATGCTAATATACAGACCACATTCAGATTTCCCCAGTGTCTCAATTCTGTCATTTCAGGATAGCAATTAGAAAAAAATTCGGGGTCCAATCAAAGATCCTGCATTTTATTTACTTGTTTTGTGAATATCTTATTCCCCAGCAGCATTTTACTCAGGTTTTAGAATCCATTGAAGACTCTCATAAAGAGCATAATTGGCTGGATAAGTTGTATTCTTTCCACATTATGCTCGTGAAATATTAGATAATTTTAACCACAGATACAGTGTCATTTATCTTACTAGATACGGGACTGAGGAACAGAAAAGAGTCTATGGTAGCTCATAGGGAACATAGTGAAATGAAAATCTAGGTCAACAGACTAGCTTTTATGAGGCATCTGGGCCTCTAATATTAGGTACTTTTTGTGGCACTAAAATGGCCTCCAGAAATTATTTACAATTGTTCTCTAGTTCTAACAGTTTTACCTTTTTCTTAACTTCTAGGAGGATCAGCTGATTTATTCGGAGGATTTGCTGACTTTGGCTCAGCTGCTGCATCAGGCAGTTTCCCTTCCCAAGGTATGATTCTGTTTGATTGGCCAGAAGTCTGGGGTGGTAAAAAGGTTATTAAAAACAACTCCCATTCCCCCCAAGTCAGCTTCTTTCTGTCCTTTTTCTACTTGTAGTATTCATAATTCATAATTCCTAAAGAACTTATTCACAAGGTGTTTTATTGGGCAGATGTCTTAAATGTGCCAGATGAATTATTTTGGTCATAGACTACTACGGTACATCTAAAGAAAATTGCCCGTATTCATAGGTGACTCTTGTTTAGCTTTTTTGAAAGGGAAAGGAGGATATGAGTATCACTAATCTCATTTTGTTTAATAGCAGCAAGAATATCATGGTTTATGTTTAGTTTAGCTTATGATTTTCATGAATGAAAGTTAGGGACATGGGGATCAGACCAACTATCTTACTGAAATGTATTCCTTTTTTAATTTAGATATGTTAAAAGTATTTATGTGAAAAATAACCGAACTTCGTTTTGGCGTATCCTAAAATAATGAGCAGTTGAACCTCAGGCAAAACTTTCTCATTCTTTATTAGAATAGAATTTTAAAACAAAAAGCAACATTCAAACAGGATATGGACTTAAACATCAAGGATTGAGGTGAAAGGCCTGTTTCTTTTTTTAATTAATATTTTTATCTTATTACCTACTCCTGCCATATGGTAACTGTTTAACTTTACGAAAGCCTCTGAACCTTCAACTTTTTAAAACTAGGAACTGTGACTTGTCTTGGTTCTTTTTGAGGATAGTGTCTATAGAGGTACGTATTAGGTTGGTGCAATTATCGCAGTTACTCTTGCACCAACCTAATAAAATAGGGGCTACATTCATTAAGTGTCTTTTTAATTTTTTTTAAGGTTGTGAAGTGAAGAGGTTGTGTTATTTGTTTTATAAAATCTGGTCAGTCTGAAGTTTGAGAGAGAATATTTTTAAAATTTAGCTATGAGAATCTTAAACATGAGGTGAGGCAGGGAGAAAAGATGTAATTTAACTGAGTGTTGTTACTGATCACAAGTCAAATATTGCCGTTATATTAAACTGGATTAAAATTTATATTTAGTAATATTTAGTAATATCTGGTTAGGTTTGTGAGGAGTTAGGAAAAAAGATACATAGCTTGTAAAATGGTTTGGGGTTATTTTGACAACTTATTTTTGTAAATTCCAAGTATTTTCCAGAAACTAGAATTGTTCAGTGATTTTCTGCTTCATTTTTAAAGTGTGATTATGCCCTCTAAGGGTTGACGCCTTACTGTAGGCAAATCAAAGTGGAAGGTAAATGCTACCCTTATTTTACAGCTTCCCTGTCTAATTCTCAAAGGTTTTATGTATATAAAGTTGCCTACTATGCAAATAATTTGAATATGTTAATGTTGCCTAAGTGATACATCTCTTCATCTGTATGCATGTGATTAATATGACCTGACCACCATTATGCAGGGGGCTGAAACCATTGCAACAACGATTAATCATTTCTGAACAATACATGCCCCACTAGAAATCTTTTCCTCCCATGATTAATCATTTCAGATATGAAGTTTTCAGGTAGGGCAACACATTTTGCCCCAGTTTCCATTCATATTCTGCATTATAGATCAAACAAATAGAAAATCAGCATAAAGTTTACATTGATCCAACAGCCTTACTTAGTTTAAATTGTTTAATATCTAGAACTAATTGTAAAACTCTTAATGCGGTTTCTTTAAAAAAAAATAAAAAAAGATCAAAGACATGTATTAGTAAAACCCTGAGGTAAAGAATATTAGTCCAATTCTTATATTAAATTGTTAGTAGAACTTGGAGTTTCTAAGTGAATTATTTTCTCTTTCAAGGGTGCTTACATTTTAATGTGGTAATGGACGAATGTATTTTTAAAGACTTCACATTATTATTCTCTTGATATTTAGCATAATGAGACATGGTATTGTAGTGGTTGGTCACTTTTTAGGCTAGACAAAATGTATTTCCAAGTTGTAAATGAACATGGAGTGCAAAGAGATGGTGTTAATTAACTTGGAAGGTACATACTTACTATTTGCTTTCAGATGACAGTTTTTATGTAGCTCTTTCTTCACCTTTTGCTTTTTCAAATTCCATTTATTCATATTTATCTAATATAAAAATTGATTAGAGGTTAATTGATAAGACTATAGTGATTAAGAGTATGGATTTTATGCATTCAACCTTACACTTGCAAAGTATAGTGATAGGGTTTTGCTTGTTTGTGGCTTGGTTGTGTTTTTTAATATTACGTGAGTTTTCTTCCTCTCTTTTACTGTAAATAAACAGTCCCAGTTGAAGCAGGCAATGTGCTAAGGTTATAGCCCTTGTGTCGTCAGTAGAAGTATGGCCAAATAAGTGAGAAATTCTTTTTTTTTTTTAGACAGAGTCTTGCTCTGTCACCCAGGCTGGAGTGCAGTGGCACAATCACTGCAGCCTCCACCTCCTGGGTTCAACTAATTCTCGTGCCTGAGCCTCCCGAGTAGCTGGGACTACAGGTGCATGTCACAACACCCAGCTAATTTTTTTGTATTTTTAGTAGATACTGGATTTCACCACGCTAGCCAGGATGGTCTCAATCTCCTGACCTTGTGATCTACCTGCTCGGCCTCCCAAAGTCCTAGGATTACAGGCGTGAGCCACCAGGCCTGGCCATTTTTTTTTGTGGTAAATTCAGTGTGTCACCTATAGAGCTGCCAAGAGATGGATTTTCCTTTATATTTGGAAGGATTTGTTTTTCTTTGCCACCTTGTTAACTCTCGTGTAATATTCATGAGGAAGAATACTGTCCAGATGGAGATGGTACCTGCAGATGTTAATCTGGGTGGACTCAGATCAGCTCTAATTTGTTTCAGTTCATAGATTGTTATATTCGTTCTGTGCATTTCATGAAGTTTCTTACCCTTAGAGTTATTTCTGTCTTAGTAACAGCAGCAAGTGGGAATGGAGACTTTGGTGACTGGAGTGCCTTCGACCAAGCCCCATCAGGCCCTGTTGCTTCCAGTGGCGAATTCTTTGGCAGTGCCTCACAGCCAGCGGTAGAACTCGTTAGTGGCTCACAATCAGCTCTAGGCCCACCTCCTGCTGCCTCGAATTCTTCAGACCTGTTTGATCTTATGGGCTCATCCCAGGCAACCATGACATCTTCCCAGAGTATGAATTTCTCTATGATGAGCACTAATACTGTGGGACTTGGTTTGCCTATGTCAAGATCACAGGTAAGTTGTCTGGTTCCCTTGGAAGTTGTTATTTATAATCTTTGAGATGCTCTGAGTCATCTAATAATAGATTAGTGTAAAACAGAAAAATAGGCAAGTCCTTTTTATGTGTATGAATACATGTCTGCGTGTGTGTGTGTATATATATATATATACACACACACATGCATTTGCACATTTCATTTACCTTATACTCTTTCCCCTAGCATAGTCATTTGCATTCTGGAAGGCAAAACCTTCTCCCCCATCTTGTAGTCACTGTAAAGCCAAGCATGGTGCCTTTGTACAGAGGAGAAACATGGCAAAAATTTATTCTTATAACAAATTGGTATTTGATAGTTTTTTTAAATTGTCTTTAAGAAAAAGAAATAGGCCAGGCGCAGTGGTTCACCCCTGTAATCCCAGCACTTTGGAAGGCTGAGGTGGGTGGATCACAAGGTCGGGAGATCAAGACCATCCTGGCTAACATGGCAAAACCCCGTCTCTACTAAAAATACAAAAAATTAGCCAGGTGTGGTGGCGGGCACCTGTAGTCCCAGCTACTCAGGTGGCTGAGTCAGGAGAATGGCGTGAACCTGGGAGGCAGAGCTTGCATTGAGCCAAGATCGCACCACTGCACTCCAGCCTGGGTGACAGAGTGAGACTGTCTCATTTAAAAAAAAAAAAAAAAAAGGAAAAGACATAGAGATATTGTTTCACTCATGGCAAGTATCTGTTTAGTAAAATTTCTGGTCATGTCCCTAAAGAAATATCACTGATTGGTTGTAAATAATCAGTGCTAATATGGAAAATTATTCTGTCAAATGGTGAATGTTCTTCCCAATTCTGGACCTGCTGTACATTATGTAAGTGTTTTATAGGCTCATCTTTCAACTTTCATTTTCATAAAGAAAACTAAAATGGGAGCTTCTTAATTCACTATTTTATTTATAGTTAAATCCAAATTACCTAGTACTAGCTTAGAATTCAAACAAGTGCAGGCTTGGAAAATATGTGTCTGAATGGTACCAGGAACTTGCTATTTTTGACTCAAACTATTGAGAATATGTGTTTATGATGCTAATTACTCATTTTAATGTGTAGATTCTCGTCTTTGGGGTATTAGGATGAAGGAAAAGAAGAAAGAAGCAGAAAGGTGACTGCTCTGTGTAACAGAAATAAGACCTAATGTATGAGTTAAGCATAAAGCCAGTCTACTTTATTTGCAGTCTTATTTGTAACTGTCATAATTCTTTGCATTGGTACATTTTTAATTATTCTTCCTCTTCTTGTTCCTTTTTTCTGTCCTTTTCACAGTTATCCTCAGTAACCATTAGGAACCTCTTTGCTTCTTTCTCCTGAATTTCTTCTTTCTCCTACATTGGTCCATATACATCAAGTTCATTTAGTGTTGCTCACTTTAGGTAGTAAAAGTATACACAGAGCAGGGAAATGTCAGGATATGTGAAATATAAATTGCTTTTTCACAGTTTTGCCTTATATCCTTGTATAATGTGAGATGTCATATCCTGAATTCTCTGTTTTGTTGTGTTGTTTTGAAACAGAGTCTCACTGTGTCGCCCAGGCTGGAGTGCAGTGGCACGATCTCTGCTCACTGCAACCTCCACCTCCTCGGTTCAAGCGATTCTCCTGCCTTAGCCTCCCAAGTAACTGGGACTACAGGCGTGTGCCACCATGCCTGGCTAATTTTATATTTTTAGTAGAGATGGGATTTCATCCTGTTGGCCACGCTGGTCTTGAACTTCTGACCTCAGGTGATCTGCCCACCTTAGTCTCCCAAAGTGCTGGGATTACAGGTGTAAATCACCGCACATGGCCTCTGAATTCTGTTTTGAAAGGATAAATTTCCACTTGTGTATCTCCTTAAAGCTATACTAACCTAAAGTTGGTAGTTCCCTTGGGCATTTGCCAGGAATGGTGGCTTCTATACTTTGAGTGTTGGGAGAATAATTGTTAGTGTAGGTAAATTGTTGGTTTTATCCACCTCAAATTTGATTGGGACTTCAGAGGAACCTCTTTGGGAAGCTAATGATTCAGGGTATTGAAGGCATTAGGATAGAACATCTGTGGTTCTCTTTGTTTCAGAAGTGCATTGTTGTGATTAAATTGCCATCTGATAATTTTTATAGAACAGATGCTTAATTTTTAGAGCATTTTTCTATTTTCCAGCCTTTGCAAAATGTTAGCACAGTGCTGCAGAAGCCTAATCCTCTCTATAATCAGAATACAGATATGGTCCAGAAATCAGTCAGCAAAACCTTGCCCTCCACTTGGTCTGACCCCAGTGTAAACATCAGCTTAGACAACTTACTACCTGGCATGCAGCCTTCCAAACCCCAGCAGCCGTCACTGAATACAATGATTCAGCAACAGAGTAAGTTACCTTAAGACGTCCCACTTCTTTGTGTACTTGCAGTCTTTTGCCTTAATGCCAGGACTACTACAAACTATGAAATAAAAATACATCACATAAATTGTAACTAACAGCTAACCAAATGCCTATTCACTTAAGATATTTTCACATAATATTTACTGGATATTCCTCCTGGCACATTGAATTGCTTTATATTCTATTCTTGGCCTGATAACATTTATTGTATTGTGGAGAGTTTTGAGGACCTGATCACTAAAACAAAAATTTGCTATACAGATTTTTTTTAAAAAATATAGGCAAATATGATGGACAAACAAGAATCGTCTGATTCTGCCATTGAGGGGTAATCACCATTCATACATATTTCTATCTTTTCTTTTTTCTTTTTTTTTGAGCTGGAGTCTTGCTCTGTCACCCAGGCTGGAGTGCAGTGGCGCAATCTTGGCTCACTGCAGTGTCCACCTCCCAGCTTTAAGCGATTCCTTGCCTCAGCCTTCTGAGCAGCCAGGATTACAGGACATGTGCCGTCACACCCAGCTAATTTTTGTATTTTTAGTAGAGACAGGGTTTCACCATGTTGGCCAGGCTGGTCTTGAACTCTTGACCTCAAGTGATCCACCTGCCTTGGCCTCCCAAAGTGCTGGGATTACAGGTGTGAGGCACCATGCCCAGCCGCTTTCCATCTTTTCTAAGCATATTTTTAATACTTGGGATCATTCTCTCTATGTTGGTTTGTTTCTTGCTGTTCTTATTCAACATTAAGTCATCATTTTCCCTGTGTGGAGTAATATTCTTAGGAAAAATGATTGTTAGCACTTGATAGTTATCATTATTAGTGTATGATTTCCCTTGCTAATTATTTCAGTTGTTTCCAGCTATTTGTTATTATAAATCAAGATTTTATGTAAATCTTCATACTTCGGTTTTTTTCCTTAATAGAATGTTCTAAAAATAAGTCAATGGATATAAACTTTTAAAACATTTTTGTATAAATCTTCATACTTCTGATTTTTTTTAATAGAATGTTCTAAAAATAGAATATGTCAAAGGATATAAACTTTTTTAAGATTTTTGATACACACTAGTTCTTGACAACTTGTTAAGTAGGATTTAACAGTAGGTTTTGTAGGAATGTTTTTAAGTTGGCTGTTTTTCCCCAGTCTACTCTTACTGTTTCTACATCTCTGGGGAACCAGAGCCAATAGTCACTGAATATATTTCTCAAGAGGAACCAGTGCAGAGTAATTGACTTCTAATAAAATCACTGTAAAGGAATTTTAATGGGGCTAAAGAAGTACAGATGCTCAAGAAGTTATTAGTTCTCTGCTCTATGAACCTAAGAATGTATTGTGGTAAAGTTCTTGTGTCTGTTTTCTTCTGGTAGATATGCAGCAGCCTATGAACATGATGACTCAAAGTTTTGGAGCCGTGAACCTCAGTTCTCCATCGAACATGCTTCCTGTCCGACCCCAAACTAACACTTTGATAGGGGGACCCATGCCTATGAGCATGCCCAATGTGGTGACTGGCCCCATGGGAATGGCCCCTCTTGGAAATACTCCAATGATGAACCAGAGCATGATGGGCGTGAACATGAACATAGGGATGTCCGCTGCTGGAATGGGCCTGACGGGCACAATGGGAATGGGCATGCCCAACATAGCCATGACTTCTGGAACTGTGCAACCCAAGCAAGATGCCTTTGCAAATTTCGCCAATTTTAGCAAATAAGAGATTGTAAAAGAAGCAGATTGAATGAAGAATTTTTAGCTGTGGAGATAGGTGATGTTGGGATGGAAAATGCTAATCAACTACCCTTTCTTTTATCAATTAATTAAAATCTACATAAAGAACCAAAAAGGCTGTTTTATAAAAGTGAAATATCCAGTATTTCAGAGGGCCAGGCAAGAGCACTTCAGATGAGGCAGTCAGAATCATTTTTTTCCAGTGAGGATAGACCACAAGTGGGTGGTGAGGCCATTGAAAGCCTTTATCAACTGAGGAGCCCATTTAACAGCATAATTTGTGGGAAGATTGGAATAGGGCTGAATAAATGTGTTTGAATCTCTAATTTTATACTTTCTTTTCCTGAGGAACTTGATTTTTCTGTCCCTGGATCGCCTTGTCATAATTGGGTCTGTTCCTTTTACTACCACTCTTGAGTCCATATATGAAATCATTAAAGTTGGATGATCAGTTTTTTATAAAAATATATATTTTTGTCCAAAAAAGGCATACATATGTGATTATGGCTAAATCAAAGGTAACTGGAATGTATATACTTTTGCTAATGTTCCAGCAACACTGCTATTATACTATCCAAATTTTTATTGTAACGAAACCTCTTTAAGCAATTGGTGATCGCTATGGGACTTTTCCCATGTCTTCTGCTGTAATTATCCTGTGCAGAACTAGGAAAATTTTTTTTTCAGGACTGCTCTATGGTTTCCTTTAAAAGAAAAAAAACTTCTGTTTGTTTTTAGTCGTCATTATTTACAATTTGCAGTGATTAACTTGGCAAGGCTTCCTTCCGTGTTTATCCCTGTAGCCATCATTTAAGTCAGGAACACTCAAAAGAGAAAAATATTTATTTTTTTTGGGGGGTGTCTGAAAAGGTAAAAATCCATAAAACCTTAAGTTAAATATAAATGTTACAACTCAAATGTTTGCTTTTAGATTTTATACAGTATTTGTTTCGTTTTGGTTTTGAGTGTATATAATACAGCATTAGCAGTATGGTTCCAGTAGAGGAGTTAAATATATATTATTAAAGGAGACCTGTAGCAGTCAAGATTTTATTGATTTAATGACAAAGGAAATTAATTAAAATGTTTTCATTTTTCTGCTGTAATTCTGCATTAAGCTCACATGAAAATCATGATTCTAGAGTTTGGAATGCAAAATTAATTGTTTTACCCTCAAGCTGGGAATATTTTTCAAAATAAATACTATAATATAGATATCAAATTATTGCCTCCCCATGTTATGTTGAAAATTTTTTTATTAAATTGATAAAACTTTATTTCCATTATATTCATAATGTTCTGTTATACATAACATTAAAATGTTCATTAAAATCAATGTTGAACTGCTTTTTCTTTCATTCTGTTAGACATTTGAGACCATTGTATAATTTGGGCAAAGTAATTTTTATAAATAATTTAAAATTATTTAATGACTTCTCTATTCTTTCCTATCAGAGTCTACTGTTAGGAATTAAAAATGAAGCAGCAAAGATATCCTGACCTGCTCCATTCTTGCTAATGTTCCATCTACAACATTTCTAATTAGGCAGAAATTCATGTACTTCAGCTAAGTGGTAATGAAAAGTGATTCATTTGCTGAATAAGAGATGAGAGAGAGTGTAATTAGCTGACTGCGGTTTTTAATCTTTCAGCAATTCAATGTGTTTAACTTAGTTTGAAAGAATAGGAGCTTTCAAGTGTTGTTACTTCAGAGCAATCAAGCCACCCTCTGGTGGCAGCAGTACAATATGGTCCCTGATGTTTAAAACGTAGAATCTTAAGTAAATTTTTTCTTTAAGAAGTATATCTTCACTTTCTCAAATATGTGGCAAATTCTTAGACGAAGTAAATGTTTATCTGAACCTTTGTGTTTTAATTCTTTTTCTAATCAGATTGACCTCTAAAGCATTTCCTGTATCATGCCCTCCTATGTTATATCTTTTTTCTTGAACATCAACTTACAGTTTCTTATCAATATTTTTCTTTCAGAGCCCATGAAAGAGAAAAACAACGGTTGTTTCACTGTCTGTCTGTCCAGTGTAATGATTTGTCTCCGAAGGGGTTACTAAGTTATACTTGAAGAAAGGCATAAATACCCCTAAATAATTTGGAGTTGGGAAGAAAATACTCTTCCTTTCTTTCACTATTGGGTTTCCTTCAGCCCATCCTCTATACCCTTTCCTTCTTCAACCAAAGTTTTTCTGCTTGTATCAACTTTTTATTCTGCGTAATGGTGTGAGGGGAAAGTTAATACTGTTCCAGCAATTTTTGTATGGTGAGTCTACACAGCCACTCCAGATTTATTTTTGTTTCCTTCCCTCTAGGGTTTTTTTTTTCCCTCCACTTCTCTGATGTCTTCAAGAACCACATACACTGTTTTTAAATAGTACTTTGGTTAGATGTTTCCTTTTTTTTTGAATTGCCTGAATGATAACCATAATACTATTGGTTTGAGGATAATCACTAGCTCACTAGCGAGTTGAGGCCTATAGTTACGTTTGGAGGGAAGGGTTTGTACTTTTTTTCCCTCAAATATTTATGAAACAGTTTTTCTTTTTGGCAGATGAATTAAAGAATTTGCCATCTTTCTGAACTTTGCACTGTCTCATTTTGAAGATGAAGCATGGTGGTATAGTTTCCTAGCTGAGATATTAGGAAATACAGCTAAATCTATATACTAAGCATGGAGCACACCTTATATTAAGTGGATTTCTGAGGTAAATGCTGTGTGTTTCAGCTCTGCTGGAAGACAGCACTGACTGCATTGTGGAAAGACCATGTGCTGGGAATCTCATTTTAATCACCCACCATCTGTGTGACCTTGATAATTTACCAGACCTCTCTGGGCCCTCATTTTTTCCAAAATGGACTTAAGTCTTGAAATGTTGGATAATTAAATAAATGATGAGATCCATCAGCACTGACATATGTGCAGTGCATGTTTTCCTGCCTCCCATTCTTTGTTTATGTAAATGCTTACATATCAACAACTTTCTTTGTGCCAGTCACTGTGCTAAACACTTCACGTGTCAGTTTACACAGCAGATTCAAAAGTTCGTATTCCTGTTTTATTCCTAAAAGCAAAGTATAGTAAAGCCTGAGAGACTTGTAAGTTGATTTCTAATTAAGGGGTTTTACTAGCTGCATGAATTTAACTCCACCTTTTTTTTTTTTTTTTTTTTAACTGTCAAGGAAGTTGTAAATGAATTGTTCTATGAATGTTTTGAGTCATTTCTTACCACATTGATTTAGATATGAGGCAGAGAGCTATTAAAGTGGGCTCCTGGTGTAGGATTTGCCACACAATTCTCATTAGAATGTTCTCCACTTTTACAAGCTTTAGAGATCAGTTTTTTAATTGATCGACTTGCAGTTCTGTTGACTACGATCTTGCTATTCTTCTAATACCCAGATGAGCAATCAGATAAAAAGACTAAATGAAATCCATGAAAGGATTTTTTGTTTCACTCACTATGACTTTAATTCCTTTTTTGTTGTTGAAACAGGGTCTTGCTCTATCACCCAGGCTGGAGTGCAGTGGCACAATCACGGCTCATTGCAGCCCCAGCCTCTTGGGCGCAAGCAGTCCTCACGCGTGAGCCTCCCAAGTAGCTGGGACTACCAGTGTGTGCCACACACCTGGCTAATTTTTTAATTTTAGTAGAGACAGGGTCTCCCTATTTTGCCCAGGCTGGCCTTGAACACATGGGCTCAAGCAATTCATCCGCCTCAGCCTCCTGAAGTGCTGGGATTATAGGTGTGAGCCATCCTGCCAGCCTAGGACCATAATTCTTGTGTCTTCCTTCTTTGTTAAATGGCAGCCTTGCCTAATACATTGTTCCCGGGCAGCCATGAGTAGTTACTGCAGCCCTTTCCTCTGGGCTGCTTACCCCTGTGGGTGGCAAATCAGCACATGGCCAATTTACCAGGGGTTTGAAGCCCCGAAGGGCAAAAGTGGGTTTTGTTTCCTGTTCTTTAAATGTCATTTTAAATAACTGAATTATGAACTATGAAATCCTACTTTTCCTCTCCATTTGATTTTTATTTATGTTTTTAACAGAAACAAGGTCCCACCATGTTGCCCAGGCTGGTCTCGACCTCCTGAACTCAAGTGATCCTGCGGCCTTGGCCTCCCAAAGTGTTAGGATTACAAGCGTGAGCCACCACACCTGGCCTGATTTTTCTTAACTGTACATCCTGCAGTTGTGGTCTTTAAATGCTCCAAGCACACTTTTTTCTACTTTGTAATGAAGTAAGAGTGCTTACAGTTGGTATACGGAGCATTTTGGTCTCAGATCCCTCTTTACACCCTTAAAAACTGAGGACTTCAAGGAGCTGTTATTTATGTGGGTTGCATCTATCTGTATTTACTATATTTGAAATATAAAGTGCAAAGCTTTGAAAGTATTAATTGGTTTCACAATAACCCATTATTACGTGTTAACAAACTGCAACTTTATAAGCTATATTTTCCAAAATAAAAATTTCTGAGAACAGCGGCATGGTTTTACATTATTGTGAATCTCTTTCATACCTGACATAATGCCAGGTAGGTGCAAAAGTAATTGTGGTTTTTGGCATTTCAATGGCAAAACTGCAGATACTTTTGCACCAACATAATAGAATGTAGCTGGGCTCTTGTTTCTGCATTCAATCTGCTGTGATAGGTTATTTTGGAGGAAGTTTGTGAAACAAGTCTGGTCTCGGGTAGGTGGCTGGAAAAGATGGGAACTTGCAACTTCTGGGAATGGTCTCAGGGCCCCTCAGTGGTCCCCAGCCTGGGCTTGGCAACTGCAACTATGGAGAATTATCAGATAAGATGATTCCCTAGTATACTATGTATCATTTACTTGATTTTTTTCTGGTTATAAGATGACCTGCTTGAGGTACAAAGAATTTAGCTTTGCCTGTCACCAGTCATCAGCAAAATGCCTGTCACATGAGATTTGCCCCCTTGGATTCTGAATATGAAAAATTGGTGACATCATAACCTTTGTTCAGTTTTCGAGATGATTTCTTCTGGTACACAGTGCATGTCTACTGATTTTATAGTTTTATAGTTGTGTTATGTATTATGCTAACTGGAACAGAAACTCACTTCTAAGATCACATGGAAGCGTGGACAGGTGTTAAGTGTTCTGAAGGAGCTAGTCATGGTGCTGTTAGAAAAGAATAGGAGCAGAGGCCTAATTTAGGTGGGATCACTCCAGATGCCCCCTCTGAGAAGGGAGCTTTTACACAGAGATCTGAAGAATGATGAGAAGGGGACAGCCATGCCGAACCAGAAAGAGTGTCGTTCGACCACGGAGAACTCCATGTGTGAGGACTCCTTGTGGAGAAAGAGCTACCAGAGAAGCTCATAGGTGTAGCTGGAGCTCCGCATAAAAGGAGTGGAATTGGGGAGATAGGCAAGGACCATGTTAGTAACTGGCATTTAGTGTGCTGAGGTAAGTAAGTATTCTCCTCAAAAGTTCCCCAGAGGGGGGCTATCACCACCAGAAATGGAATATTCTGAAGGCCCCTTTTGCTTTCCTTGCCATACTTGTCATATAGAATAGGGATCACTCTACTTGGGCTTTAAGAAACTTGAATGGAAAATTGGTAATATTGATTTGATATATTCACTATTTACCCTGAAATGCATTAATAGTTCATTTATATGTGAAAGATATGAATTGTTTGTATCTAAGGGACCATTTTATATGCAAATGGAGTATTTCAAATAGTGATAACTTGCATTTGCATATTACAGCTTACAGAGCAGATTCACACTCTTGCCTGATTTTCACAATAACTCTAACCCAAAAAGTTAAGACACTTATTATTTCCTTGTTACAGATAAGGAAACTGAGACTCTGACTGAGAGATCAAGGTAGTTACGAAAGCCACATTTCCTAGGACAGGTCCCTGGAATCCAAGTTCAGTGTCACTGCACTGTCCTCATTCCCCTCTATTAATATTTCAGATCTTTGAATTTAGAGATTGTACATGCCACACAGATAAATTGCCAGCTTTTTTTGCATATCCCTGCGCTCTAACCACATTGTCCCCAGATGCCATGTTAATGTTCCACACATGGTAGACAGCTAGTAAAGGGTTGTTAACTAATATGTTTTTAAATAAGCGCTGAAATGTTTATGCAGTCTATTTGCATTTTCCAAAGGTCAACAGCAGGAGATGGGCCACAGAGCAAATAAAAACTGACTTCTTCTGAAGGGTAAATCTTTTGTCTTGTAGAAATGGTGATATAACTTAGCATAAGACATTAGCCAAATCCAATAGCAGAAAAATCCAGCAGATTTGGAGTAGTAATATAACACAAAGGCACCTCAAGGGATCAAAAGATATGTTAAGAGTAAGCCGCAGGCTAAAGGTGGATGGCAAGGAATTGCTTGACTGAGTAATCCATTTCAAAAAGGGCACTCAAGAATTGGAAACACTGTGTGCTCTTGGCCATTTTTCATCTGCTCCTGTGATTCTTGCACTTGAGAAATAGAATTGAGATGTCCAGCTACCCAATAAAAGTAGAAATGGAATTTCTAGATTTAAGTTCTTCTTCAGGGAATATGTGAGTAGGGGTTTAAATATTACCTGGCAATTTGAAAACCCTATTTGGATTGCCAATAGCTGAACTACCTTATTTTTGATGGAGGAAAAAAATAATCTGTTTAATGGAAAATACACAATGAGGTTTGAGGCATAGGTTACACAAAGAACCACTTGTCAAGTCCTCTTTTACAGGAAAGTACTAAAGTTAGATAAAAGAAATATTATTAAAGTACTTTAATTTTAACTAATTTACTAGGTTGATCAGTTTTATCCCTTAGACCTAATTCCTGTGATGAACAAAGGAAAATAATTTGTCAGTTGTTAAGAACTTTGCACATACCTTTTGTCTGCCCATATAGTATCTATCTCTATATAAAATACATAATAAAGATTGGCTGTTAAATACTGTCTCTTCACCAAAATTTTTAGATGTCCCAAGAGTTATCAGATTTGAATGATAAAAAGAGTGGCATAAGGTACCACTTTAGTAATTAACTGGTTCTTTAATAAGGCCTCAATTACTTTGTTTCATGATAAGGAAAAAAAAAAATACGTTCCAAGACAGAGTTACATTCGACATCTGGGAACCTCCTAACAGCTGGCTACCTAATGAATATGCATCTGCTTAAGAGGCTGTAGACCATTAATAAACCAATAGATGTAAAGCAGAAACAATCTTTGTCAGCTTCAAATGAGATTGGATGCAATGTGCTGTGAAGTGTCACTGTCACATTGAATTGAGTTTGGGAGGTTAACAATCAACTCTTAGCTCCTCGTGTCTTTGTATCTCTACGCTCATGCTGACACTCTTCCCAAACTGGTGGCTGTGTTTCTGATGTGCAACTTATTTTTCCTGAGAGCCTGATTTGAGGCTTACATACGTCTGTGTCTCAAAAATGTCTTCCATTTTGTTCCACTGAACCACATGTTCACCAAGACTTCTTAAAACAAGGGAGTCATCTCCAGGTGGAAAAGGCAGGAAATGTCAGCATTAAATTGGTACAAGACGGACTTCCAGTGAATTTGAAGATTCTTAGGATGAAATCTGCAGTTGGAAACATCATTTGTTGGGTCCTTCAGAAGAAATTCCTCACTCCCTGTGCAGACAGCGATTCTGGTGTTCTAACTGTTCTAAATTAACTGTTCTAAATGGGCCCTTAGAGTGAGTGGTGCTACCCCAACTGTGGTGTGGTGATGAGCACACTTCCCCAGTTTCTTGGTTGAGATGTCTTGAGGGACACTATATCCACAGAAGCCTTGTTTGAGATGATATCCTGTGTGAGGGGAGACTAGACCAAAGTGAGCCTACACTTCCACAGCCAAATACGTACTCATCACTGTTCTCAGATCCGAGCGCTCACAGATATGTTTTAGGAGAATATTATGGTTAAGGGAGAAAACTGGAAATTCAAGCCCTGGGGAGTTCTTTTAACCACCTTCTGTATGGCTTATCTTTTCAAATTGCGGTAAAATATACATACCATATGTGTAGAATGTGGTAGGTGTATAATATGGTAAATATGTATGTGTATAAATGAGGTAAAACACATGAAATTTTACCATTTTAACCATTTCTAAGTACAGTTCAGTGGCTTACATTCACATTATTGTGCAACCATCACCACCCTCCATCTCCAGAACCTCCCATCTTCCCAAACTGAAACTCTCTACCCATTAAACGCTAATGCCCCAGCCCTCTCTCCTCCATCCCCCGCTAACCACCTCTCTACTTTCTGTCTGTATGAATTTGACTACCCTAAGTAGTTATATAAGTAGAATCATACCGTGTTTGTCCTTTTGTGACTGACTTGTTTCTCTTAGCATAATGTGCTCAAGGTTCATCCATGCTGTATCATGTTCTAGAATTTCTTTTTTTTTTTTCTTTTTTTTTTTTTGAGACGGAGTCTTGCTCTGTTGCCCAGGCTGGAGTGCAGTGGCGTGATCTCAGCTCACTGCAACCTCTGCCTACCGGTTCAAGCAATTCTTCTGCCTCAGCCTCCCGCGTAGCTGGGACTACAGGCGCCTGCCACTACACCTGGCTAGTTTTTTGAGGTTTGTTTGTTAGTTAGTTTGTTTGTTTCAAAATAGAGTCTGGCTCTTGTTGCCCAGGCTGGAGTGCAGTGGCGTTATTTTGGCTCACTGCAAGCTCCACCTCCCGGGTTCAAGTGATTCCCCTGCCTCAGCCTCAGGGACTACAGGTGCATGCTACCATGCCTGGCTAATTTTATTTATTTATTTATTTATTTATTTATTTATTTATTTAATTTTAGTAGAGATGGGGTTTCACCATGTTGACCAGGATGGTCTCTATCTCCTAACCTCATCATCCGTCCACCTTGGCCTCCCAAAGTGCTGGGATTACAGGCGTGAGCCACCATGACTGGCCAATTTTTTGTATTTTTTTTTTAAGCAGAGACAGGGTTTCACCAATTTGTCCAGGCTGGTCTCGAACTCCTGACCTCTGGTGATCCACCCACCTCAGCATCCTAAAGTGCTGGGATTACAGGCATGAGCCACCATGCCCAGTCCAGAATTTCATTCCTTGTCAAGTCTGTGTAATATTCCATTGCACGAATACACCACGTTTTGTTTATCCATTCATCCATCAATGGATATTTGCTTCCACTTTCTGGCTATGTGAGTAATGCTGCTATGAACATGGGTATACAAATATCTGTTGAAGTCCCTGCTTTCAGTTATTTTGGGTGTACACACCCAGAAGTGGAATTGCTGGGTCATATAGAATTTTTTTTTTTTCATATAGAAATTTTGTGTTTATCTGTGAAGAACTGTCATTTGGCTCTTTTTTTTGTTTGTTTGTTTTGAGGCGGAATTTTGCTCTTGTTGCCCAGGCTGGAGTGCAGTGGCATGATCTCGGCTCACTGCAACCTCCTCCTCCTGGGTTCAAATGATTCTCCTGCCTCAGCCTCCTGAGTAGCTGGAATTACAAGCATGCACCACTATGCCTGGCTAATTTTGTATTTGTAGTAGAGACGGGGTTTCTCCATGTCGGTCAGGGTGGTCTTGAACTCCCGACCTTACATGATCCGCTCGCCTTGGCCTCCCAAAATTCTACGATTACACGCGTGAGTCACCGCGCCCAGCCTTGGCTCATTTTTAATTTCTGTTCTGCTTACCTCGACACAGCGTCTTTAACAGATTCCATTTTCTCACCGTGGCCTTTTCAAGGGAAAAGCTCAGTAAACCCTTAGACTTCATTATTTTTTATTTTATTTTTTATTCATTTCATGGCTAGAAAACAAAGGAAAATGCACACCATGGGAGTAAGTTAAGAAAATGGGAATTCAAGCTCACCTACTCCCCACAAAGAGAAGCAATTTATAACCAATGTGGTGTGCTATCACAAACTGAGAATTACAGTTGTCTCTCAAAGAACTCGCGGCATCAAATGTGTAAAAGCATGAGAGTGCTCGGTTGTGTGTGACTCCTTTGTTAAATAAAAGAAAACATCACCTTGAATTCTACACAGAGATTATTACTGTATTTATGGGATGTAAGATCCCATTTACCCCCAAAACTATATAAAAATTACCACCATGACTACCTCATCTAATATGCTCATATTACAGATGGAAGGTCAAACACCAACAACTTAAAATGACAGATTAGTTCAATGACAGAGGGAAGTGGTTCCGTAGGGAAGGACGGGTTGTACCGTTCATGTAAATAGGACAACATTCACACAAAAATCCAGCAGGGGCCGGATGCGGTGGCTCATGCCTGTAATCCCAGCACTTTGGGAGGCCAAAGCGGGCAGATAAGGAGGTCAGGAGTTTGAGACCAGCCTGGCCAAAATGGTAAAACCCCGTCTTTACTAACAATACAAAAATTAACCAGGCGTGGTGGTGGGCGCCTGTAATCCCAGCTACTCAGGAGGCTGAGGCAGGATAATCGCTTGAACCCGGGAGGCAGAGGTTACAGTGAGCCGAGACTATGCCATTGTATTCCAGCCTGGGCAACAGAGTGAGACTCCGTCTCAAAAAATAAAAAGCCAATAAAATATCCAGAGTCTGCTCAGAAAATAAACAGGATTATCATCACTGCCCTGAATCAACCAGTATCTTTCTTTCTTTCTTTTTTTTTTTTTTTTTTGAGGCAGAGTCTTGCTCTGTGGCCCAGGGTGGAGTGCAGTGGCCGAATCTCAGCTCACTGCAAGCTCCGCCTCCCGGGTTCACGCCATTCTCCTGCCTCAGCCTCCCGAGTAGCTGGGACTACAGGCGCCGCCACCTCGCCCGACTAGTTTTTTTTTTGTATTTTTTAGTAGAGACGGGGTTTCACCGTCTTAGCCAGGATGGTCTCGATCTCCTGACCTCGTGATCCGCCCGTCTCGGCCTCCCAAAGTGCTGGGATTACAGGCGTGAGCCACCGCGCCCGGCTCAACCAGTATCTTTCTATCCCCTCTGCTTCTGCTCTCATTTGAGCTCAGGATGACTTCTCACAGTTTTGTGGCCGCCTCCTCACTGGTTTCCATGTTTCTAGCCTCTCCATCTTTTCATATGTCTTGTTCATCACTCCCCAGCTCCTGGACTATCAATGGCTCCCCACTCCCACTTGAATCAAGTCCAGGTATTCAAGGTCATCTAACCATGGGCTACCTTTCCTGGCTTTTATTCTCCAGCTCCTCTCACATGTGCCAACCAAAGGAACCTGCTTCACCCTCTCAGCACATCTAGTGCCTGTTTCATCTCCCCTAACACTGCTCCCGGCCGGTGCTGGCACCAGGGCCATGGAGGTCTCCGCCTGGACTCAGGTTCTGTCAGTTGAAAACCCATTTTTCTCTATGAAAACTCAGTAACTCTAGGGGGAGGGATGGCTCTCTCTCTCCCTCCACTTGGATGATGGTATCAGTAACAACCATAGAGTAGAGGCACTCATAGCTGATAGCTCCCTCCTGGATGGAAACAATAATAGTAACATTATTACTGCGGTTACCGTAATCTTTATTGTCAGCCGTGTGCCAGGCACTGTGCTCAGAGCTTTACACCATTATCCCATCAAATTCTCATGATGACTAGTGAACTGGTATTAGAGTGAAGTTGCAGATTCTGCATGGGTTTGATTGTAGAAGCAGGAATATGGCAGGTATTGGGTGGGATTAGACTTGCCCTTGAAAATTCCTTAAATTGCACGTGGTTTTGCATTAGTAACTCCACACAGCAATATATATGTATAAACGTGCAGTTATGTTCAATATACACTAAAGTGACTCTGAGTAGAGTACAATTTTATGACACTGGATCTGAGTTTGTTTTGTTTTGTTTGCGAAAGGGTCTACTTGTCTAGGCTGGAATGCAGTGGTGCAATCTTGGCTCACTGCAACCTCCACCTCCCGGCTTCAAGAGATCCTCCCACCTTAGCCTCCTGAGTAGCTGGGACTACAGGTGTGCACCACTACACCAGGCTAATTTTTGTGTATTTTGTATGTACATATAAATATATATTTAAAAAATATATATATATATATATATTTTTTGTTGTTGTTTGTTTGTTTGGTAGAGATGGAGTCTCACCATATTGCCCAGGCTGGTCTTGAACTTCTGGGCTCAAGTGATCTGCCTGCTTTGGCCTTCCAAAGTGCTGGCTTTACAGGTGTGAGCCACCGTGCCATACAGCATACATTCATCCTTCTCAAAAAAAATTTAAAAAAATAAAATAAAAAGAATGGGCTCTCTTCTCACCATGTTTCAGTTGCACTAGGCTAAGTAGTAAGTGTGTTAGTCCTCATTTACCAGAAGAAGAAAGTGAGGTTTATAACCTGGTTGATAGACTGAGGAGAAAAGCATGGGCTATTTCCAGAGAATATGAAAGTAAATTTTCAAATATTTAGCACCACTAACACCAGATGAGATCATCTTTCTTAACACAAAACAGAGATCTGTGGTATGGGAAGAGGGTCCTGGGCTACATCTCATTGATTTAGATCAGTGGATGGGTGGAGGAAGCGAGGCCCGGCCCCGTACACCACATCAGAGCCCAGGAACCCAGGCAGAGTGCCCAGCCCTGTCAATCTTACCGCCTCCAAATGGAAAAGGAAAGCACGGCTTGGAGCTGAGGATACGTTCTGTGGCTGGATGACAGGTGTCATCAGGACAGCCTGCACAAACCCACTACAGGAGGACCTGGTAGGTACAGTGCTGGTTTTTCAGTAGCTGAAGGCAATGTTCCCCCAGTGACTGGCACTTTGGGTTTTTTTGGTTGGTTTTTGTTTGTTTGGTGATTTTGGGTAGATGAGTATTCTTAAATTTAATAATTACACACTGAACTTTCTTTTTTTTCTTTCTTTCTTTTCTTTTCTTTTCTTTTTTTTTTTTTTTTTTTTGAGACAGAGTCTTGCTCTGTCACCCAGGCTGGAGTGCAGTGGTATCATTATATAATGCTCCCTCTAGCCTCAACCTCCTGGGCTCAAGTGATCCTCCTGCCCCAGCCTCCCAAGTAGCTGGTACCACAGCATGTGCCACCATACCTGGCTAATTTCTTTTTTATTTTTTGTAGAGACTGGGTGCCACTCTGTTGCCCAGCCTGGTCTCAACCTCCTGGGCTCAAGCAATCTTCCTTCCTTGGCCTCCTGAGTAGCTGGGATTACAGGCATGAGCCACCACACCTGGCCCCACACCTAACTTTTTGATTACTTTTTTCTTTTTCGAGGTGGAGTCTCACCCTGCCACCCAGGCTGGAGTGCAGTGGTGAGATCTCGGCTCACTGCAACCTCCACCTCCCAGGTTCAAGTGATTCTCCTGCCTCAGCCTCCTGAGTAGCTGGGATTACAGGCATGCACCACTGCACCTGGCTTTTTTTTTTTTTTTCTCTCTTTGTATTTTTAGTGAAGACAGGGTTTTGCCATATTGGTCAGGCTGGTCTTGAACTCCTGACCTCGGATGCTCCGCCTGCCTTGGCTTCCCAAAGTGCTGGAATTACAGGTGTGAGCCACCGCACCCCCGGCCCTTTGAGTACTTTTTGTTCTCAGCAAGTGAGGCTGGCATTTGATTTATGGTAGCAATAGAAAGGATCCTTTTGAAATATATCCATCTAAGTAACCATGAAACATTTAAATAAAATTATTTCCAAAATACCAATATTGCGGAACTCTGACACGGCAAACACTGTGCTGGGAATGTGAGAAAGGCAGAACTGTGGGGACACTGGCCCGTGAAGTGACTGCTCGTCTCCTGGAGACCGCTGACCAGCACTCCCAAGGGAAGCTTCAGGGACTGTCAGAGGCCAGGCTTTTCTGTTTAATGCATTTTCTATCCAGCTTCTTACGCGAGAAATGCCTTAAATGCTCTGCTGGTGCTCTTGGCAGTAGGTCTGCTCCCCATCAATGTGGGGCACATCTTCTGCAAGAGCCCAGGTTTATGTCTGGTGGCCTCAGTGGTTCAGAGCAGTGATCTTCACACGAACCCTTGATGAATGACCAGATGACCCACTGGGAAACAATGAGAATTGAATATTTATTTGCACCTATTTTATCTGAAATATGGGAACGTATATATGACTCATGATTAATATACAGCCTGACAATGGTACAGGTATCTATTTTATGCCTGGAGGTATCTATTTTATTTTGTATTTATTTATTTTTTTTTTGAGACAAAGTCTCACTCTGTAGCCCAGGCTTCAGTGCGGTGGCACAATCTCAGCTCACTTCAACCTCCACCTCCCGAATTCAAGTGATTCTCCTGCCTCAGCCTCCCAAGTAGCTGGGATTATAGGCATGCGCCTCCACACCCGGCTAATTTTTGTACTTTTTGTAGAGATGGGGTTTCAGCATGTTGACCAGGCTGGTCTCAAACTCCAGACCTCAGGTGATCTGCCCACCTTGGCTTCCCAACGTGCTGGGATTACAGGCACGAGCCACCGTGCCCAGCCGAGGTATCTATTTTATACTCGGAGGTGGTACACTAAAAACGATTTTACTGATAGGATGGTCAATCCAAAAGGTCTGGTCACTACCAGACGTGAGAAATGAGTTGCTGAGCCCCAGCACGTGCACTGCTGTTTGCAGCTCTTTCCTCTCCACGCACTTGCTTTCTTGCGCCCTAGCTGCACCAGAAGGAGGGCAAAGAGAGAGAAAGCACAGGACCCTGACGAATCCACTCTTGCATAGAAGATGTGTGTCCAGGGGTCACCCTCTCATCTGAGGGCTCGAAGGCTGTTTTATTACAGTCCTTTGGAGATCCTCAAGACCCAACCATCTTGATCCAGTTCTAAATTTTAAGAAGTAAAGATCATAGATGGAGTATGATCTCCAATTTTTCTTAGTAGTTATTGATAATTCAGAATTTGTTTTTCTAATAAAATGGTTTACAAGGCCAGGCACGACGGCTCACGCCTATTATAATCCCAGCATTTTGGAAGGCCGAAATGAGAGGATCGGAAGTGAAAAGGATGGAAGCAGGAGGATTGCTCGAGCCCAGAAGGTCGAGACCAGCCTGGGCAACAAAGTGAGACTCCATGTCTATAAAAAAATACAAAAAAAATTTAGCCAGGTGTGGTGGCGTAGGCCTGCAGTACCGACTACTCGGGAGGCTGGGCTGGGAGGATCACTTGAGCCCTGGAAGGTCGAGGCTGCAGTGAGCCATGTTGGTGTCACTGCACTCCAGCCTGGGCAACAGAGCAAGACCCTGTCCCAAAAAAAAAAAAAAAAAAAAAAAAAAAGGTTTACAGTAGTTCATTTTTCTTAGACAAGACCTACTTAATAATATTCAAAGTGGCAGACACAGAGATTTGCAATGACAATTTGTAGATTATAATGTTGTTACAATACCAGTGACCCAGTGATCAAATGAAACAAAAGTAGAATGAGAAGAGTTTATTTTGGGCCAGGTGCGGTGGCTCACGCCTGTAATCCCAGCACTTTGGGAGGCCAAAGTGGGTGGATCACGAGTTCTGGAGTTTGAAACCAGCCTGGCCAACATGATGAAACCCCATCTCTACCAAAAATACAAAAATTAGCCGGGTGTGGTGGTGCACGCCTGTAGTCCTAGCTACTCGGGAGGCTGAGGCCGGAGAATCGCTTCAACCCGGGAGGCAGAGCTTGCAGTGAGTGGAGATCGCACCACTGCACTCCAGCCTGGGCGACAGAGTGAGACTCTGTCTCAAAATAAAAAAAAAAAAAGTTTATTTTAAACCTTGTGGTACTTAGAGAAAACTATGACAATGAGAAATAGAAGCTTTTGTGAAGACTTTGAAAGGGCCTTCTCATCTCTTTTGAGGACATGAAAGATGTACAGAACTAGCTTTTTCTTGTCCAAGTTCACTGCAAAACTCACAGTTCTTCTCATCCTAATGCTAGAGAATACACTCCTTTGACTTAGATCCTTGATTAGCATCCATTTTGGGTTGGTGAACAAGGAAAGAACAACTACAGTCGTCCTCGGTATCTGTTGGGGATTG